>NC_089750.1:45279026-45476526 GCF_040412425.1 Macrobrachium rosenbergii | reverse complement strand
TGATATCTCAGGAGCAGGACTATCTTTTAGAACTGACCAGTATCCACGGGAGAACTGCTCTCTGGGTAAAGGACCCTTGTCCATTCTATCTGGTCTTCCTGCCAAGATGATTAATGTAAAGATGTTTACTTTTAGAGACCCAGTCTCCAACATATCGATAAATACAAGATTCCAATGAACTCAGTTGAGCCCGTAGAATGAGGAAGTGCATGGAAAATTTTTATCAATGTTTCAAGACAAAGAGTAAATAGAGGATTGCTATTTTATTAATGTCAAAATTAATGAACCTATTTAAAGAAATTTGACAGTGTTTTCAATCAGGTCATTTAATCAAATTTGCCTTAATGCTTGGCTTTTAAGGAAAAATGTTATAATCAGATCTAGTCTAATCCAAATGGGAACTGTGAAATACTCACTGCAAATTTCGTTGGGTCTACTCTTGGAAATTTTGCATCACACCAAGCAATTAATTTCATACATTTAAATCCTTGCAGGTTAATCATCTGCGACTGGGTGGCAGTATCATCGTTGAAAGCGCTTGGTGTGCCATTTCATTCCATGAATCTTACGACAGTTTGCCCTGGGTAATGTGGATGTCATCTGTCTTCGGGTTCATTATGCCCATGCTTATACTTATCATCCTCTATTACAAAATTGGTAAGACATCCCTCTCATTAACATTTTTTATTCACTTAGTTTTCTTATGCTCTTTTACATATATTCAAAGGTTTCATACCATATATACAATTTCAGATGAGCTAAGCACTAAGAGAGTGTTATGTTTGATGAGCCCAACTGTAAGCAAAATGTCAAGTAACTTTTGCTTTTCCCTAAGTTCATATTCGACGTACTAACTTCCAATTCCCTCAAGTACAACTAACCGCAACCCCTTCCAGACAAACTCTTTGATTATTTTTACTTGTTTTTCAAATTTTACGCCAATTGCAAGATTGTTTCCGTCTCAGTTTGTCTAACAGAATTACACAGGGCTGTTGTTCAAGGTTGAGAAGATATAAGAAAATAATCCATGGACTAACATGCAGTCCATTACGTATTATTGAAGATGGGTCTCCAAAAAATAGGTAGCATTGTGTTATTAAAACAAATATCCACTTTAGTGTACGATATCCCCTTGGGCTACTCCCGTCCATCCCAACACGTTCATCGGGAATCCTTACATAAACGCTCATTATTGTAAATCTGGAGAAATTTACTCTTATTGCACCAAACCTGGACGGCGGTCAGCACCTTATTCAGTCTGAAAGTTGTTCACTATTGTAGTATATGAAATTACATACATGAAGTCTGTAACTCTTCCTGTGCACATATTCATGATGCATCATTATGTGCATAACTGTTCAGTGTGGCAGAGGTAAAAACTAATTGGATCTCTTAGGTATAAAATGTTTTATTGTGTTTAGTGGAAATTCGGATAGCAGAATGTACACAATTTTTGCCCAAACTGTCTTGCTAAGAAATCAAAGATGGTTTTTCACCGCAATGAAATACATGAGCGTGAGAGGAAACATTTTTACCATTTTTACACAATTCTTGTATTGTCTGGAGTCTCATACTTTGAATTATTCATCCGTAATAATGATTCTAAATTCTATCAGATTATTTTTTAATTACTTCCTCTCCTAATATCAGGCGTAGTTCTGTCAATTGACCCGCCAAGTCGCACTCCATCTGCAGGCAACGGAGCCATGCACACTCGCAGAATGGGGATCCGTATGTTGGGTAAGTGTCATCTCCCCTTCTATGCGCATGCGCCACGTGAATCGAGGCTTTTAGTTTTTGTTTATTATCAGCAAGAACTTTTTTTATATCTAAGAACAACAGAATTGGCCTGAATGTGAAAAGTTTTACGATTTAGTATGCTGATAAATCCTAATTTCTAAATTATTTATCATTTTGTTTAATGCACTCCTGCTGTTTTTAATTCATGCTATACTATACTCCATATTACGTTTGTATAGTTTTAATCAGTAAAATGACAATCTTTAATTTGCCATCAGATAAATCAGAAGTCGTATTCTTCTTGCAGTTACTTTCATCCCTTTCCACATATTCTCTGTATTCCTCAGTCCTGGGAAGATGAGAATCATTTTCAGATATGAATATAAGGCTCTTACCTTGAGAACACTTCTAGAAAACTGCATTATTTACGCAAAGTTTAAACATGTCAACATCATTTGATGCACAAACACACTTTCATTATGTGTTCACTTGGACTTTAAACAACTTTCATGTGAATACAATTAAAACTATAATGAACTTGAGAAATGTAAAGAAAAAAAAACTGGCCTGAACCGCTTCTGTAATAACTGAACTTCTTGGACAGATTCTCTTGCCCAGGTATACTTAAAAGAATCATGTATCTAGTCAACTGGGAGAGTACTCGTCTGAATTGAGAAGAAAGAATCCTCATCAGTCGTTTGTAAGGGACTTTAGTTCTTGTTTTCATCTGACAAACGTTTGTTAATTGTGAACGTCTGTGAATTTTGTTAATTTCTATGAGATTTTGACTGCATCTTAGGCTGATCTCTGTTGCAGTAGCGGTGGTGGTGGTGTTTTTCCTGTGCTGGGCGCCATTCCACGCGCAAAGGCTCATGTTTGTTTTCGTCAATCTCTATGGCACCTGGACTAAAAATCTGAGAACTGTCAATCAGAGGCTTTATGTGGTAGCAGGTGAGTTGGTTTTACTTTCCACAAACATAAAAATACTTCCAACTCCTCAAAGGTTACATTCCAATATGCATATATATATATATATATATATATATATATATATATATATATATATATATATATATATATATATATATATATAATATAAATACGCATACATGCATATACACATACATAAACACACACACACACACACATATATACATACATACATATATATATATATATATATATATATATATATATATATATATATATTTATATACATATACATGTACATATATATATATATAATCAGCTAAGGCCACAGGAAAAAATAAAAGAAAAGGAGTACCAAGCACTTTCGTGTTATTTCAACACCTTTTCGAGGTACAATGCTAAAAACACCGAGGGTATCTAACAAAGTAAACACAAAAGCTGAAAAAATGGAAACACAGATATTCAAAATACGGTTGAAACCAGTACAGCATTGTACAGTACCTCGAAAATGTGTTGAAATACACGAAAGCGGTTGTACTCCTTTCTTTTATTTTTCCTGTGGCCTTAGTTGGATATATTGTCACACGCTGTTTAGTGGCATATAATATATATATATATATATATATATATATATATATATATATATATATATATATATATATATATATATATATATATATATATGTGTGTGTGTGTGTGTGTGTGTGTGTGTGTGTGTGTGTGTGTGTGTATAAAATTAGTTGCAGAATGTTAAGAAAAATAAGCATTTACTAAATAAGTCCTAAACAAAATTTATACAAAGATAGATTCTATTTCACTTGATTGTATTGTTTTGTTACTTTCAAATAAATTGTTTCCTAATGCGTGCGAGTGATTATTTGGTTGGTAAACAGTACGAAAATTAATTTGAATTGCTATGCCATTACAAAAATACATGTAACGTTTGTGAATTAACTATTTCGGAATCTGATGATGTAAAAGTAGGCATTTGCTCCCAAACCTTAAGAAAGCCTGGGAAGGGACCTCCTCGGCCATCTGTGGGTTCCCGATCTATTGATAGGAAGAGACAAATTCTGTAGCACAGTGACTTCTGGGCAACCCTGGGAAGCACCAGAAGAGAACTCTAGGCTCCCTCTGGAATCCCTGGGGAGTGCCTATGATAATTATTTAGATTTACTTTAATGTTGAAAAGACACACGAATCAACTCCTCTGACATACCGTTCCTTCAAGACTGGATACATTCCACCACTTCTTCCATCACCCTATAAACTAAGGCCTGTCGACGAAGTGTTAAATAAATCCAGTGCCTTCAAGAAAGCACAGGAAGTAAGAGCTTGGTCGTGCACCATTTTTCAATAGTGGGATAAATCAAATTTATTATTATTGGCCACCCTACAAGAATTATGAAGGGAGCCTTGGGTACCGGTTCAACGAAGATGTCCTCTTTTAGCGCTTCCTGGGAAAGCCTAGATGCCACTGTTTTAGAGAATGGGACACATCCTGGGATTAGCAGAAATGGGGTGGGAGGTGAGAGGTCGCCCCAGGCGTTTTGGAATACGAAAGGATAAGGGAATGTCAAGCAAAATTATTCAAATTCATTTTGGTGACGCCTTTTCCCAGCAGGATAATCAGGATAAGGCTTAACAAGTTCGTATAAAAATTTCGAGGAGTTAGAGGACTTCAAAATCTAAGCTTGCCTTCATTATTCATATCATACTTTTAATGGGAAATAGTCTCCTTAAACTTTCACGTATTAATGTGCGTATGCCTATATTCATATCAGTAACTTCCTCATAAAAATTAAGTATTGCTTACGGCAAAGCACATTATCACCTGAACAAGTATTTTGATGTGCTACCCTACAATTTCTTATATCCCAGATTCACCTTCATTTTATGGTAAATGCACCGAGTACCTCACTTACTAGGTTATAACAGATTCCTGTCTTTGAAATGTTATTCTACATGTTCCTTCTCAGTCAGCAATTTTCGGATAAAGTTACTTTTTGCTACAGAACTTAAATTTCTCTCTCTCTCTCTCTCTCTCTCTCTCTCTCTCTCTCTCTCTCTCTCTCTCTCTCTCTCTCTCTCTCTCTGCTTTTCGCTCCTAAGTGTATCCTGAGATAACTAATACCCAGCTCACTATTACCTTCATAGTGATTTTCTCTATTTTAATATATACTTTGTTTTAAATATACGCTGTACAAACTTCATTTCCCTTGTTGCTTCTTTTACGACCTGCATGATGTTTATATATATGCCAAGGAAGTCTATCCCGGAGACATGATTAATTTTATGATGATGATGCTTTTCGCACATTATTTTTTAAAGACTGGACGTATGCACGAACAAATTGCAAGAGTCCAGGAATTCATAATTATGTTCACTGCCTTGGATTCTTAACAGTTTTCTTGCTGTAACATTGCTTCATAGCCTCCGCGTTCTGGACCTCATATTTTTTTTATTTTCATTTACCACTTTGCCACCAAAATGTTGCTCTCTAAGAGAAACACTGTTCGTCAGAAGGTGTTTCGTGATTCTAACAGATTTCTAGTATGCCAAACATAAATCGAGGTTTCTCCGAACTGCAAGACCTTTCGGATGTTCCTTCTCAAACACACTTCTCTCTCTCGAAATATTCTCAGATCCATTTATTCCCAAACCGAGTCATTTACCGCACTATGCCATGATAACTTTTCCTTCCCCTAAAGGATAGGAAATGTTTGTATATTTCTCTGGAATTGTTATTTTGATTTTCACTCGTTTAACAATAACGTTGAATATGTACCTCAGCAGGTGTAATTAACTCTTATGTTGGGTATTTTACCTGAAATTTTTTCATGTTTACGAATCGTTATGTTTAATCTAAATCACATATCGAAAGTGAAAGTTATTTAATATTAATGATGTTGTAATTTCAGTCAAGCAGTCTGCAAATTTGTCACATTAAATTAGTTCTTGGTATATATAAACATTCAAGACATTTTTTTATTAGAAACTTTTTTTCCTGAAGCACATATAACCAGTTGTCCTTTGACTCAACTAGGCTAATCATTTTTTTTATTTCCTGAAGCACAAATTGGCCTTTGACTCAAATAATAATTTTTTTCTGAAATACATACTAACCAGTTGTCCTTTGACTCAATTAATCATTTTTTTCCTGAAATACATACTAAATAGTTGACCTTTGACTCAGTTAATCATTTTTTTCCTGAAGTGCATACTAAACATTGTTCTTTGACTCAGTTAATCATTTTTTTCTTGAAATACATACTAACCAGTTGCCCTTTGACTCAATTAACCATTTTTTTCCTGAAATACATACTATCCAGTTGTCGTTTGACTCAATTAATATTTTTTTTCCTGAAATACATACTAATCAGTTGTCGTTTGACTCAATTTATATTTTTTTCCCTAAAGTACATACTAACCAGTTGTCCTCTGGCTCAATTAATCATTTTTTTCCTAAAGTACGTACTAACCAACTGACCTTTGACTCAATTAATCATTTTTTTTCCTGCAGTACATACTAACCAGTTGTTCTTTGACTCCATTAATAATTTTTTCCTGAAATACATACTAACCAGTTGACTTTTGAGTCAATTCATCATTTTTTTCCTGAAGTACTTACTAACCAGTTGTCCTTTGACTCAATTAATCATTTTTTTCCTGAAATACATACTAACCAATTGTCGTCTGACTTAATTAATCATTTTTTTCCTGAAATACATACTAACCAGTTGTAATTTGACTCAATTGATAATTTTTTTTCCTGACATACATACTGACCAGTTGTCCTCTGCCTCAATTAATCATTTTTTCCTGAAGTACATACTAACCAGTTGACCTTAAACTCAATTAATAATTTTTTTTCGTGAAGTACATACTAACCAGTTGACCTTAAACTCAATTAATCTTTTTTTTCCTGAAGTACACACTAAACAGTTGTCCTTTGACTCAATTAATCGTTTTTGTCCTGAAATACATACTACCCAGTTGTCCTTTGACTCAATTAATCATTTTTTTCCTGAAACACATACTAGCCAGTTGTCCTCTGGCTCAATTAATCATTTATTTTCCTGGAGTACATACTAACCAGTTGTCCTTTGACTCAAGTAATCATTTTTTTCCTGAAGTACACACTATCCAGTTGTCTTTTGACTCAATTAATGATTTTTTTCCTGAAATACATACTAACCAGTTGACCTTTGACTCAATCATTTTTTCCTGAAGTACATACTAACCAATTGTCCAATGACTCAATTAATAATTTTTTTCCCGAAATACATACTAACCAATTATCCTTTGACTCAATTAATAATTTTTTTCCTGAAATACATACTAACCAGTTGTCCTTTGACTCAGTTAATCATTTTTTTCCTGAAATACATACTAACCAGTTGTCCTGTGGCTCAATTAATCATTTTTTTCCTGAAGTACATACTAACCAGTTGTCCTTTAACTCAATTAATCATTTTTTACCTGAAATACATACTAGCAAGTTGTCCTCTGGCTCAATTAATCATTTTTTTCCTGAAGTACATACTAATAAGTTGTCCTCTGGCTCAATTAATCATTTTTTTTCCTGAAGTGCATACTAACCAGTTGTCCTTTAACTCAATTAATCATTTTTTTCCTGAAATACATACTAGCAAGTTGTCCTCTGGCTCAATTAATCATTTTTTTCCTGAAGTACATACTAACAAGTTGTCCTCTGGTTCAATTAATCATTTTTTTCCTGAAGTACATACTAACCAGTTGACCTCTGACTCAATAATTATTTTTTTCCTGAAGTACATACTAACCAGTTGTCCTTTGACTCAATAATTTTTTTCCTGAAATACATACTAACCAGTTGTCCTTTGACTCAATTAATCTTTTTTTTCTGAAATACATACTAACCAGTTGTCCTTTGACTCATTTAATAATTTTTTTCTGAAATACATACTAACCAGTTGTCCTTTGACTCATTTAATATTTTTTTCTGAAATACATACTAACCAGTTGACCTTTGACTCAATTAATCGTTTTTTTCCTGAAATACATACTAACCAGTTGTCGTTTGACTCAATTAATCATTTGTTTTCCTGAAATACATACTAACCAGTTGTCCTTTGACTCAATTAATCTTTTTTTCCTGAAATACATACTAACCAGTTGTCCTTTGACTCAATTAATCATTTTTTTTCATGAAATACATACTAACCAGTTGTCATTTGACTCTATTAATCATTTTTTTTTTCCTGAAATACATACTAACCAGTTGTCATTTGACTCAATTAATCTTTTTTTTTCCTGAAATACATACTAACCAGTTGTCGTTTGACTCAATTAATCATTTTTTTTCCTGAAATACATACTAACCAGTTGTCGTTTGACTCAATTAATCATTTTTTTTCTGAAATACATACTAACCAGTTGTCCTTTGACTCAATTAATCTTTTTTTTTCCTGAAATACATACTAACCAGTTGTCCTTTGACTCAATTAATCCTTCCAGGTATCTGCTACTACTTGAACTCTGCAATGAATCCGATTTTGTATTCGGTCATGTCCGTCCGTTTTCGGATTGCCTTCCGCAGAACCCTGTGCGGCGGAAGGGAGTGGGCCAGGCGACAACAGTACCTCTCCAACACCTACGGTGCCCACCTGCACTCCAACACTTCCAATACCCTCAACAGGACCCGCGAAGTTTCGACGACTTCCACCACCAAATACATCACGAGAGCTGGATCGAAGAGGATGGGGCTGCCAGATTTCTGCTCGCGCAACGGTTTTAATTATGTCTTCGAACATATGGAAATAGAAGCGTAATTAATCCGATGAAAGGCACTGGTAGTTGTGTCTGATACAGTGGTACCAGTGTTCCTCGGTCTATGGATGAATGAATAACAGTGTCGAGGAGTTTCATCTTGTAACGCCGAGGTGTTCTACGCTGAAAGTCATAATCTGAAAGTTGCAAAGGATGACGGGGAACGGGATTTCACAGTATTTCATCGTCTGTAAATACCATAATTTGTCAGCTCAAGAGTGTTTTCGTCGTGAGTATTTGCTCCTGTTGCTTTGTCTCGTCTCTGTTTTTCCCTTGACTTGAAGTTTTCCCACCCCGTTACCCTCTGTATTTTACTTTAGAATGTTCTGGTATGCTCATTGTATTATCTTCGATATCTTTGGTTCTAACGCTCAAGTTGCTGTGCTCTTTGCTGCAGTTCAAAACTGTAAAATTTGACGTCGTAATGTAAGGAAAACGTTGTTGTTCACTTACGTCAAAAGTTTAATCCATTCCAGTGGGAACTGAAAAAGAGACGTTTTTACAATAATTGCCAGTGAGCAGTGCAGTGTTTATTTTTCAGCTGTGACAAGGATCCGAGGTTAATGATGTAGGACAGAAAGACAGACATTTTAAGTCTTCAGAAGTAAAAGATGAAGTGGCAAAAATATACGAACATCCAGCTCATATAAGAGAAACCTGTGCGTTATTCAGTAAAACTTCGTGGAATCAAAATAGTCGTAATGTTACAGCGGAACGTGCACCGAAATGAAGTCAAGAGAGGCTGCCGCTAACTTTGGCGATCATCAGTGATGTTATTATTTGGGAGTTATCATGGCAGAGATGTTGATCAGTGAATAACAATTGTGTTTTATATATTAACAATGTTATATCTAAACAGCGAGTGCTCATAAGCTAAGAAGAATTTCTATTGTTTTTGGTAACAGAAGTGGTGATATTCTTCTAAGGTGTAAAATGTATTTTTCGTGTCGTGTAGAATTGTCTGGTTAGAAAGGAACCCTTCCCAATTTGTGATGTGAGAGATTTAGAAAGCAGCTGCTCCGTTACACAGTCTCACCCTTCAGTGAGGCATTCAGCGTGTTTGAAAGTATGCATGGATAAGGATTACACACATGTCTGTGTGTATGCATGATTTTTGCTATCTCTGTGAAAAGTAAAGTAGACAGCTATAAAACAGTCAAGATTGTTACTGTTTTCCCAACGTCTTATCTATAAAATCTTCACAGCAGTAGAATATGACTAGTCAGAATATGACTAGTCTGAATTAACTTTTTTTTTTTTTGCAGAACACTAAAGAGTCACTTTATTGACATAAGTACACTTTGTGGCATTTTACTGCCACTTAAGACACTTAACACTACTCGAAAGTATTTCAAAATTCTCTCTCTCTCTCTCTCTCTCTCTCTCTCTCTCTCTCTCTCTCTCTCTCTCTCTCTCTCTCTCACAGCACCCAAGATACTACTTATTATACATTATATAGTTCTAGCGGTTCCTCAGGAATTCACAATAAGACGGCTGTACAACTTTGCTAATTCAAAGTATTTTGAAATGTATAAATTTCATCGTTTTTTGGCACACCACTTTATTTTACTAGAGGAAAAACTAGTTTGTAGTTTCAGGATTAGCAGTTTAATTGATAAATATAACTTAAAGATGATGGCCTTCTCTATAAAGTAATAACTTACTATAAGAACCACTAGTCATTAATTAACGGTATTGTTAAGAAGTGATCGGGCAAAGTGTCAACGAGGCACGTCAATAAACAGCGAGTGACTGAAGAGCGAACTTGCCTCCACACGTACAAACTGAAAGGAAGTTTTGTTCCAAAGTGAAATTATTTTCTCAAGGGCTAAAGTCAATGGCGCTTATTTTACTCCTAAAAGCACAATGCAATCACGCTAAAATCACTTAACAAATTATTGTTGTGAACTCGATTTCACACGAGGATTATCACTTGTACCCACGTTTCATTACTTGTACGCAGCTCAAATTCATAAGCTGTTCCATGTTCATACAGTAGTACATAACCTATAACCTGCCTGTTGTCTCCAAGTGCTTTGGAAAGTTTCTCTCTCTCTCTCTCTCTCTCTCTCTCTCTCTCTCTCTCTCTCTCTCTCTCTCTCTCTCTCTCTCTCGCCCCTGGTGATTACGTGATGCCTTCGTACAAGCGCATTACAGCTTGTTTTCCAAAGTCGAGGTTCTCCCTACCGGAGGAGAAGTCGCTATAAAATGTAGCGTAGGATCCACTTCATCAAGATCTGTCTATTAAAAGCAAGTACCTGTTCACATAGAAAGCCAACGGAGGCATGACCAGAGATAGTGTTTCTTTAGTAGTTTTCTCTCACATGAATATTTAAGAGCTAATACTCGGTTATTAGCTACTCAAGGCTCACTCTCATGTTAACCATAAGTAGGTACATTTCTGACTATCTGTATGTGGCAATTTATGTGCACTGATTAACTCCGTGCTAATATATTTATACAGATCACGTATTTAGCAAGGACTTTTATACGCTGTGTATTTGGATTTCAGATTGTTTCCAAATAAATGTTAGGGATTTTGACATAAATACATTTTTTACCTTTGTCTTTTTGAAAATGCATCCTATTTTAGTCGTGGCTGAACATGAGAAACAAGTGCAACATTCTCTACATCAGTTGAAACATATCAAGCGTTGAACTTATTATTCTGATTATTATAGTTAGCAACCTGAACCGCTGTTTGGCAAACGGAATGCTGGAAACCCCTGCGTTAATGGCAAAAGCAGCACAAGTTGTTTTCACAGCGCTTACTTCGCTACATTGCTGCATCTTGCTTCAGATGTCAAAACTTGTAATTTTGAAACAAATGAGTGAGGCATTTAACACCGCCACATTAAGCGAATGAAAAAACGGGCTGGTATCTTTGATGCATATTTCTCTAGGCTTCCGTTAAGATGTATCAGATCAGTAATATTTTGAAATCGAATCTAAATCTATATAAGATTTTAGTTCAGAACTGATCATCAGCAGGCTTTGGTAAGGTTTATAATCGTGTGATTACTTTTCATCTACATTGAAGTAAGTTCCTGTAGTTCATGAAACGTTTTGTATTTTTGCGGTTAATGTTTTTTGTGATTTTATCTTGGGATAAAATAAGTTCCTGAAAACCAAAATAAAACAGCGCTTCAATTAAAACTGCATCATAAATGACCGTTTACATGAGCTTCTGTGCACTAGCGCCACCCGAGAGCGGTAAGTGGATACAAGAATTGACATTACATTTCATAGCTTCCTTTTCCCATACATACGAAAAATGACAGAATCGAAAATTCTAATGTATATTTACAAAACAGCATTTATCAAAGACGACGATGATGCCAATGAAAGAATATCTCAAGATTTGTAAAGGTCTTCAGTAAGTGAGCAAATGCTAGTCTTTGCGCTCGCAAAGTTCATTTCCTTCGTTTTGCATGTTGTTGTATTCTATACACACGCGGGTGAAGTCATTGGTCATCACCAGTCTCACGAACTTCCTCTTGAAAGCTGAGCACAGACGAGCAGTGAGTGACCTTATCGTCTCCTTACCCCCGCGCACTGCGCACTCTCATGAGCCTTTGGGCAGTTTTTACTTCAATGTAGACGGTTTTATTTCCATAAATCTAAGGGCCTTCAAAGCAAAACTGATGTATCGGACGAAAATGCACTGATGTGTTTTTCTCATGTTCCTACGATCATTTCTAGCAATATAAAAATATAAAAATATCAATGTATGGTAGCGGAAACTTCTGAGGTGGACATTGGAAAATCTTGTCGTGGAGATAATAGCCTGGGTGGGGAGAGGCATTACCTCCACCTCCTCATGTTTGTTCCATGTAACAACTGCTGCTTGTTACTTGCAACAACACTGTATTCCGTTTCTTAATGACATGTCATGTAACATTTTGGTGAATCCAGTAATATGCTATATTAATGAAGCGTGAAAACATGATGCTTGTCTTTGTAGTAGATCACCAAAATAATATACAGAATATAGATACATATATTTTTATTATGTGAAGAATGTTACAAGAGTCAATATAACAGTTATTGTGACGACATAATTGTGGAAATATTTTGTTTGCTCTGATACAAATATATATATATATATATAAATATGTTATGGTCGTGTGCTACAAATGTTACCTCATGCGTCAAATCTGTGAATACCATGATAATAAATTATTGTATGAAGCGTGACGCTTTTTGATTCTTCTTTCGATGTTCACGTCCCATTTCCCGTTCGTTCAACCACAAAAATTATTTGCTATGTTATTCAGTAAATACGAAGCACGGCACTGAACAGTATCAGTATAAGCTAAAATCTAAATATGAAAATATTCCATATATGCAAATACAACGGCCAACGTGGAGGGGGAGGTTCTTCATTTCCAACTGAAATTCATGGCTAAAATTTTGGTGAGTGGTAGACCCTCCGAAAAACAACCGGGAATCAAGAAATTTTCTTTGCATCCACTGGTAAATATGACCAGTCTGTACGTTTGATATTTATTAGGAGCGTTTGTGTATGAAGTTTGAAAGACTTAAGTCTTACGCAACATAACTGTCGCTTGTAGAGTAAGTATGGTGCTGGTGGCAGTTGTCAGGACAGCTGCGTTCGTTCAAAAATGAAACTTCATGAACGGCTCCAGGGAAGATTCAAAAATAAATTTCATAAATAAACTTCAAAAATAAATGAAGTGGTGATTTCATGGAGGAAGAACTCACAAGTATCTAACCTGGAAGGGAAACCACCCCTAACTCCTTCCCGCATGCGCACAGACAACGCACACACACAGTGGGAGTTCTTTTAATTTGATTTTCGTCATTCTTGCCGCCATTTTCATGATGTACAACTTAGTACAAATGAGAGATGGTGCGTTGGTTCCAGCTTAAATATTTATTAATTTTGAAAGAAATTCTGTATCGCTGAACTAGTGAGAATAGCTAATTCTTACTACCTTTTACTCTGAAATTATATGGCACGGGTAAAAAAAACTCTACTTTTAATAATCTCAAAAATAATCTTACCAGAGTGCTCAGTATCTTGATACTGTCTATTGTTTGGTTTTGTGGTCAGGTTTTAGAAAACTGAACATCAAAATTTAATCTGCTTGGGTTTTTTTTTTTTCCATACACCAGGACATTTGGGAAAAGATCACACTTCATTCCTAAATTCGGTGTCCAGTGTTACCAAAGGGATATCCTTCCTGGGGCAGATTATGGCTAAAGTCCGTTGATTATGGAAGTAAGGTTTAAACATTCTGTGAACAATAAAACTGCCACATCAATGCTTGCCAAACCTAGGCCTAACATTCCGACATGAGCAAGGTTCCTTTTTCAAAAATCTTCCATCAAATGGGTTCTGCCTGCAGAAACAGCGATTTTCTACCCAAGTATACAGGACTGGCGATAAAGGTCCAGAGACAGCTCTCCAACACCAATCAAAGGGCTTGGAACAGGGAAAAATTTATAAGCAACACTGGCAATTCTGATACCAGCATAGTACAAAGAATCTAAAATCTGCAACTGACCTGGTGATGCTAAGAAGTAAATATCACAACCATAGAAAAGTTTTGATAAAATGAAGGATTTATACAATTTTAAAAGTTTTCGAGTTTGGTCGCCATGACGTATGAAGCAGAATTTTCAGAATCTTTAAAGGTTCCAAACATTTTCTTTTCAGAAATTTTAAGAGACTACCCCTTGTCAGCCTGCAGTCAAAAACTAAACCTAAAAAGAGAGCTTCTTGTGCACAAGGGATCCACTACCCCTAATGGTTCGGGTGTATTTTCCCCTGTGACAGAACTGAATAATAACTGTTCTGCATGTAGAGAACTTGAAACTATTTAGAGATGCCCATTTAACAATTTTACTTACTGTTAGTTGAAGCTTTCTTTCTCGCATGGCCATTCTTAGCCTTGTAAAGAAAAGGTCATCTACAAAAACTGTATGGTGTATCGCATGAGGATTAAAGGGTGGATAAATGTATGCATGGAACTTATGAATATTGCCCAAGCACTGTATCCCTAAAATCATTCAGGCCTTACTATGACAAAATAATAGGATATGATATAAGGGGTCAAACGCTTTCAAAACCTTCATTAACTCAATTTTTATTAGGTTACTCATACTCATTTCATTATGACTATGTGAAAAAAAAATCATGACAATATATTATTATGTAAATAAGAATATATGTTACGAGAATAAAAAGGAAAAAAAATTTAGGGAGATGTATTATGAAAATAATTATATCTGTCTATAAATCATAATATTTTATATGAAAAACTGGCAAGTGCAGGAATGTCTGCATCATCACCAAAATTTTCAGACAAGGGATTCTCTGACGCTAGTCACTGTATTTCTAGCAATGCGCACGGTGGCTTTGCTGCCCTCTGAAATACACTGACGGGTTAAGCGGGTGCGTCCAGTCCTCAGCTGGCTTAAAATTAGTTCGCTGTTCCTATCTGTTTGGAAGAGGAACGACCCATAACTTACGCTGTTTCTGATGCCAACATATTTTTTACTGTTGGCTAGGAAAGGGAAAGACCACCTCTGTTGCACTGAATTACAATTAACTCAGGGCTCATTGCACCCCTGGAGTCTGAATACATTATGAAATCCTTGTTTCAAAGCTTGGACTATAGCTGTCATCTCTGCCATATACAAGGATTTGCAATAAGGTAGTTTTACCTCTTGTACATCAAACACAACCAACTCAATCTTCTGATCTTGAACCATCTGTGCAGATCTTCATATGAACCTTGTTTTTGCTTAAAAAATTGAAAAATAAAAACTAGCTCTGATCTCCTCCTCTGACTGGTGCTTTTATTGATATCCTTTGAGTAACACGAGATTTCTGGTATGAACCATGGTGGAACAGATAGCAGCCTCACTTCAATTTTTTTCCCACTGAATCATTTCATCATCACACTTCTCTAACCTATGTGGAAGGGTTTTATGGACCTTGTACCAAACCTTTACAAGTTACAATCCTTTAATCTAGAAAGCTGGATTCTTTGGGAAGCATTTTAGTCTTACGATATAGTGTAGCCCAAGCTCATTTCAAAGCTCTATAGGTAGTTCATTACTCAACATAAAGACGTTCTAAAGCAAGATTTGGCAAACTTTTTTTGCTCAAAGACCACACTGGGCTTTGAAAATTGACAGATGGGGTGGGCTACAAGCAAAAGACAAAATTAGGCCTACGTTACCCTGCAAAATGGCATTAACTATTTCTGCATGTAACCCATTAATTGAAAAAGGTAAAGAAAAATTCACTATTTAGTTGTCCATTCAATTTTAATGAGAAAAGTGTAGTTGGTCACCCCTTTTTGCGATAACATCAAAGGCTGGTGTTATTTTACTTGTGGCAATTCACAGGACAACTCCCAAGTGCTCATCAGTGAGCTGGGCTCTGTGACGTCCTTTGCTGAGGTTCATCACTCTGAAAGTCTGCTCACATACATAGGTCACTCCAAATAACACCAGTATCCTCTGTACTACCTGTCGGATTTTCGGAAACGACCTCATTCAGCGAGGAATAAAACATCCACTTTAAGAGAGTTGAGCTTCCCCTTTAAGACAGAGTCACATGCAAGTCCATCAATTCCACTGAAAATCCTCTGGCGCTGTTTCATAATCAAGAGACAGGGGACATGACACAAGCTGAGGCAACTTTTCTATCTTCTCAAAACCAAAAAAACCACGGCAGAACTCTGTGTAATTGCAGGGAAATTATGGCAAGCAGCCTAAACATTGGAACCTTTCTATACACTCTCGCGAGCCAGATAAAAGTGCGTCGCGGGCCGCATCTGGCCCGGGGGCCGTGCCCACCTCTGTTCTAAAGACTCCAATGCATGTCTGAAGACCCATTTTTGAAATGACAAGCTGATGAATATATCAGACACCCATCACCAAGTTTGGACCCACATAAAGAGCTTTCCATTCTGAGTAAGGATTTTTTTATCAGCTTGCCGTCTAAAACCTAATACAATACAACTTTTACCTTATCTAATGACTTTGATGATCAATTTTATCTGATTTAAAAGACCTGAACAAATTAACTTTCATTGAGTGTCATGCCTAAAAATTTCATGGCAACGAGAAGTTACACTAAGTATGCTGCCTTGTAGGACTCCTTCCTGTAGAACTTTGATATACTAACGCTAACTCTAGTTTATCTCTTACATGAATGAGTTTATGAGCCTTATCATTTCACTTCTGATACTCATAATCTGCAGTTATTTGATAGTGCCAAAATGCCATGTAGTGCCATATGCCATTTCCAGGTCAAAGAACACCCCAATACTTAGATGCTGCTGGGTAAAATCCTGCTGGATTTCACATGCAAGTTTCACCAGGGGATTAAAGGTACCCCTATTCTTGTGGAAACCAAACAGATACAGAGAAAACAAGTTATTCCTTTCCAAGTACCAAACTAGTCGTGCATTAATCATTTCTCCAGTTGTTTGCGGACAAATGTGAAAGCAACTGGTCTGTAACTAGTTATGTGAAAGGCATCCTTATTGGCAATCCAAACCCGTCACAAAATCCCATTTTCCTATATCTCATCTACTATTTTCAGAAAGAACTCTTTAGCCTTGTCTAGGAGGCTTCTTGAGCGTCTATCTAAGGTAATCCTCCAAATTTAAAAGAGCATTTCTGATTGAGTTTCCTAAGAGCGAATTCAGTATTGTATGGCTCCATAAGTCCTGAGTAACTTGTCTGTCATGAATCCTCTATTTACTCAAGAGAAGTATTCTCCCAGTTTTTTTTTTTTTTTTTTTTTGCGACTTCGCTTGGTCAGATTATTAGGCTAATGTGTATTTTTAGAGTATGATTCTTGGTATGAATTTCCTACTGTTAACAAGACAAAACCACATACTTCAATTGACAATACTTCACTTGATCATTGGTGAACGTGAACCGATGGTGACACGAGAATTTAAATTTAATATGCGATTGTGAAACCCCTGCAACCATTTCTTTACCATAAAACAACAAACGGTATTTAATTTAGGAGCGTCATTGCGCTAAACCAGGTCTTGAAAGTAACCTTAACTTTTTGGTTGTGTTTGATAAAAACTTTGCTAAAAAAACATGCAAAAAGACGCACGCCTTGGATGTGTGCCTTAAAAGTGCTTTGTTAATGTCATGGAGCATAAGAACAACAGCAAATCGCCCCCCAAAAATATTTTGAACAACTATAATAACGTTACGCAAATTGATGATGCTATTATCACAAAATCTGATGAAGATGGGAAGACTGAACATTTACATAAAGGGTTCTAGATCAATAAGTCTCAACCAATGTTAAATGACAGACACCCGTGAAAATTTAACAGATGATCACCTAACAAATAATGCTGAAAAGTTTAATCAATCACTTACAACTATAATAATTAATACAAAAATATTAGTTAAAAAACTATTATATGATAAAGAATTATATGAAATAATAAAAGATACCCAAACAAACTGCTACACAGTTTCATAAGTCAGTTAAAATTATAGGACTTAATAAAAAATATTAGTTTCTTGGAATCATTTAAGATAACCAATAGTACACTTCACTGTTTCTATGGTCTCATCAAAACACATAAGGTTGGAATCCCACTCCGTCCTATAATTCCAAGTTATGGTCCATTCATTTACAAATTACCCAAATATCTGGCAGATTTATTATCACCCTTCTTAGGATCTTTCTCATTCTCCCATGTAAAACATGCACAAGCTTTCATACTTACCCCAAGAGATTGAACGTCGCCTTGAACAACATCTAGATATGGAATCGTTATATACTAAAGACCCGACTAAGAAGTAAATTACGCCCACAAAAAGAACTTGTACCTTTTGGCTCTGATAAAACGATGACATTATTAACTGATGCGGGAACAACAGTATTTTTTTTAATGGTACCTTTTATAAACGAAAATTCGGCTGAAGTATAGCAAGCCACCTCTCCTCTTTTCTAGAACCTTAACACACACACACAACACACATAGTATATATATATTATATATATATATATATATATATATATATATATATATATATATATATATATCTTTTCCTGTAATACTACAGTGTAATATGAATATAAGAAGGCCCATAAAACACTATTTAAACGTGAACAGGGCACAGAAGCAATGAATTATATGGTTTCAACGTTTTAAATAGTGTTTTATATATATATATATATATATATATATATATATATATATATATATATATATATATATATATATATATATATATATATATATATATATGTGTATATATATATATATCATATATTATAATGTATATTTATAATTATATAATATATAGATAATAAATATTATATATATATATATATATATATATATATATATATATATATATATATATATATGTATATGTGTGTGTGTATGTGCCAGAATGACTCTGAAATGCAGTGAGCAATTTCAACCAAACTTGGTATACATATGACTTACTATATGAAAAAGAATACTGTGGGGGTAAGACATCATTGGCACCAAAGGGATGGGTGTGGGAAGGGGGTGACATGTAAAAATAGCAGATAACAACAGATATTAGTGTCTAATCCATAGCTTTCAAGGTCGCTGAAATGAACAGTGAAACTCCCGATGCCCTTTAAGTGGGGGGAGGGTTGAGGAGGGGTGGGAAGGGGTGACATTTAAAATAACTGAAAAAAACAGATATTAATGTCTAATCCATAGTTTTTGAGGTTGCCGAGATGAGTAATGGCACTCCCTATGCCCTTTAAGTACAAGTTTAGCCCCGATAGGAAAGGGGGTGGGAAGGGGGTGATATGTAAAAATAACTGAAAACAACAGATATTAGTGTCTACCGTAATCCATAGTTTTTGAGGTTGCTGAGATAAATAGTGGCATTCCCGATGCCCTTTAAGTCCAAGTTCATCCCCAATAGGGAGTGGGGGGGAGAAGGGGCAGGAAGGGGATGACATGTAATAATAACATAAAATGACAGATATTAGTGTCTTATCCATATTTTTCAGGCTGCTGAAATGAACAGCAGCACTCCCGATGCCCTTCATGCCCAAGTTCAGCCTAGGAAGGGGGAGAGGTCAGAAGGGGTGGGAAGGTGGCGACATGTAAAAATAACCAAAAAGGACAGATATTAGTGTCTTATCCATAGTTTTCAAGGTCGCTGATAAGAATAGTGACATTCCCAATGCCGTTTAAGTCCAAGTTCAGCCTGATAGGAAGGGGGGAGGGGTGAGAAGTGGTGAAAAATAGAATGTCAAAAATGACAGATATTAGTGTCTAATCCATAGTTTTCGAGATCACTGAGATGAATAGTGACACTCCCAATGCCCTTTAAGCTCAAGTTCAGCCCCAGTGGAAATGGGGGTGAGAAGGGGTGAACTGTAAATTGTCAAAAATGATGGGCAATGTACTGAAGCAACTATCTTAACAGGAAATGGAGAGAGTGGGAGGGAGAGGAAGAGAGAGAGAGTACAGGGGGTGTTAGGAGTGGAAAGAGGGAAAGAGTGAGGGAGAGTTGAAGAGAGAGGGAGAGGGAGAGGAAGTTAGAGAGAGAGAGGGTAGAAGGAGTGTTAGGAGAGGGAAAAAGAGAGAGAGAGAGAGAGAGAGTAGAATGGGTGTTAGAGAGAGAGAGAGAGAGAGAGAGTTTATCAGTTGTCATTCAGAGTTTTCCTTGGCAGTGCCAGGTTGGTCAGGTAATATATACATACATATATATATTATATATATATATATATATATATATATATATATATATATATATATATATATATATATGTGTGTGTGTGTGTGTGTGTGTGTATATAATTATTATTATTATATATAGTATATTTTAGATATATATTTTATATATAATATACATATATATATATATATATAAATATATATATATATATATATACATATATATATATATATATATATATATATATATATATATATGTATATATCAAATACACACATGCACAACGATGAAGAATGGAAAATAATCAGAGGGCATTATAAAATACGATAAAGTGACATTTCAAATCAGAAAAAGAAAAAATTTATCGCTTGGGAAAAATGGTTTTGATCATGGTGAAGTTGCAGGTATGATCTGGATTCTATCTACTTGAAAAGACTTTCTCTAAATGTAATGAAAAACTGACTGCATGAAATCAGATATCTGAGGTTAAGGGAATGGTCAAGTGGGTTAAGTGCGATAATACTCACTCTTGTGCTCCTTCCGCTCTCTGCAGACTCTTTCATGTTACCCTTCCCAGTATCCTCTTAGTCGAGGCTTCAAGAAATCACTTCATTTTGCAGTGTATGAAGTCTCCATGATGTAGTTTTGACGTCGACTCCTGGCACTGCGAAAGAGTCATTGTGATAATATGCAATATCAATAAATCAAATTAACAGCTTTCTTTATTGCACTCTAAAACTTTACATCATGCAAATTATAGAAAAACAAAACTTGGCATTTAATAATGTTCTGGAATCCCGTAAGGTAACAGTGATATATAATTAAAATCATATAAACTGAATTACAATTCCCATACAAGTTTAATCATGTGCAATAATTCATCTCCAATTACTGAACACTGGAATTTCGCTTCAATCATATGATTTTCCCCAAATCGTACATAACAATGCTTTCAAACAAAGTGGTGCTTTTGTTTTCTTTTTAAGTCAGTTTGGCTATGTTATTGTCTTTATTCAAAAAGTAAAGCAAAAACAGAAATATGTCCATAATAGAGTGAAATAAAGGAGGAATAAATGCAAAAATGACCTATATTTTATAAACCAGCAAAAGGTGGAAAAAAGGTAAGCACCTGTCATGATTGCTTAGATATTACAGAAAGAAAAACTAAAGTTCCAATACACAGGAACAAACACAAATATAACATAATTTCCTTCAAATTCAAATGTTAAATTGAACTGTATCCTTTACATTATCTTATCAGTCATGAAGACTTCTAACCTTACAAAATTCTAAAGAAAAGTAATTGAAGTTGTCCCTTCAATAAAATACAATAACTTCAGTTATAGTCTGACGAAAAATCAGTTAATCAATCCCTTGTTGTGGCAACTCGGGGATGCCAAGAACCTCGATGCATTCTAACTAAATAAGTCTGAAAGCTACTAACTGTTGCTTGCGATTCACTGGAGTTACTCGGACATCAGATTGTTTCACCCTAGCGCCTCCTAAGTAACGCTTTGCATCCTTAGGATAGTCAAAGTCAAGGGTTGCCCCTTAAAAAAAATTAACTTCTGGGTGTATATAACAGCGTCGAAGGTTGCTAAAAACAGGCATTACTCCACGGATATTTATAACAATGACAAAGGTTGTCCATCTTAAAAAAACAGAAAAAAGAAAAAAAGAGGCATTAACTTATGGATGTTTATAGCCACGCAAGAGATTGCCTATCTTTGAAAAAAATAAAGAGGCATCAGCTCCCAGGTCTTTACATCCGTGTCAGCGTATGCCTTCTAGAAGGGAAAAACTGAAATTGGTAATCCGAGGTGAATAGCGAAGGGCACAGGATGGCGATCAGAAATGGAAATTTTTCAGGGCCTTATGATATTTCTTTTTAATTCTAATTTCTTCTTAAGTGCCTCATGTATGGCATTATCATGAATTATTTCTTCTTTTCAGTTTAGGGCACCGTCTCCTATCTCAACTTTTCCAGATTCTGCCTGAGAATTTCATTCAGGTTTGTATATGTTCCTTCCAACTATTCGTATATTATTTATTATTATTTTTTGTCCCTCGCTTTTGCATTTACTTCATTATTATCTTTTTGAACTTAAGTTACCCATTTTTGTGCAACAATTCAATTAAATCATTAGTCAAACATGAAATTCAGCATCCTGAATTCAACTACATCCATTTACTAGAGCTTCCCCCTCCCCCTCCTTTGAAATCAAGGGACCAATTTTTATGCAACAATTCAGTTAAATCATGAGTCAAAGAGGATATAAAACATCCTGAATTTAACTACATCCATTTACTAAAGCTTTCTCCTTCTTTTGAACTCAAGGGACCCATTTTTGTGCAACTATTCAGTTAAATCAATCATTAGTCAAAGTGGATATCCAACATCCTGAATTCAACTACATCCATTTACTAGAGCCGCCTCCTCTTCCTCCTCCTCCGCCTCTGAACTCAAGGGACCCATTTTTGTGTAACTATCCACTTAAATCCTTAGTCAAAGAGGATGTCCTACATCCTGACTTTAACTATATCCATTTACTAGAGCCTCCTCCTTTACCTCTGAACTCAAGGGGACCCATTTTTCTGCATCTGATCCAGTGCATCTCAAGTGAGAATCTTAATTTCGCTCCATGCACTTTGAACGCATTTTACAGGAAAAATTTTCAAATCACTTGAATGGGCCATACATGACTTCCGGCAATTCATATGCCAACACTAGCACCTCAGTACAGGATAGAGGGAGATCCTCCTCCTCCTCCTCTTCCTCCTCCTGCCGACAAGAAATATTAGAGTCACTCTTAAGCTTTTTTGGGCTAAAGGATGGAAACTATAAAATTCTTATGAGAATCTGATGCAATCTTACATCCACGGCATGTGACAAATCATTTTCCTATACTATTTACGAAATTTAAAACCTAATGTTGTTTACTCTATGGTAATAAATTGTTTAATTTCACTCGGTGTGATTTATCCTTAAGGATTACAGTGGATCCAACACCAATTCCTGAGTCTGGACAATCCGTAATTACCTTCACGTGATCTTAAAAAAGTAATACGTTTAAGGGACTTAACCACTTCAAGAATAGCAAGCTGCAGTCATTGCTTAGTCATTAGCATCATAAGTAAAATGCAGACAGCTGAAGAAGGTACTGAATAAATACCGAGTTTTGTTATTTATCTATGCTTGGAGCTTAACTTTCAATGGTATTTGGTCAGGACGAACGACTCATGCATGGCAGAGACAATTAAACTCTAAATTAGGGTTACACTAAGCTCTGTAATATTAGACGTAGCTGCTCAGTACTTTTTTTTCTAGTAAAAATCAAACGTAAACACATAACTTTGGTACCTCCTGCATGACCTAAAAATTACGATAATGAATGTCGGGTGACATGACTTTTAAATTATCCTAATGAAGTATAAGTATATAAACTTATTTTGAGCGTGCCACACAGATACCTGGTGTTAGAACAACGAAGGTAAGGAATTAAGTTTGAATCATTTTTACGCATTAAATTCAGCTTCGCCGGACAGCAAAGCTTGACATCATTTATTTCAGCTGTTTATCTTTTTTCTGTAATCTAATAATAAACTGTAAACACTTAGGTGTGGTAAGTCCATTAGCCAACAGGACAGCCATAGCTTGGCTGATACAGAACAGGAAGTGGGTGGACGAGAGTGCAACGAAGAAGAAGGATATACAGTAAAGACTCAAGAATATGCAGCACAGCAGAAGGCAGAACGCCTGGGGGAGACCTACAACCAGTAACCATGAAGCTAGTTGAATCACCGTTAAACCGTAAGGGAAGGGGATTTGAAAACAAAGGAAACGAAAATCAAACATTGGGTAATGGCAGGAAATTTGAATGTAAACCAAAGAGACGAATAAATACTTTTAAAAATAACAAAATTGCATACAAAGGATTTCGGTGCAACACATTAAGGAAAGCCAGTCAAATCGTTGTTACAAATTTATCCTCCCACATACTACACACAATCCATTTATCCACTAATGGCACTTCTCTCTCTCTCTTTCTCTCTCTCTCTCTCTCTCTCTCTCTCTCTTGCTCCAAATAACCCCTGTCTGAGAAGATAAACACGTGTTCCCAGAATCTCACCTTTTAATGAAGTTTCCCATTTACCCTTAGCAAGATGATTTTTAAATGTATTCAAATTATGGCCTAGCCGCGTAAAAGCTGAACACTTGACAAACAACACTAGTCTAAGACTGACTTCTTTGTGGTTGATGGTCGTGTGTTATTACTATTCAAAAAAGCTTCAAAATTTAATGGAACAATTTCAAATTCCACGAGCTTGCTTAACAAGCGTCAACAGAAGCTTCTACATAAATAAAAAATAAATAAGAAAAGGAAAAAGGATGTAAACTGAGGAACGGGTCAATCTAAGTACATCATAATAATAGATCTATCTGCCAATACAACGAAAGCTGTAAATTAAGTAAACAGCAAGAAAGGAAAGGAACGAGAGCCGGAACGAACGCACAAGCAAGAAAAAGAACTCAAACCCAAGCATGGAATGCCATGGTACTGAGACTAAATAATGACCAGTGTTTAAAATACTGGTTTTAGTCACCATCTGGAAGCAAGGAACCTATAACTAAGGTGAATAAGCAGCCACAGAAAATCAATATAAATGAAAAGAAAAAGAACATGGTAAACATTTTCCAGTACACCAAAATCCATTTATGTCTTAAAAAAATTATTCCTAACTAAGCTGAACAGTTATAACACAGTTTGAATACACACGTTACGAAGTATTAAGTGATTCAAGTAGAGATACAGTCACTCCATTGATATAAAAAAAATAATTACGCGGAACGGTATATCACAATCTGTTTTTAGAATACTTGTCACAATGTGGGTGGAACTAGGTTTTAAAGTAGTGGAACTAGGATTTTTAAAGTGGCATATATAATATGGCCAATGGCATATTAGAAAGTGATTATATATATATATATGTATATATATATATATATATATATATATTAAGTCTTTGACAAACTATGTGCTGGCCTGTCAGAAGCACATCCGCCCCAGGTGCATTTGTCTCGACGTTGGAGGTTCACAGTTAGATACAGCGGGTATCTGACACAGGCATTTGTGCTTTCTTGACCATGATTTAAGTGCATGGAGACAGTGTGATCTTTGAACATTGAACTGGGGTTGTCACATTTCTGGGAAGAAGCAATTAAGTGAGTGCACTCTCTAATGGTATATTATCAGAGAGACAGACACTCACAGGGGAATTTCATTTTGTGACTGGGAGGTGCAGTGGTGAAGGACCACCACTGGAAAATCTGTTATTTGTCGCCATAGAAGTGAGCACCATAACTCATGAACACATATCTTTTCCAGACATTATGTTGAAATACCCAGTTGTGCTGAAGTGAAATTCCTCTGAGTCTCCATTATGCATTTTCCTGTTCTGTTCTCCATTGTACATTTTTCTGTTTTGAATATTGATGTCACGTAACACCATTTCAGGTTTTAACATACGATATGTTTCTTTTCACAGGAATTCTGGGTTCATGTTGTGAGGACGAATATTTTGGAAGTGGTGTTTATTCTTTTACACACTATATGACATTGTTTGGTGATCAGGGTGTTAGTCACTATAGTATTGGTTGGTTTAGAGTCATTAATCTGAATGTCTGCGAATAAGAATTTCCTCTAGTGATGGTTTCCATTTATAGGGGGTGGAATTCGCTCCATTTCATGATCGTAGCTTTTGCCGAATTACTTTTGTTAAATTTGCAAATAAAGTCTAGTTTTGTACCTCAGTGTTTAATTCCAGTAGGCCTTTGTTGAGAAGTAGATTCAGTGAGAGGAATTGACGTAGGAGAAGGAATTTGCTGACCCAGGATGGGCCACCACTACCACAGAATCTTAGAAAAGTAAGATGATTGATGCTGTTCTTAAAACAGATACAGCAATAGAATATGACCCTATTTGACCTTGGGATAGGGTCATTAACAGTGGTTGGCAGCGGTGTTAGACACGAATAGATAGTTGAATAGATAAATAGATAGGGTTAGGTTAAGCTTCCAAAAAGACAGATCTTGTTAATATTGGTATTGGTATCTCAGAATGGGACTTTGATGGTTCAGCAGTTCAGGTTAGGGAGATGTTGAGACACAATCGAGTCAGTTTTTCTCGAGCACGAATCTCTGTGTGTGTTTAATGATGCGTCACGGGGCACAAGGTTTTAGTGTGTTAATAAGGATTTCTGAGCGTTAGTTCATATTGGGGAATATTTGGGTATGTATAGTTTAATTGCAGTATCTTGACCACTTGTGTGTAGTAAAACACTCGAAAATGCGCTAGTGTTCCATTCTCTCTCTCTCTCTCTCTCTCTCTCTCTCTCTCTCTCTCTCTCTCTCTCTCTCTCTCTCTCTTTCTTTGGTGAGAAGATTCTCGCACCATCAAGCAGAGGAATACGTAAGTGTTATTATTTTTTTATTGTCAATTTTAATGTCAGATTGGATTTTTTTTTATTACACCACAGCTAATTTTTGGGCTGGGGCTGTATAGGCAGTGCACTTGAATTTTGGGCGTGGCTTATATGTTTTTTTATATATAGCAATCAGTAGCTCGCATTGGCGTTTAGGGTTTAATAAAGGGAGTATTTTATTACTGTATTATCTCTGGGGACTTTGATCATTTGTTTGACATTTGTTGAGTTACTGTGAGTAAACATTTCTTACGCAAGTGTGTGTACGTTTCTTAGATTTTTTAACTGTTTTTTTTTATTTTTATAATTACACACGTATGTGTTTTATTTTGGGTACATACTTGCGTGTAGGTAAAAAGGGAAGTGGTTGCTGTAAGCTTACCTGGCAATCTTGACCCTGATGACAGGAGAGGCGGACATGTCTCCGAAGTTTTGCTCTCAGCGTTTTTTGTGTGCTTCGGCAACCCTTGGATGGGAGATAGATAGTGGGAGGTATTGCACTGAGAGAGGGGAACAAATTCTTTTCCTTTCTCTCTCTCTCTCTCTCTCTCTCTCTCTCGCGTCCATATGCTTGAGTCCTGTTTTCTTTACGTACGTGAGGGTAGACTCCCATTTTCTTTACTTGAGGGGGACTGAATGTTTTTTTTTTTTTTTTTTGCCCTTGAAGACGCGAAGTTCATCTTGACCTACTTTGCAGTCAGCTGTGCTCTCAGTCAGCCCATTTTTTCTTCAACATGGGATTTTGGATTTAATTGTGGGTTTAATTCATTTTGAATTTAATTTTGGGTTTAATTAATTTTGAATTTAATTGTGGGTTTAGTTAATTTTGGATTTAAATGTGGGTTTAATTAACTTTGGATCTAATTTTGGGTTTAATTAGTACTTTCTTTTGATTTTTGGTGATTAATTGTTAAAGTAACGGGAATTAACATTCTGGGTTTCTTACTGTGCAGGAATTCTTTCAGGGGAAATTGTTTTCTTGAGTTTTTTTTTCTGTAAGGAGTGTCCTATCGCAGGACTTGGGAAATTTTTGCATTTGTGATCAGCCAAGAATAAGTTAACGGATTTGATCACGAAGAGGAACGTTGCAAAACTGAGGAGAGGAAATAGTGATCAGAGATTCCTTAGGTCAGCCTATGGTTGTGTAGGGAGTGGAGATTCAGTCTGCGGTTTGAAGGGTTTGGTGGAAGTTTAGAATAGCCAAAGGTCGATGGTTGGGATGGTTGGCTTGAGTTCTCGGGCTCCACAAGTTCGTTGTTTTAATTGTAATTGTTTATATGCAGGGACACATTAAGGGATTTTGCCGGGTTAAATATTGTGGCAGTTGTAAGAGTTATGGTCATCCTTGGCGGTCTTGTCTGTCTCGGACAGTATAATGGTAGGCCTGCATTTCAGAATTTTGGTAGCTCAGGTAAGAAAGTTTCTCAAAAGGATTTTTCAAGGGGTTCTTGTGATCAGCGAGCATTGTCTAAAGACCGATCAGTTGCAAAGGAAAATTGGATGGGTGTTTCTTGGGATATAGGACTTCCGGGGGAACCCTCAGAGGCGAAGCTAGTAGTAAAAGGGTCTGTGCATGGGATAAATGTAAGGGTTTTTATAGATACAGGCGCCTCTATTAATTTGATGAATTATGAGTTGTTGCGATCAATGTTTTCCGATCGTTCTTTGAGACCTGCTAAAGAGACTGTGTGTGACGTTCAAGCAAATAGGTTACAGGTTTTGGGATACATAGTTGTAGGTTTATCTCTTGGGGGTAGAACTTTTACAGAACCATTTTTGGTTGTATGAGGGGCTGCTTTGGGGAATACTTTGTTACTGGGTCATCCAGCATGTAGGAGACGAAAAATCTCGGTTCATACAGGGGTGTGTGGTATAACTGTGGGAATACCTGGTGTGTTTGTGCCTTGTGAGGGGACGGATGTGAGTGTGATGTTGGATGATGATAGATTGGGTGTACATGAGAATCTGCGGGTGGATGCTAAACATGTGTTGGTCGGTAAGAGGTATTTTAAGGGGGTTTTTGTCGGATGATGTGGTTCTTGGTCCTGGTATGGTTGCTATGGTGAAAGTTCGAGTGAAAGGAGTGCATAAATCCAGACAGGTGTGTGTGGTGAGTGTAGCAAGAAGCCGAAGGGGGTAGTGTGTACGGGTTCTATAAACAAGGTATCGAGTTCAGGGGATACTTGGGTGGCATTGCTAAATTGTAATGATTCAGTTCACAATTATAAGAAGGGTACTTATACAATCGACTTTGTTGAGTGGGTCGATGAAGAAAATTCAGTTGCTATTGTCAGGGATTTTTGTAGTTTTTCAGAAGCAAATTTACAGGCTAGGAGGCAGGTTTTAAGGGGTCATTTAGCAAATACTGATTATAAAGAGTATGCTGGGGGTGTGGAATATGTTCTGGCTGAGTTTGCGGACATAGTCGCAATCCAAGGAGATAAGTTAGGATTAACAAATGTGTTAGAACACAAGGTTCATTTTGTGGAAAAGACTAAGCCTATTTTTGTTCCTTCATATAGGATTCCTTTTAAGATTGGAGAACAGGTAGAGCAAGAGGTTAATGAGTGGGAGGAAGAGGGCATTGTTAGGACCAGTTCCTCACCTTTTAATTTCCCATTGTTGGCAGTGTCTGAGAAGGATGGCTCGGTCCGAGTTTGTGTGGACTTTAGGAAGTTGAACGAGAAAACCATTCCTGATCTTTACCCTGTGGTGTGTTTGCCAGATTTATTTGTTGAGATTGGGGGCAAGAATATTTATTCTTCAAATGATCTGATGCAAGGGTATTTGCATGTACTGCTTAGCGAGGAGAGTCGAGAGTACATGGCTTTCTCTTTGCCAAAGGGACATTATGAGTTCAAGTGGATGCCGTTTGGTTTATCAGGCAGTCCAATGACATTTACTAGGCTAATGAATACAGTTTTGCATGGCTTGTTAGGGAAAAAAGTTTTTTTGTACATGGATGATATCCTAGTTGCCACGGGTTCGGTAGAGGAATATTTAGAGGTTCTTAGGGAGGTTTTTAGGAGGCTTAGGTTAGCGGGTTTGAAGATAAAGTTAGCTAAGTGTAATTTTCTGAAGAGGCAGATAGCATATTTGGGTCATGTCATTTCTAAAGAGGGTGTTAGAGTGAATGAGGATAAAGTTAGGGCAATTGTGGATTTTGCTACTCGCAAGAATAAGAAACAGAATCGGTCATTCTTAGGCATGGCTGGATTTTTCTGTAGGTTTATGAAAGGTTTTTCTATTCTAGCATCTCCTTTGACAGATGTCCTGAGGGATGATGTGCAGTTTGTATGGGGAGATGGACAGCAAGTAGCTTTTCAGAAGATTAAGGATGCCTAAGTGAATCCCCCAGTCTTGAGATTTCTTGATTTGGAACGTCCTTTCACGTTGGTAACGGACGCTAGTTATGATGGTATGGGTGCATGCCTTATGCAGATGTTCGATGGAAGACTCCATCCGATTGCATTTTACAGTAGGAAGTTTAAGACACAGGGCAGTAATGAACGGTTATGGTCGGTAGTGAATAAAGAGTCCTTTGCCGTAGCGTGTAGCTTGATCCATTTTAAAATGTTGCTCATGGGCAATCAAGTAGAGGTTCTGACGGATCATAAGCCATTGTTGGATCTTTTTAATAAGCCAGATCTTTCCCCAAAAAGGGCTAGGCAGTATCTAACAATCAGGGATTTTGACGCTAAGCTTAGATATATAGAGGGTAGACATAATGTTGTAGCAGATGCCCTTAGTGGAAGTTTTTCTGATGCAGGTGGTACTCATGTATGTTATGTATCTGGAGATTGCATAGACTGGGATATTAGTTTAGTAGAAGCTAAGCAGGATGAGGATGAGATTTTGGCAGATGGAAAAGCGTTTTTCAGAGGGGAGTTAGTTAGGAAGGGTTATAAGCTTCCTTTTGCAGGCCTTGAATTAGAGGGTAATTTGTTAGTTAGGAAGATTAGACACAGACTGAGGAATAGTGAGGATAAGGATGATACGACGCAAATAGTTGTTCCTAGGAGTTTAATACCTACTGTTCTGGATATTGTACACTGTAGGTCTGGCAGTCCACATTTGGGTATTGAGAAAACATATCAGACCTTGTGGCATTAAATATCTGCAGCAAAAATGTAATTTATACAATTTAACTCAGCAACCCTACAATACACTTCATCTTTGAAATGTCTAGTGGCAATAAAAAATGTTTCAGCAGCATTTTGCTCACTAATTCGAAACTTGTCCCTCAAAATTACTTCATTAACTTTAATCCTTTCACTACCACATACGGTACATTTGATTAGTTTAGGGTCTTACCCTTGGCCTAACATCACTGCGATGTAACATGCTAGAAGATAATTAATTTCCAGCTTCACATGAAGTTTCTGCATCACTGGTTAAAGTTTTTACATCATCTTCTATATTTGTTTAAGTTTCTTACTGTGTGTGTGTACCACTTGAAACACTTCTTGTTGTTGTGATAAACATAAGATATAGCTCCCTCCTCTGCTCTTTTCAGTCTGTTAGTAACAATGTCATTTCTTATATCTCCTACGTCCAGCCTCGGATGGATGTGAGTTTTTTTTTTTTTTTTTTTTTGGTCATGCTTCTGGCAGATAATGCATTTGAAAGCGTCAAATTCATTTGAGGTATTTTTCGTCAACAGTATCCCTTGTTGATGTTCTTGTTGAGAATGCTTAAGACACTGATAAATCAAATATATTGGAGACTTACTGTAAAGTTTTCCAATAGCAAAGCAACAAAAATACATATCATAAAGCACAGATAAACTTCCGTGCTTGCATGATTAAATCCATGTACTACAAGACCAAATATTAAAGTTGATAACTCCAACCTCTGAACTCGTAAATATCCATTTCATACCCGAATTGTACTTGAGATCAGTGTTGCCAAAACGTTCATATATCTGTAACTTCTGCTGAGAAAATTACTTAAGAAATTTATTTCTTGTGCAGAAATGAGTAAAAATAGGCATATCAAACAGTGTTCTGCTGTGAACGGTAGTAGGTACCAAATTTAGTATACAGTATATCCCATTTCCAGCCGCCATCTTGGATTTCGCCCCTAGCGGGCATTTGCCCCAGTTTTGGAAAACGTACCTGTTATTTTCTTTAACCTTAACCAATATATGGCTTCGCCCTCCTGTACTTCCGCAAGCGTATCGGGTGAGCTTTTGTTGGATAACTGCTCGTGTGGGTATAAGCGGGAATAAGAGCCGATAAGGCAGCTAAAGAATCGATAAGATTACAAATTCAGGTACTCATAAACCTCCCATACTCTGACTTTAAACAAATTATTCACATGTGTATAAGTAGAAAGTGGCAAATTTGTTAGGAAAACATAATTGGTAATATGAAGTTAAGAGATGGCAGTCATCAGATCATGCAGATTGGAGGATTAGCATTATTTTAACAAGTAGTATCTATGCTACGCATAGATACTACTTAATGCAAAGTGGAGAAGGGAGACAGGCCCCAATTTGTAGTTCCTGTCGAGAAGTTCTTAACAGTAAAGCATTTATTAATTGATTCAGATTTTATTTAACCCAGGAAAGGGGAGCTACCTCACCGTGAGTGAGGTACTTGATAATAATTAAGATATCAGTAAACTAATGGTATTTTTAAAGAAAATGAAATTTTATTTCAGATTTTAACTTGTATCAGATTTTACAGATTTATTTAATTCGTATTAAAGGCTATATAATCTTTTGGAACATTTTTCATCTTAATTTATAGACATAATGAATTTTAACTAAAAATCAAACTTTAACTAAATTAAAGTTAGATTTTGAGCGCTGAATGGCCATAGTTGCCCGTTGTTTGGCATGTGTGCCTAAAATCCATAAATCAATCCATCTTTTAAGTGTAACCTTGTTTGTCTTACCAATCAATGGGGTTTCCAAAATAATTCCCCCAGATAAAACCTGTAGCATTTTTGTTGATGACCTTTCGATATCCTTTGCAGTAACAAGGATGGCAGTGGCCCAACGCTGCCTTCGGCTCTGCATTGATGATAAAGGACAGTGGGCTGAGGTGAATGGTTTTAGATTTTCTGCTAGGAAAACGATTACCATGCAGTTTTACCGTATAAGAGGATTCCATCCTGATCCGAATTTGTTCATACATGGGCAGAGAATTCCGTGTGTTGGTGAAACAAGGTTTCTTGAGTTGAGTTTTGATAGCAAGGCCGACATGGATTCCACATTTGAAGTATATTGATACAAAATGCTTGAAAGCAATGAATGCTTGGGCTGTTCTGTCTCCACACTGTAAGTGCTGACCGAACTCAGATGCTGAGATTATATAAAGCCTTGCCCTTCTCGTTAACGTATGGGTGTGAATTGTACACTTCTGCAAAGCCAAATAGCGTTAAAATGCTCACTTCAATTCATCATGGAGGAGTAAGGTTGAGTACAAGAGCATTTAAATCATCTCCCACCGAGAGCATGCTGGTGAGATGCCTCTGGATCTTCATTACTTAAGGTTCCTTGCAGCGTACCTTTCGGTCCCTAGCTGCAACCCTTTTCATTCCTTTTACTGTACCTCCTTTCATATTCTCTCTTCCATCTTACTTTCCACCCTCTCCTAACAATTCATAGTGTAACTGCGAGGTTTTCCTCCTGTTACACCTTTCAAACCTTTTACTATCAATTTCCGTTTTAGTGCTGAATGACCTACTAGGTCCCAGTGCTTGGCCTTTGGCTAGAATTCTATATTCCATTTGTTTCAATTCATTACCAGCATCTGCTGGTTTGGAGCTGGTACGGAATGCAGAGGCTCCCTAAGTCTTTAACCAGCAATTGTATGAGAAATGAAAGGCATTGCCAGTGTTACGAAAATCACCGCAAACAACCTCAACCATTCGCTTTTAGGAGTAAATTTTATTGCCAGGGAATTAAACATGCCAAGGATGGAGATTTTACCAGCAAGATATTCAGTTAGCACCCCTGGAACCTTCCAGAGGTAAAATTTTGTAGATATTTTCATTTTACCAAGACAGAATTGTCAATACTTTTAGAACATTCCTTGCAACATGATAACTCCATTGCAGTTTTCACGGATGGCTCAAAGTCTATGCTGGCGTTGGCTTTGGAGTGGCCCTCCCTGATATAGAAAGAAGCAGGAAGGAGAACATCACCTGTTGCATCTACAGTATTTTTTGCAGCAGAGCTGTATGCAATTTTAAAGGCTTTGAAGGAAATTTTAATTCAGAATGGAAACAGTTTTACCTTATATTGTGACTCAAGAAGTGTTCTTCAGTTATTAGTATCTTTTTACTCTTTAAAACCATTAATTTTAGAGATATTGGAATGGCTGCTTCTCGCTGGGAACCAGGAAGCTGGAAAACTTGCAAAGTCAGCAGTCGCCTCCCCAGAACCCAGAAGATGCCTGTTGCCATATCAGGATTTATATCTTGTCGTAGGTCAGAAAATTAAAATGTGGGAAAATATTCTAACGAATCAAAAAATGTGCATTGTCACGTCATCAGTGACTCCTTGGTCATAGCCCTATATGCCAAGGAGACAAGAAACGATGTTGTGCAGATTGAGGATTGGACATAAAAGACTCACACATGGGTTCTTGATGTCCTGTGAGATTCCTCCATTTTGCGATGACTGTACGGTGTCCTTGATTGTGAGACATTTGCTGGTCAAATGTCCCAGCCTTGGGAATTTGAGACATAAGTTCCTGTCCTGAGGCCGTGACAGAGAAGGTCATTTTATTCTAATTCTAGCTTCGTTTCTTGGTGAGGATTGTAATATAGAACAGTTATATAAGTATCTAAGATAATACGTATAAATTATATGTAAGTAGTGATAATATATTCAAATGTGTGATCATATACATATATATTTTTAGATATTTTTATATGAAATTCTTTTTAAAAGTTTTCTAATTAAATTTATTACGGTGTCAATAACCTAGATGTCGTGACGCCAGTTTTAATAAACGTAATCAATTGGGCAATCCCTCTGATGCATGGCTCTTTAGATAACATACCCAAACCATGGCAGGCATAGTAGTGTACAGCATTCTGTTCATGTATAGTTCCCGTATGAATTTTGCCATATTCTCAAATATTAATTTCTGAAACTGTAACCTTTTAGGTTTCTTGATGTAAAGTTGTTCTTATACAAGGCCTTTTTGGGATGAGTGCTTAAAAGGGTAAGAATCTGTTTTGAAGTTAGATAAAATATGCCTTTAAAGTATTCCCAAGTTTCTTAGAACAGTGGGTACATATACAGAAATTTTTTTTTTTGTTGGTTTGCAGGAGTTAGAAGGACTGTTGAGATGTTGAGAACATCTGAATTGCTGTTAGAGGGCAGGCAGGCAGGCAGGCAGGCAGGCAGGCAGGCAGGCAGGAATGTTGCACAACCTACAGTAGTTTTGTGGATATATTTCAGAAAAGATGGCCGCTAAAGTTTTAAAGGACACATATATGCATTTCATAGCTTCAATGCTTTAAGATGTGATGAAAAGAATTTATGGAGTCAGATGGAATAGGTCGAGACTGAGGTAAAATCTTGTGTTCAGCAGCCAGTTTGATTCCTCAGCAATATTGACAGTCAGGTGATCTTCCGAAGTACAGTGTATATCGTGAGTACGTATGCTTAATTTGATCTAGATTACGCCAAAATCTGCCCTAAAAGTGAGTTTGATCGCTCATTAACGATAGAACTGCAGTTGTCTATGACGTAGCTTGGAGAGGATCCAGGCTGACCAGCATATAGACTTCAAGAAATCTCTCTGTTTTTATGGGAGAAAAATTGAACTTGTGATTTTTTACCATGATTTCTTAATCATTATGAACTTTTGAACTGGTGTGAGATTTAATATGAATATTCATACCTCTTTTATATTATTTTGTCATGTTATTGCCGTTACATTCGGCTATGCATTTACACTTTCCATTATTGTGTTTTTTTGCATTCATATATTTTTGGGAGTTTTCTATCATGTTTGATTCTTCCCATTGTGACGTCTGTGGACAGATGTTGGTGGACAGTGTGGACTGCTTCGAATAACATGTGGTAGACTGGTTTTGACATGACTAATTATTGATTTGGGGAGTATGTGTGAGTTTGATATTTTCAGGTTATTAAATATAGTGAGACTTCTTTAATCAGAAGTGTTTTACAGGTTCAGAGTTTATTATCTAACTCGAAATTTCATTTATTATGCATTTTAATCTTGCTTTGTTTTATTCATTTCTTGTTGGGTTATTGAATAATAAACCTATTTTTGTAGAAACTATTTACTTTTTTAAATAGTCCATTTAATTGATTTGGTGAGAATGATGAGATTCGTGGGTGAACTGAAAACGATGAGAGAGAGAGAGAGAGAGAGGCGATACACACAGAGAGAGAGAGAGAGAGGATACACGGTGAGAGAGAGAGAGAGAGAGAGAGAGAGAGAGAGAGAGAGAGAGAGAGAGAAAGAGTGGAGAAAATAGATGTAAGTGTTGCCGTGAAACTAACGCTCATACGCTCCGTCTACCTAATAAAGATCGCTGAAAGACGCATGCGACACCTTCAAAAGGTGTTAATTTCTGTCCTCGTAAGAGAACGTAATGGTGGCAGCGGTGTCTGAAATGAAATGGCGCAGCGGGTGTCTTTGATTTTAAATGGTGGCAGCATGATTTTAATGTCTTTAATGATGGCGTAAAGAGGGAGATTGCTATCAGACTACTGGTAACGTTGGATGCCCAAGGCATAGGCGACTTCACCTAAGAGCTAAGGCGACGGGTCAGTGTTGAATGACCTGAGTAGGTCGTGATTATCGCAGAAATGCGGGAACCTTTCCTCTTTTTTTCCGTTTCTATTCTGAGTACTGAGTGGGGAGTTGTGAACAGACCTGGTTGATCTCTAGAGCAATTCTTGGGGTTAACAAAATACCCAAATAAGCTGAATAGTGGCGACAGAGTTAATTTCACGCGAAGTGATGATTCACCAGAAACGCCGCTGGGTGTTTGCTGTCACGTGCAGGTGACGTCACAGGTTAGCAAGTTGAGAGATAGGTACTCGCTTTCTGTTTCCAAATTGCAAGTACCTCATTCTCGTAAGTTGCGCAGAACGCTGTTTTCTGTTCTTCTTTTAGAGGGTAACTTGTGCCTTTCTCTAGTGTTCTTTTTGGTTTCTTTTATGTTGTTACGCTCAGGGCGCAGGATTACTCACAAATGCTGGACGCATGCAGCAAGCAATATCCCAATCAATTGTGGTGCATAAAGACGAACATTTATGCGGGAATTACAAATTTAATAAAGGGCTAGTTGACGGAAACCAACCCAAAATATAGAAACTTTCATTGAGTCAGTGAACAATTATCTGAATTCCAAGAAAATTACGAATGGCGCTGAAGTTTTTAACAGAGGCTAAATCATTTCTGGATTTAGATAAAGGAGATATTGGAAACGAGCACGCAGTTTCGGTTCAGAAGGTGTAAAACTTGGAATGAACTGCAGAAATTTCTACGAGCTACTTATGCGGCGGAGTTCAACGAATGCGCAGTTCGAATTTGCGACGCCTTCAAAATAAAGAAAGTAATGATTCACTAGTCACATACAGTGCTTAATTTATTTGATGCAGTAGTTGAAAGAAGAAATCTAGAACAGGTTCTCCATGGTAACTGGAATAATATCTCTAGATAATTTTGAAAGATTGTTACACTTTGCTTGCCTTTTAACGTCAGTCCCAGATGTAATTGTAGATAGTTTGATAATAAGAGAATTGATCAGATACAGACGAATCCTTTTGTTTGCACAGGATTAACAAAATCTAGCAAAAATGCCCGACACTGGACAGTAAGTTTTGTACAGGGAGGTGCAAGATGTCAGCCGCGGCTTCCAAACCACAGAATAATGATAGTCGCCCGTGACTGGGAAAATGATGCAACAGCTTAAGACATGTGCACCCAGTGAATCGAAGAAAATTCCAGAGAGACAGTCACAACGATACGTTGTTTCAATTGTGATAAATAGGCCATATAGTAAGTCAAATTGCAGAGGAGATATTGTTCAGTTTGCAAATCTTTCAGATCATGGATGGAGATTTTGCCTAGCCACACAAAGAGTAGAGATTATTCAGTAGTCCCGGGAGGTTTTTTCTAGATATGACAGGAGAATCTACATGATGCAAGTTCTAGATACACAGCGAACAGCAGAATTTTCACAAGATAAGTTCGAAAAACGGACACAGGATAATGACTAATCAGGTCGTAGAGTCACTTCAGGAACTCAGGCCGATTGTACGGATTTCTCTAATGGCAATGAAATTCTTATTTTCATTGATTCTGGTAGCTCAGTTAATCTAGTAATGCTGACCTTTTTTTCACTCGAGGTTTCCAGAGTGCAAATTAGTCCCTTCTAGTGAGACAGTGTGTGATGTACAAGCGAGGAAAACTGAATATTTTAGGTTCGTCATTTCTTACGCTTTGTATCGGTGGAAAGACAATAGTAGAATCATTTTTGGTCATAGAAGGATTAGCCTTAGGTGAAATGATTCGTTAGACACCCTTCTTGTATGCGCATAACATCAACAATATTCTTACGGGAGTTCAGGGATTACAATATGGTGAGTCAGGTTGTTTGTTCCATATATACACAGGGAAAAAACTTGTGAGAAACTTAAGACACAGTCTGAGACATGTGTAACACAGTCATTAGAGAGTGAAGATATTCCGCAAAGATCTTTCAAAGGATTTTTGTTGGAAGATATTGAATTGCAACCGCGAGTTCCTACATTAGTTGGTAAAGTGCTCGCTGAAAGAGAAGAATTTTCCTTCTCAAGTGTGCGCGGTTGAGGAACCGAGAAATTCAAAGACGCTAGAGTACGGGGTGTCAGTGAATGAAATTTCACTCCAGGCGTAATTTCAGTAGAATTAGTTAGTTATCAAGACTCAGTGAAAATATCATAAGGGTACTTATGTAATTGATTTTGAAGAGTTTAAGAAGAGCATAAATTATGAGTTTTTGTGGAGATTGAATATGTTTCCCTAACAAGGGAGCAACAGTTCCGAAGCTGTGGTTCTACATGAACATTTACTAAAAGTTGATTATCCTGAATATTCAGATAAAGTAGAGAAAGTGTTGAAAGAATATCTAGATATCATTGCTTTGAAGGGAGATAAATTAGGAGTTACAGATGTTTTAGAACATTCAATCCGCCTAGAAAAGGGTACAAATCCCATATATATTCCAGCATATCGAATTCCTTTTAAGATCAGGGAAGAAGTAGAAAAAGAAGTTCAGAAGTGTGAGTCGGAAGGCATTATCAGACCGTCCAATTCTCCGCGAATTTTCCTTTGCTTGCAGTTCTAAGAAAGACGGTAGTATCAGAGTTTGTGTAGATTTTCGTAAATTGAATGAAAAACATGCCCAGATAGATATCCGGTAGCTTGTTTGCCTGATTTGTTTGTTGAGATCGGTGGCAAGAATATATATTCATCTATAGATCTTATGCAAGTGAGCTTTACAGGTTCCCTTGTGAGAGTAGCCGTAAATATACAGCATTTTCGGTACCAAAGGGACATTACGAGTTTAATAGGATGCCTTTTGGATTACAAGGGTCCCCAATAACATTTACTTGACTGGTTAACACAGTACTTCATGGCTTGTTAGGAAAGTCGGTGTTTGTGTACATGGATGACATTCTCATATGCACAGATACAATTGAAGAACATCTAAAGGTGTTAAAGAAGTCCTTGCGATTATTGTCTGCTGGGTTAAAGGTCAAATTAAATGTGAGTTTCTGAAGAGAAAATTGTCTATTTAGGACATGTTAATTTCTAAAGAGGAGTTAGAGTGAACATGAGAAAGTTAAAGCCATTGTAATTTTCCAGTTCCCAAAACCAGGAAACAGATTCGTTCGTTCCTTGTGGTATGTCGGGCCTTTTCGCCGTTTTGTGCGAATTTTCTACAATAGCGTCTCCATTGACAGATTTGTTACGAGAAGACGTTAAGTTTGTTTTGGGGGTGATATCAACAATTAGCTTTTGAGAAGCTTAAGAACGCTTTGGTGAACCCACCACGTTTTGAAGTTTCCAGATTTTAGTCAACCGCTCAACCTTAGTGACTGACGCGAGTCAGGAAGGTATAGGTGCGTGTTTGATGCAGAAATTTGAGGGAAATTACACCCAATTGCTTTTTATAGCAGAAAGTTCAAAACGCGTGGTAGTAACGAAAGGCTGATGTCAGTTGTGGACAAGGAGGCTTTCGCAGTCGTCTCTAGCCTTGTTCATTTTAAGATGTTATTGTTGGGAAATAAAGTTGAGATTTTTACAGATCATCAACCGTTGTTAGAGCTTTTTAATAAGCCAAATTTGTCGCCCAAGAGAGCACGTTGTTCCTTTAACACATTGAGAGATTTTACGCAAACCTCAAATACATTGAAGGTAAAGCATAATGTGTTGCAGATGCATTGAGCAGATATTTTCCGGTCGAGGATGAGGAAATACACACCGAATCCTGTGTGGGAGAAGAGAGTAAATATTTGGTGTCTAATGTCTCTGATATTAGTAATTCTGAGAGATCGCATGTAGAGGACATACACGTTTCCTGCGGTGCATACTTCGGGAGAAATAGTGAGTCGGCAGTCTCGAGAGATTGTTATTCGTGATAGTGAGAGTAACGCAGTGTGTTATATTACGGGTGAAAATGTCACTTGGGACATAGGCTTGCTGGAACAAAAGCAAGATGAAGATAAATTGTTGTCAGATGCTAAGGCATTTCTTAAAGGAGTTTCACCGAAGAAAGGGTATAAGTTGCCTTCTGGTCTAGAGTTGGAGAATAATTTATTGGTGAGAGTTAAGTATAACTTCTTGCGAAGTACTTCGAAGTATGGTGAGATTACACAAATCATCGCGGCCAGAGAGTCTAGTACCACAAGTTCTAGACATTGTACATTGTAAATTTGGTTCTCCTCATTTGGGTGTGTAGACAAGACGTATGAAAACGTCAGGGTCAAAGTTCTTTTGGAAAAATATGTTTTCCAAGAGTAGAAGCCTTTAGAAGAAGTGTGCTATTTGCAATGTGCGAATAAGCCAGCGTAATTTACAGTGTCGTATCGCTTAGTTCATATCCCATACCACATAGGCCGTTTCAGAGAGTGCATATGGATATTCTAAGTAACTTCTCAGAGTCCGCTTATATGAGGTAGACATTTATTAGTAGTTGTTGATGAGTTGACTGCTTTGTCGAGATTTTCCCACGAAATACAAATCAGCTGAGGAAGGTTATAGCGTTTTTTAAGGATAATTTGTCATATGGTGTTCCAGAATGTCTGATCACAGACAATGGTAGGGAGTTTACACAAGACTTTAGACGGTCTTCATAATTATGTTGGGGATAAAGAAAGTATCTATAATCCCGTGATAGACCTGCTAATGGGTTGTGGAGAGGGCGAATCGAAAGTAATCGCTTTGCGCATGACGGTGGAGGTTCCGATACACATTGGGACAGATCTTTTGATGAAGTGCTATAGTATCAATACTAGCGATGAATGACACAATTAAGATATCTCCAGCTAAGAAGCTTTATGGATACAAGTTGAAAGGACCTTTGATTTGTTACTGCGTGTTCAGGGTGATGTTACGTCACTTCGCTGATAAATACAGCGAGAGAAAGATTTGCACGTATCAGTAAAGAACTTGAACTTAGTTCGCGTGCAATGGTAGAGAAAAGTAACGCGAAATCAAGGGGAGTAGCTTTTTCGATGGGTGATAGAGTGTTTGTTAAAGTGAATGTTCGGAATGATCTGAATTATAAGTTAAGTCCGAAGTTCCACGGACCTTTTGAGATTGTAGAGATCAAAGAGGGAATAGATTTGTAGTTAAAGATGAACACCGGAGGACGAAATTGACCCATATTTCGAAGTTAAAGAAAAGTTGGGATAATGGAACGTTTGTATATAAAGTTAGAGTGGACAAGTGGGTTGATGTTTGTATATATATATGATATTTATTTTTTTTTTTTGTCTCTTGTTCATTTTGGATGTTGAAGTTCTTAGTCATTTGTTTTCGAATGATTTTAGAAGTCGAGACATGGGCTAATTTCATACGAGATTTGACCCGTGTGTTAGTGTGTTATTGTGTTATGATGTGTTTCATCATCTGACGCAATATGTGTGTTGTTTAAGATTATTTTTTTTTGGGGAGGTATTTAGTATATCGGACCGTACAAGTCTGATCCTTTTTTTCGGGTTGGGAGATCGTATTTGAGTGTTTGGATTTTTTTTTCCAGTTTCTTTTTTTTAAAATTAAGGAGCTGTATTGCAGCAATGTAATTGTTATGATCATGGGAGCGATTACATTACGTCAATTGATATTTTGTTGAGAGTTAGTCAGGTGTTGTGGAAATATTTGCTAACCGAGTAGAACTTTCATGTCTTTACGAGATGTGATACCTTTTGGTGTTTAGATAGGATTCTCGAGTATTTTTTTCTGTTGATGTAATCTTTTTGTGAGTGAGTTCCAGAGTTGGGTACAATAGTGAGTTGACTGTGATTATTCTGAGATACAAACTTGGAATTAGTTCACATTGTGAGTGTTTACTTTTGCATTAGTAGTTTTCTTTGGTTCAGTAACATGAAACCTTTTTATTATTAGACCTTTTCCAAGCGCTTTTGGGAGACTCAGTAGTGACATGGGATAGATTAGAAACCATGTTCATTTTGGGAGACCACCATCGCTGTTCGGGAGCGATTATAAGACGAGTTGTGCTTTGGTTAGAGAGAGGTGTGTGTGTGACAGTAGTGTTTTCCAGTTGCGAGTTGTGTCTGTGGGTGGTTGTGAATTATCATTAGTTCATAGACAGACTCCGACAGAATGTGACTTTAGACAGTTCCTGCGAGATTACCACATTGAGTCCACCAGTACTCTTCATGCCGTGTTTTTGCAAGGAGTATGCAGTTACAATGATGTGCCAGAGCAACAAGTCGACGACATTCGTTCATCGAGGGTCCGATCAGTTCGATTCATCCTGCAGAATCAGCAAACACGAATTTCTCGCATTTCTAGTCAGTGCTGTATTCAACAGTGTTCCGAAGATAATTATGCGCCATACGCATAACGAGCATTTGGTAGTGGAGGTACTACAACCATGGTGCCAATGACGGTTCCACCGCTGGAAGACATTGACGATTCCGCGGATGTTCCAGTATCAGAATATATTACGTCGACACCTTTAATTGTCTTAATAGCTATTTTACTGATAATTCTTGTTGTGGGAGTAGTAAAGCTTATTCGTGTTTGTAAGATTACATGTAAAGGCTCTAAGAACTCAACCCCAGTGACTTTGGAAGTGCGTCATGAGAGCAGCCCTTAAAGCTGCAGTGCAGCAGACATTGCTAATGGAGCTAGTCCTATTCTGTTATGTTTATACATATGCTTTTGTTTATTTGCTGCTAAGGAGAATGATGCCTTATGTGGTGGCCGAGCTTATTTCAGAAAAGATGGCCGCTTAAAGTTTTAAAGGACACATATATGCATTTCATAGCTTCAATGCTTTAAGATGTGATGAAAGAATTTATGGAGTCAGATGGAAGTAGGTCGAGAGACTCGAGGTAAAATCTTTGTGTTCAGCAAATAGTTTGATTCCTCACAATATTGACAGTCAGGTGATTCAAGTGTTATGTATCTGTGAGTACGTGCGTTAATTTGATCTAGATTACGCCAAAATTCATTCCTAAAAGTGAGTTTGATCGCTCATTAACGCGGATAGAACTGCAGTTGTCTAGACGTAGCTTTCGGAGAGTGATCCAGGCTTTGAATCAGCAGATAAGGTAGACTTTGAAATTTTGCTTTTATGGGGAGAAATTGAACTTGTGATTTACCAGATTTTCTAATCATTATGAACTTTTGAACTGGTGGAGATTTTAATATGAATATTCATACCTCTTTATATTATTATTTTGTCATGTTACGTTTGCCATATCTTGCCATGCATTTTACACTTCATTATTGTGTTTGCATTATATATTTTTGGGAGTTTTATCATGTTTGATTCTTCCGACAGATGTCTGTGTGATTGATGTTGTGGACAGGACTGTTTCGAATAACATGTGGTGACTGGTTTTGACATGACTAATTATTGATTTGGGGAGTATGTGTGAGTTTGGATATTTTCAGGCTATTAGCCATAGTGAGACTTCTTTAATCAGAAGTGTTTTACAGTTCAGAGTTTAGTTATCTAACTCGAAATTTCATTTATTATGCATTTTAATCTTTGCTTTGTTTTATTCATTTCTTGTTGGGTTATTTGAATAATAAACCTATTTTTGTAGAAACTATTGCGTTTCTTTAAATAGTCCATTTAATTGATTTTAACGAATGAGCTAGATTCGGTGGGTGAACTGAAAACGATGAGAGAGAGAGAGAGAGAGAGAGTAAGATACACACAGAGAGAGAGAGAGAGAGAGAGAGAGAGAGAGAGAGAGAGAGAGAGAGAGAGAGAGAGAGAGAGAGAGAGAAAGAGGAGAAAATAGATGTAAGTGTTGCCGTGAGCTAACGTGCTCATACGCTCCGCTTCACGAATAAAGATCGTTGAGCACGCATGCACACCTTCAAAAAGGTGCATTCTGTCTCAAGCATAGATACAATAGCGTAATAGTTCAGTGTGTAACTGTGTCAGCTCTATACAATAAAATTGTTAGCTACAAAATACAAACGGAGGAAGGTGGAAACCAATGAGGTACGTAGTGTCATGATAGTCTGGAGAAAGAATACCTAGACTTATGGGATTTCAGGCTGTAGGTGCACAAGAGAGAATTTTGAGGCTATAACTCCATTTAAACCCTGATTTTTAAAATGAACCTTCATTCTCCATGGGACAGCATTTGCTTCTGCGCCAGTGGTAGAAAAAGCTATATAATGGAGAGGTCAGTATTTAAAAAATAAATCTTAAGTATTTATTTTTTTGCTGGGTGGCTTTGAGTGATTAGTGGATGTTTATCCATCAGTCACTTGGTGGACTGTTTATTTGGTTGAAATTTGTGATGAAACATTACAGTAAGCTTAATAAAATTGCCTTGGTTATTTTGTCTTGTGATGTTCATTAGCTAATGTGTGTCTTTGTTACAGATTGAAGCAGGACTTGAAGTGATTCCTGCTATACAAAGGGTTCTCTCCAAATACAGCATTTTGCAAGACGTGACAACAAACCAAAGGGAGAGTTATCATGAAAGCCAGAAGACCTGAAACCAAGGGAGCATTCTCGGTATGAAATTCCGTAGGTGGTGCCGTCAGTGCACCTCACATGGTGCACTGTAGGTATTGCCTAAAGTTCCTTGTAGCGTCCCTTCAGCCCCCAGCTGCAACCTTTTTCATTCCTCTTACTGTACTGTATGTACCTCTAATTGTTTCACAGCGCAGCTGCGAGGTTTTCAAGCCTTCTTGCTGTAAATCTCCCTCAGTGCTGAATGACCCTTAGGTCCCAGCACTTGCCTGCTCCAAAATCCATATCCGTATTCCTCCTCAGCAATGAAATGAAATATCTTGGTAATGCCCATCTAGAATTAGAGTTGGTATCTGCATATGTCCTTTTTCCTGTATGTTCTACTCCCTCAGATTACATGCAGGATGTACTGTATGCTCAGTGCTGGTGTAGGATATCATTCTGGGTTTCATCAGTACAGAACATCACCACTCTGAGCAGAAATAAATAAAGAGCTGTTTTTTTTATAAAGGGGACAAACTACAACTAAAAATGAGTTCTCATACACATTGCAGTTTGGAAACTCATATTGCACATTTAAAAAGCACAAATAAAAATTCCTTAAACTAGGTAAAATAAAAACTTGTTGCAGTTTGGAAACTCATATTGCACATTTGAAAAGCACAAATAAAAATTCCTTAAACTAGGTAAAATAAAAAAACTTGTTGAACACTGATTGCTGTCAGGTCAGTCCTAATGTTAATGTATAAGCCAGTGCTTCAACTAAACATGTATTATTTGATGGTAGTTAAAATTCAGGATTACTACAGGCTCCTTCCAAACAGTTAAGTTCATGATGAAGAATTCATACAGGTAGCTTGCTGGATCTTGTAGTGTGGCTGTAATTCACTTTTGTCCACAGAAGTAAATGAATATCTCATTACTTAGCTCTTTTGCACTGAGGGACTAGTTACAGCATCTTTTGAAACCGGAAGGCTACAATTTTGTTTATTATCATGGGGGTGGTGTGGCCAAAGGGGGTGAAAAAGTGACTTAATGTGTCAGTTTAAAAAGTACAATATGTAGACCATTTTAATTTTTTGGTGACCCATTCATCAGGTCTTTGGTTTGGTGTTTGAGCTCTTTTCAGTCCCCAGAAGTGACTAGGTGAATTGATTTTTTTGTATTCATATATTTTATCCTTTTATGTGAGGGTATGTAGTTTTGATGAAACATCTAGTTTTAAAGAATTTCATTTTTTGTAGGAAGAGGTAGAACAAACTAGTTTTAAAGAATTTCATTTTTTGTAGGAAGAGGTAGAACAAACTAGTTTTAAAGAATTTCATTTTTTGTAGGACGAGGTAAAACGAAGGTGGAGGGAGGCATTTGTAAAACTTTTGTGCTCTACAGTATCAGAAATTCTGGTAGAGATGTAAAAAATAAATAGCCAGAGAATGTCAAAAAAGTAAGTACTGTAAACGGTAAATTAATAAAAAAATATTAAAGAAAAGGAAAAATATGAAGTAATATGCATGAACTTAACAGGAAAGTATGCGTGCCCATTTGGATGTTTGAAGTCCCAACGATTTTAACTGGTGGTTGGGAAGACTTTGTTCTCAGCTGTTATACACTTTTTAGGAAACTATGTGTAATGAATCTCACAGCAATGGAAAGAATTCTTAGAATTATGTATGAGTACAACAGTTGCCCTTATATATCTTGATCCCTGGCACAGTGTCATACCTTGAGTGTCTTTTTGTATGCTTATAGCAGTTTTAGGGGCTAGTTGATGGGATATTTACCAAGTGTTTTATACTTGTAATGACATTTCTTTCTTAGTTTTTGTGGTTTCCTCTATTGACAATTTCCCAAACTACTTGTGGGCTTTTCACAGCCTTTTGTATTATACAAAAGTTTGATAGCGAAGCACATTTACTGCATATTGGTGCTTGTATTTTGCATAGGAAGTCTTTGCACTTGCCTACTTGAAGGTGGTGCTTGAGCTACCAGTGGAAAACATAAGAGGAAGCTTCAGTGCCCTGAACTAGAGCAGCTATTGGGGTTTAGTTGACACCACTACATTCTGCTTTAAGACATTTATGAAGCGAAAGTCGAGACAGATTCCAACAATTTCTTAACATAGGAAAAAATTCGATCCCTTTTAGCTGTATAACTATTGTACAAAGCAGATTGTAGTACTGTACTAATACCATAATAATGATTGAGTTTTATGGGAATGGACAAAAGCTATCAAACCTGTTTTAGTTCATTATGAAATGTGATTTGTACTAATAGTGATTCTGTTTTACAGGAACTGAGGTGTGAAAACTGCTTGCCTGCAAGTTTCTAAGGAAAAGAATATTTCTTCGTGAAACCATTCTGGATTCAAAGTCTTGTAGGCTTCAAGTGCCCTGTCAGACCATGTCAGTGAAACCGCCTGTGTTGATGTGTGTCCTGTAAAATTAGCTCTTTTAAGTAGATGCCAGTGTTGCCAGTCAGGTGACAACGTTTTAGTATACTGTATCAAGTTGAGTCTAGCGGGACACTCCAGAAGCCATGAATCATTGGTGAAATTTACGTCTCCTGGTTTACTGTTGTGCAGTACATACTGTACTGGGAAGATTACTTCTTACAGATAACTTTGTTCCCTTCTGGATTTATCTGTTACACTTTTAGGGGCATGGCCTTTGTGATAAGTAACAAAGTCTGTTAAGTAAAAAAGACCCCTATATTACAGCGTGAAATGTTACAGCTAACAGCAATTTCACATTGTTCCTAAATTAAACTAACTTGTACTTTACACTTCATTCAATTTAAGAGATTTATCTAAGTGTATCACATCTAAAATTGGTAGCGTAGGAAAAGTATTTCCATAATTTGGTCAGTTGCCGAGGTGTTAATCTGCTGAACGACCTGAATTGTGTTGTTAGTTAGGGTTCAAATGAGTCATTTCTAGCTTAATAGCAAAAATGACATGCATACACGTATATCTACATGTGGTTCTACCAGGTCACCTCTTATTGAATAACTGTTTACACTGACTTTCACTGTTCTTCCCAAATTTTGTTTTTCTTTGTGTATTGACTCTCATAACCATATATTTACTAATTAACATTAATCATCAGGTTTACTTCACGTACTTTTATAATGTATGGAAAATGGTGAAGAGGTGCAAAATTGGACTATCAAAAACGTTTGCAGAGGACTGTTCTAAGGGATTACATTCAAGAAATAAATGCACCTTCAGAAACCTAGTCTTGGGAAAATTTCATTATTTGGCTGATGAGGTAATGTAGTCAGGTAAGAGGACAAGGTAATTTACTGAAGAAATTCTAGTCACAGGCAGCATTATGCTAAAAACTAACAGAATATTAGTTTAACCTTCGTAAACCTTTGCAGTTCTGTAATATCTTGAAGCTAATCTGTGTATCTTAACAGCTGTACCCACACGTTGACTACTAGATTCAGAATTGAGAGTGTGAAGGAGACTTAGAAATGTCAAGGACTGCAGATATGAACACTTTGTGATCACACATTCATTACTAGTGAAAATAAAGATGCACAGCCACATGCTTAAAACTTCCTGATGACAATATAACTGTTTGGCTTGAGGCATTTGGAATCTTGTGCAGAGACTGTCTGCACTATTGTGCCAACTATCTGTGCTGTGGGTCCGACTAAATGTTAGGCACTTTTTTATCTTTCACCCGTGAGTTTTCAGACCCAAATAAAACTACACTTTGAATGAAATGATGAGTAAGACCCTCCACCAAAACTCAAGAGAAATGTTGAGTAAGACCCTCCCACTAAAAACCTCCAAGAAAATGAAATGGTGAGAGTCAAGGCCCTCCCACCAAAAACCTCCAAGAAAATGAAATGGTGAGAGTCAAGGCCCTCCCACCAAAAACCTCCAAGAAAATGAAATGGTGAGAGTCAAGGCCCTCCCACCAAAAACCTCCAAGAAAATGAAATGGTGAGAGTCAAGGCCCTCCCACCAAAAACCTCCAAGAAAATGAAATGGTGAGAGTCAAAGCCCTCCCACCAAAAACCTCCAAGAAAATGAAATGGTGAGAGTCAAGACCCTCCCACCAAAAAACCTCTCCAAGAAAATGAAATGGTGAGAGCCAAGACCTCCCACCGAAAGCTCAAGAAAATGAAATGGTGAAAGTCAAGACCCTCCTACTCAAAAACCTCCAAGAAAATGAAATGGTGAAAGTCAAGACCCTCCCACTAAAAACCTCCAAGAAAATGAAATGGTGAGAGTCAAGACCCTCCCACCAAAAACCTCCAAGAAAATGAAATGGTGAGAGTCAAGACCCTCCCACCAAAAACCTACAAAGCCTTTTAACTGTTTTAGGTTTAACCATTCATCAAGAGTGGGTAAAATTACAAAAGTTTGCAATAACTGCACAGCCCCTGAACACTGTGTTGTAATGTTTTCTTACGTTTGTCATTTGTACTTTTCATACTTATGTCATTTTGCCATTGCTTGTCATACTTGAGGTTCGTTTACAACACGGGATTGGTGGGACCATTCACTCAACACAAGATTCTTCCCATTTATTTATGTATTAGGATGCACATACAAACTATATGTGTCCTACTATTTGTATTTAAGAGTTGCAGTGTCCTGCGCTTTATTTTTGGACTAGTCAAAAGTTTCCATTAAAATGCTGTTGTAATACAAGTTTGAGCTGAATTAAGCTTGGTTAGTTGCAGCTGAGCCTTTCATTGTAACAACACCTAGTTTTGTTTTGCTTCTCCAAAGTTTGTTAAATGTCGCTTAGACCACAAGCCCAATGATAAAAACGTGAAGAATTGGAACTCGAGCAAGCAATAATGGTAAGCAAGTGCTGAGCACATTATCATAGGTCATGCAGTAAGACTAAAGTGACAAGTTAATAGCTATGCAGGAGCTCTAAATCCTTTGCCTCTTAATACCACAAGGGATCCAGTCAATGTACAATTGGCATCCACCCCTGTAGCAGAAGCTCAATCCCCTGTGGTAGGGGCTCCTATCCCTCTGGGTCAGTGGTTGGTCTGTCGAGGCAAAAACTTACCCCTCAAAAGGAGGTAAGTCACCTCCTACATCACCACTTGGTGAAAAGAATCTACCCTTATCTTTTCCATCCTGCACTACATGAAATGAGACTAAAAAAAGTCCAGCACCTTGAGTATAAAAAGCACAGTAGCAGAGATCATTCCCATCTTGAAATGAACAGCAGTAAAGAGAGTTGTGAACATACAGGTACTAATGCAAAGCCACAGATCAGTAGATCATCCAGAAATCCCAAAAGGAAAAGGCTCTCAAAAAATAAAAAAAGAATGTCAGTCATTCATTGGAACTGTCATGGTACTGTTGATAATGTTGCACAAATAAAAAGACTTATCAAGGACCTAATTAGTAAAGATGAAATGGCTCAAAGAAACGAAAATTGGAGACATTATTTGGCCCTGGTTTGAATGATAATCTTTACAGATCTCCCCCACAACCGCGAGAAAGAGCTGGAGGAGGCAAAATCTTTGTTATCCATAAATCAGTAAAATGCAACATCATCCAACTGGGCACAATACTTCAGACTTGTATTGTACAAGTTCATATTGATGAGAAGGTCAGTTTATGTTCTCTGAATCTTTCTTGTCTTATTTATCTTTCCGTAACCACAGATGGTAGTCTCTTGTACATGCAGTGTATCTAAATAGCATTTGGGTTTGCTTGTTTTGTTGAGTGTTGACACGCATGGAAGGTATTCAGCAGGAAGTACTGGTATAGAGGGCTTGTGTTGTACTGCAACACAAGAGGCTCATTTGATTTTATTATGCAACACAATCTTCAGCAAACTGAGTCAACAGACTATAACCCCAAGAGGGCTCCAAAGGGAAATCAGTCTACAAAGAGAGACAAGTGATAAATAAATAAATATGAGGGAATAGAAAATAAGACCGATACATCTGAATTCAGGGGTCAAGAGAAAGCAGGAATTAGGTTATTCCTTGTTTAAACATTTGGAGTTCAGAAGCTCCACATCTGCATTAGACTGGAAGATGTGGAATCTTTTGAATCAGCAGACAGTTAGAGATACCCGATCTTCAACACCTATTGAATGACTGGATCATCAAGGTGTGATTTTACTACACCTCTCTACCAGAGACTTTTGGACTATGTTCCCATCGACTCTGGCAGTACCAGTAGTCAGGTAAGTAAGCACCTCTGTGTAGTGATCATTGGTCATGTTAATTCGCAATATATTCTTTGATATTCTCCATGTAGAACAACCTATTCCTTCAAGTCTTTATTCGCGTTTTTCCAATTTTTTTTTTTTTTTTTTTTTTTTTTTTTTTTTTTTTTTTTTTTTTTTTTTTTTTTTAATGCTCCTGCAGCCACAAACGCTCTTTTTACGACGCTTATATAGTTTGAATCTCACGCTCCCAATTACCCACTAAAATTCTCTCCTTTGATCTAGACCATTTTTTCATCCTTTTTCCTTATGTATTTTCCTCACCCACCAAACCCACTCCTTTCTTACAACCCTTCATTTCTGGTTCATCTGGTAGTATATCAAAGGAATGTTTGAGGTCTTTAAACATTCTACGGATCTATTTCCGTAAAGGTTTTCTGTTTATTTTATTAGGTTCGGTTATTTGTGTACACTACTCTGTTAATGCGTGTCGCTTTTGTCTCTTTTTGTATTTTAATGTAAATATATTTCAGTATTATTCAGGTACTGTAACGATTTTCTTTAGTTGAAATATTAATTCTTTAGTGCCTCATAGTTTGCCTTTTAGCTAGTTTCGCTTGTGTCATTTGGGTCTGTTTACTCTTTGCCTTGTATTGGCTATTACTGGTGTTCTTTTGTTCAGTTCAGTCATTTGCCTTTCATCCTGTTTCACTGGCGGCCTATGGGTCTGTTTATGCCTTTGCCTTTTAACCTATTCACTAGTGTTTTTAGGCCTGTTCGCTTATTTGCCTTTTAACCCATTTCACTCGTTTCTGGGTTTGTTCACTCCTTTGCCTCTGCCTGATTCACTGATGTTCTTCTGATGTGTTGTCTCCTTTGTCTTTTTCCACATTTCATTATGTCCTTCGCGTTTGTTCAGGCCTTTGTGTTTTTCTCAGTTTCACTTATGTCCTTCAGGTTCACCCCTTTGCCTTTTTCCATATTTCTCTGGGGCCTTTGGATCTGTTAACTCTGCTTTTTAGTCTACTTCTATGATTTCCTGTGGGTCTGTTCACTCCTTGCCTCTTAGCCTATTTCATTATGTCCTTCAAGTTTGTTATCACTCTTGAATATTTCTGTTTCACTGGCGTTCCTGTCCTTTGCACTTCATGCTTTTTTGCCTTTTTCACCAGTGATGTACGTGCTGGGAGGATTGTGCTCTTCAGCAATTTTCCTTATCTGCCTTCAACTTAAGCTTGTTTTCAGTTATACCAGTGTTGTTAGGAGTTATTAATGCAAATTTGTCTTAGATGTGACAGATGGAACATTGTTTTGTTTACAAGATATTTTTGATAGTCCTTACATTTTTGGTGTGCTCTAATCACCGGTGTAGGGAGGTCTTCCTCATAAGAGTATTGTTGTGCTCATAAAAGGTACATTTTTCTCAGAGCAGCTTCTGGTCTATTACGTTAATCTTTATTTGGAGTCTTATTCTATTTGGAGAAAGGATGCTCTAAATTCTTTGGGAGAGTGCAGATACTTAGTAACCCGCCTTCCAATTTAGTCGCAGTTGGCCATGTCCTCGTAACTGCACACATTTCTGGCATGCATTCGTATCTCACGACCCGGAGTTAATGTGTGAAAATACTGTACTTTGAGAATAAAACAATTTAAGCTCTTCTGATATCTTTTTCCTTCTGAAGTAATATGGAGCTTCACTATCTGTTTTTCTGGTCACTGCTAATTTAAATTACTAATAGTTACCAAGTCCACTGACATGCTTCTTTTCCTCTTTCCACTTATAGGTTATGCCGTTTAACAGCGCATAATAATACGAGGCGCACTTGCTTCATCAACACAACAATCATAAATAACCAGGGGTCATACTCACTCCAACATATAACAATAATAACAATACATTTCTCGACATGACTATAAGAACCATAAAAGATTCGTTCTCATTTACTGAAATAATCTCGTTATAGTAAAGACCATGATAACCTCGTCATATTAAAGACCATAATAACCTCGTCATATTAAGACCATAATAACCTCGTCATATTAAAGACCATAATAACCTAGTCATATTAAAGACCATAATAACCTCGTCATATTAAGACCATAATAACCTCGTCATATTAAAGACCATAATAACCTAGTCATATTAAAGACCATAATAACCTAGTCATATTAAAGACCATAATAACCTAGTCATATTAAAGACCATAATAACCTCGACATTATTAAAGACCATAATAACCTCGTCATTATTAAAGACCATAATAACCTCGTCATATTAAAGACCATAATAACCTCGTCATTATTAAAGACCATAATAACTTCGTCATATTAAAGACCATAATAACCTCGTCATGTATTAATAACCACAGGAATCGCAAAAGATCCACTCTCGAGACGCACACAGAGAGAGAGAGAGAGAGAGAAAGAGAGAGAGAGTCCAAGAACCAAGAGGACGACTATCGAATACTTACATGCCGACCACAGCTTCTCAGCTGCCACAGAACACCCTCGTCTGGAAAAACCGGAGACTACACACGAGTCTACCACTCCTCTTCGGGAACAAAATCCTCAGGAGCCACCATCGCACACTTCCATGCCAATACCATCTCCTCGGGAACTAGGTCAAGGTCCCCTCTCCCGCTGTCCACAGAAAACCATCGCCAGCTGCTTCCAAAACCATCATCACTGGCGAACAACCGCTGCTGCTACTGCCATCACCAACAGCAAGGTGATACTCGAAATCCACCGCTGCTGAGTTCTCCTCTGAGAACTAGACGGTGTGCTGCCTGAAATCTGACTCCCTCTGACAAAAAAACAGACGAACGACACCTCGCCTTTCCCACACAAAATACTGGAGAGCAGGTAAACAATTCAAACAATAAACAAAATAAACCATCAGAAAACCTGACACTTGAGTTAATGAATATGAACTGTTAGATATCTAACGAATTATGACAGTATTAGTCTTATTCATCCTGTCCCCCATCTATAGACTGTACTTGACTATTGAAACACACATACACAAACACATATTTAAATATATATTTACTCGTGTGTATGTATGTATGTGTATGTAGTTTTGTCAGTTATACCACCATGACATTTTTATATTCACATATATTAAGCCACAAATATTTAATGTCTATTTCACTTTACCTTTTGAATAGCTTTCCCTTGGAGTATTATCATATTTGCAAGGTGTAGGTGCCAGGAGATAGCCACATGAACAAGTTGATGGTCTATCATTGTATCTAAACCAGAAGGCACAGGTTCAAATCCTGGCAGGGGCAAATCCCATATCAGTTAAATTCCCCATGTGTGTAAGTTATTCCCGAAGCAAAGTGAATGCGATATTGGGTGATACTTGTGGCTTAATATTAGGTATATATAATATGTGTATATATATGTGAATATATATATAATGTATATATATGTACATATATAAATATATATATATATATATATATATATATATATATATATATATATATATACATAGTCAACTAGAAATCAGTCATTTCGTGAAATGACTGAAATTTCCTCAGGCAGATAGCGAAATGCATCTGCGTGGCTTACTTCAGGAAGCAGTATGAACACCATAAAACAGTGAGTCACCCACACTGTTTCGGCTTAGTACCGTCCCTAGGGGTCAAATGTGGATAAGCCGCGGCTTAGTACTAGCTCCCGGGGGATCAAATGTCCCGCGATTTTCGCTATTCGCCTGAAATTTCAGTCATTTCACGAAATGACTGATTTCACAGTTTGACTGTAACATATATATATACACATGTGTTTGTATACTCTATATATGTTACAGGGAATATATGAAATCAGGGACTTCACGAAATCCATAGGGAATACGTGAAATGACCAATTCGCTTAGGAACATTTGATCCCCTAGGGCTAGTACTAAACATAGCGAAACGGTGATAAGTTAAGTACAGTATACCTTAGTTTAACCAGACCACTGAACTGATTAACAGCTCTCCTAGGGCTGGCCCGAAGGATTAGACCTATTTTACGTGGCTAAGAACCAATTGGTTACCTAGCAACAGGATCTACAGCTTATTGTGGAATCTGAACGACATTATACCGAGAAATGAATTTCTATCACCAGGAATAAATTCCTCTAATTCTTCATTGGCCGGCCGGAGACTCGAACTCGGGCCTAGCAGAGTTCTAGCCGAGAACTCTACCGACTCGTCCAACGAGGAACTGCGAAATAGTGATTCATATACACTATGTATATATACTGTATATGTATATAAATATTGTATATACTGTATATACATATATGTATACGGTATATACATATATATATACATTATATGTATACATTATATATATGCATATATTTATACACATAATACATATATATACATATATATTATATATACATATACACACATATATACATTTATATGTGTATGTATGTATGTATATATAAGTGTGTATATATATGTATATACATACTTTATATATATATATATATATATATATTTATATATATATATATATATATATATATATATACTGTATATTGTTGATCATATTCTTAATAGTTTGACAATATTTTCTGAATCTTCTCCGTTCTTCCAGACTCAGTTGATGGACAAAAAAAAAAACCAAGATTAACTCTTTGTTCCATTTACTAAAAGCTCAACACCACAGCTGTTCCGTCACTCGTCGTGACCTCTTCAAAGTGTATAATCTGGACATGGCGTCCTGTTGTTTTGTTGCAGTGTGCATACGGATATGTACCGTCCAAAACAATTATATATTACAATAAATCATTATAGTAATAAGTACAGAATAAACAATTCTAATTTATTTACACTTATAACAGTACAGTACAATAAAAAGCTGATAAGTCGAATTGTATTGTAATTTTAGATAAAGCTGACTACATGTCACGTATGCAAGCCTTACTGGATTTGAACCTGTGCCTTTTGGTTTAGATACAATCATAGGCCATCAACTTGTTTATGTGGCTATCTCCTGGCACCTACACCTTGCAAGTATAATAATACTCCAAGGGTGTAAGCTATTCAAAAGGTAAAAAATCCCCTTGATCAAGTCTTAAAAACTTTCAATAGAACAGTAAAAAAAATATGGTTAAAGATAAAAAAGAACTATTAGGTCAGTTGTCAGTAAAATTTCCCTCGTTATCTTGCTTGTACGGATTAGTAAAAACGCACAAAGACAATAATCTATGCGGCCTATTATCAGTGCTGTTGGCTCAATATCATATAAACTTTTGATATATATTACCAATCTCTTGTCCCCATTACTTGGAACTATCTCCGATTCTCACATATATAATTGTCTAGATTTAGTTGGCAGAGTCGGTTGAGCTTCAGACTGTCATTCGATGGGCCGGAGTTCAATTCCCGCGGCCGGCTGATGAAGAGTTAGAGGAATTTGTTTCTGGTGATAGAAATTCATTTCTCGCTATAATGTGGTTCGGATTCCACAATAAGTTGTAGGTCCCGTTGCTAATTTTAACCAATTGGTTCTTAGCCACGTAAAATAAGTCTAATCCTTTCGGCCAGCCCTGAAGGAGAGCTGTTAATCAGCTCAGTGGTCTGTTGTAAAACTGTTTTGCTTGCTGGTATTAATGATATACTTAACTTTTATTTCGATGTTTGTTCTCTTTTTACTAAAGTGCCTATAGATTCTATTTTAGAGTATCTTAGTAATGAACTAATCCAACATGAATTACCTTTACCTGTAAGTCATATTATTTCACTCATTAGGTTGTGCATATGTGATTGATTGTCAGTTTATATTCAATGGTGAATTTTACCAACAAATATTTGGTATGGCAATGGGCAACCCTTTATCCCCACTCTTCTCAAACTTGTACGTATACGGAATTCTTTGAAAAACGATATTTACCTAATATCATTTATACTCCTTTAAAATGGTGTAGATATGTTGACGATATTTTAGCTGTTTTGCTTGCTGGTATTAATGTAAATGATTTACACTCTAATTTGAATAACCAGGTACCATCCGTTAAGTTTACTTTAGAATTATAAAAAGACAATTGCCTCCCTTCCTTAGATGTTTTAATACATAGAGAACCATTTCAATGCAAATTCAGTATTTACAGGAATACAACCAACAACTTAACTTATGTCCATATTTATTCAGGCCATCACCTTAATATCAAAATATCAATTTTTTCTTCTAAGTTTTTTACGAGCTTTCCGCATTGTCAGTCCCTTTATTTGGATCAAGAAATCGAATGCATAAGAGAGATAGGGACAGATTTATGTTATCCTTCACATATACTAGATTTTTGTTATAATAAAGTCCACAAAAAGTTTTATAGTAAAAGTAATATAGAGAAAGAAACCCCTAAGAACATTCTTAGCTTGCCATATTTTAGTGGTTTTGAAAACATAAAATCATTTTTAAAATCTTTTAATGTCAACCTCGTTTTTTTCTGTAATAACACACTAAAAGGAATGTTAATAAGAAATAGCCCTAAAGAAAACTGAATTGTCACAAGATACTAGGCACACCCTGCCCCTCTTCTCTTCCCCTTCTGTGGGTATTCTATTTCTAGTTACCTTATTCCTAAAGTTGTTTTTATAATTCTCGACTAATCTAACCTTATTCCTAAAGATCTTTTATAATTCTCGACTAATCTAACCTTATTCCTAAAGTTGTTTTTATAATTCTCGACTAATCTAACCTTATTCTAAAGTTGTTTTTATAATTCTCGACTAATCTAACCTTATTCCTAAAGTTGTTTTTATAATTCTCGACTAATCTAACCTTATTCCTAAAGTTGTTTTTATAATTCTCGACTAATCTAACCTTATTCATAAAGTTGTTTTTATAATTCTCGACTAATCTAACCTTATTCCTAAAGTTGTTTTTATAATTCTCGACTAATCTAACCTTATTCCTAAAGTTGTTTTTATAATTCTCGACTAATCTAACCTTATTCCTAAAGTTGTTTTTATAATTCTCGACTAATCTAACCTTATTCCTAAAGTTGTTTTTATAATTCTCGACTAATCTAATATGTTTCAGTTTCTTGTTTAAATACTTAGTAATGTGAGTGGCATGACGATGGTATTTTTCTTGTTTAATCCATCTTTGTCTTGGCACCTTTCCCCATAATAGTAATCTTGCTATGTGCCTTCCCCCACAGAGCAGATTGGAGAGCTTCTTGGCTAACATCATGGGAAAATGAGTGGGAAAAGTATCTAAAGTGTACTGGTTCACAACATACACGTTATTAACGAACTTAATGTATTTGTTAGAAAATTGTAAATTTGCTAGTTTTGACGTGTCACTGTTCATATATGTACCGGTTAGGAAAACTGTGTAAATTATAAGAAAAAAATTTGAAAGAGGGTACGCATATTTGTGATTTCGATAAAAATGTATTTCTAAAGCTGCTGGAGGCAGCCTCAAGCATGAACATGATTAAGTGGGGGGATAAATATTTTGTTCAGAAGAATGGGTTGGCCATGGGTTCCAGCCTATCGCCCATTTTGGTTAATGTATTTATTGAATGGCTGGGGATGTAAGAGGTGGGATAAATTAAGATACCTGGGCTCAAGACAGTTAAGTGGGTTAGGTATTTAGAGGACATCTTAGTGATATACCGTCGGGTAAAAAGAAATTGTTGGTTTGAATGAACTCGACCAGATTAATGAACAGACCAAACTCGCCTTAGAAGAGAAAGAAGGGATAATCCTCTTCCTGGACTTTAAACTCACAAGGGCAGGTAGCGAAATATAGTATAATATACGCAGAAAAGACACACGTAAATGTTTACACATGCATTCGAGCCACATTAAGGACATTACGATAGTGCTGATATGCCACAGGGTTTATTATTAGATCCTACAGGGTTTGTAGCCCACCTTATGTGGAGCAGGAGCTTGAATATAATTATATTCGCCTCTTTTTAAGAAACTGGGATACCTGACCGACTGGTGGGGGGAAGGCGCAGAAAGGCTAGGAAACATTATGGGAAAGCTGCCAAGATAAAGCTTTAATAAACAAGAAAAACACCATCATCTTTCCAAACAACGTTAGTAAGGATTTAAACAAGAAACTGAGAAATGTAAGAGTAGTCGGGAATTATAAAAAAAAACAGTAGGAATAAGGTAAGCAGAACATTCACTACCACAACCAAGCTTCGGCGCTGGCCAATCACTGCTGGAAATATGACCACGAGATCTATTGGGAAAAATTTTCATATACAACAACAAGAATAAAACATCAGGGGTGATCGTAGAGAACGCCCTCATCAACTGCTATGAAAAAACGATGGAAAGCAATGCAGGGAATAACTTTGAGGATAAGATCACTTCTAAAACTAAATACCAGAGTTAAAAAAACGTAACAAACAGATGGACAATAAGGGGACAAACAACAAAGGATTAAGCATACGACCATGGAGATCAAGAAGACTGCAGGGAAGGGCAGGGCGAGCTGAAGATCAAGGATTAGAAAAAGAAAAGTAATAGATGTTGGGAGAAGCACATACATACCCGAGTGTAGCTGTTATCTCTTTGGTACATCGGTACCTGAAGAAGAAGACTGTCTTCGAAAGCTGGTAATTGATAAATTGTACTTTGTAAATTAAAGAATCTGGAATCTAAACCAACCCGTCTCATTGAAGCCTAACACGAGTAGTAAGAATATATACACACTGAAGTTGTGTGGCTATTTTTTTTATATATATATATATATATATATATATATATATATATATATATATATATATATATATATATATATATATATATATATATATATATATATATATATATATTCTTAAATGTTAAGCCACAGATATCATTTAATATCCAATTCACTAAACCTTAAGGATAGCTTTCACCCAAGGTGAATTATAATTGATAAGTGCTTCCTCCCCAGCAGGATTCGAACTGTTTGCATAGTTTAGAAACGGTGATTAAAATCTGACTGACCACCATGCATCTATAAGTAATCAATATATATATAGATAGATAGATAGATAGATAGATAGATAGATAGATAGATAGGTAGGTAGGTAGGTAGATAGAGTGCCCTAGTTTCTCTGTCATTTTTAGTAGTTTCCACCCTTTTGTTCTGTAAGCTAATAGTGGCTCTAACATATCAGGCAGCGCAAAACTTTATTTGTTGTGTTCCCCCTCGTCAGAATTAGTGGTAATGAGACAGTGGAGAAGGAAGCGAAAAAAATCAGTTTAAACAATGGCTAGAGAAGATAAGTTAATTTATAAGTCACTACGTGGCAGTAGAGGTGGCTATCTCCTCTTGTTGACAATTATAAGAAACTAGTTGACAACCTGTTTCTCTGTCATTTTAGGCTTTTGCTGCCTCGGGAAAACTCGAATGACAACTGATAAACTCTCTTTAAACTCTCTCTCTCTCTCTCTCTCTCTCTCTCTCTCTCTCTCTCTCTCTCCTCCTAACATCCCTTCTGATAAACTCTTTCTCTCTCTCTCTCTCTCTCTCTCTCTCTCTCTCTCTCTCTCTCTCTCTCTCCCTAACGTCCCTTCTACTCTCTCTCTCTCTCTCTCTCTCTCTCTCTCTCTCTCTCTCTCTCTCTCTCTCTCTTCAACCATCTCTGTCTCTTTCCCTCTTTCTTCTCCCTAACACCCCTTCTACTCTTATCTCTGTCTCTCTCTCTCTCTCTGTCTTTTTCCCTCTTTCTTCTCCCTGACACCGCCTCTACTCTCTCTCTCTCTCGCTTGCTCTCCCTCTCATGCTCTCTCTGTCACCCCCTTCCCAACCCCCACCCCTTTTGGTGCCATTGATGTCTTACCCCCCCCCACAGTATTCTTTTCCTTTTAGTAAACCTTATGCATGCTAAAATTAGGTATGATAAATTCGTTACGTTACTGAGTCTACTGGCATAATCAGCCCCATTTCACAGGCAGAACCAGCCCTGTTTCAGGAAAGTCCTTCAACCTCCACCCACTTCGGTGTCTTTGGTGCTAGGATGTCTTACACCCACAGTGTTCTTTTCGAGGTAGTAAGTCATAATGTATACCAAGTTTGGTTGAAATTGCTCAATGCGTTCCAGAATGTATGAGGAACACACACACACACATCCATTTACACACACACACACACATATATATATACACATAAATGCTAGCGATAATATTAGCTCTTGCGCCATAATTTTTCATAGCGACCGAAAGGTTGGAGTTGTTTTAACCCTTTTGAAGGTCATGCGTACCAGCCTCACTCACTGTAAGAGGTTACTATCGGTTAAGCACATTCATGTGCTGTATCCCCCCCATTTAAGTAGAAGTACGGCAAAGCCGACTTCTGCTACTTAAATGCTTCGCCAGAAATTTCTTGCGGAGATTGTGGATGAAGATGTTTTACTTGAGTCATTGTGGCCTTTTGGATAGAAATTGGTATGCTTAGCATGTAAATAATTTGTTTTTAATTAATTTCTAAATATACAAGTGTGTGAATGAAAAGCATAGCTTTATTTATAAAATGTACTTGTTTCGGTGAGTTTTTAATATATGTCGTTTTTAATGAGAATTCGTTCATTGCTTCATTGCCATGATGACGCTGGATAACGTCTAGGGACCAGCTCTGGTCTATATGGCCCAAATCACATACATTGCTATATTATACACAGTTCATTTCATATCCGTCAAATGCTTATTACCGCCTTTGTCGACAACTTGATCATTTTACTTGGAGACTCGTGAGCCACTGTTTATTGCAAGTGACATTTAAGAGCCGGTAATAAGTTGAAAATATATTTCAGATAATACTTCTTCTCAGAACAAGATAATATTTTTTCGTAAAACAAATAAAAGAAAATCATGCAAAAATTTTAACAAAATTCATGTTTACTCTTATTTTTTCCTTCGTTTTATGCGAAGACTGAATGATTGAAAAATCTAACATTTTGATCCCGTAGTATTTTTTCTGTTGTGAGTTTACTCACTTCAAAACTTTGAATGTTGGAAGAAAAGTAAACATTGTCATAAAGTGAAGCATGAGGTTTGATTCAGCCTCCAAATCTGGCTCGGCTCTTTCTGGAAAGGATGCAGGTTTCGCTCTCGAAGGAGCCACTGGCAATGAATCGGGCATTTTCTTCATCCATAAAGATCCTTGTCTGTGGATATTGCTCGCTCGTCAGCTCATCTGTGTCTGTCACAAAACAGGGAATAGGCATCATGTTGCTTTGATTAACACTGAGAATCATGAACATTAATCTTTCCGGTTGTTCCAATAAGAACAGATGGACACTTTGCTGAGACTTTATACTTTCCTGATCTTATCAGGTATGAAGTGAAGAAGGCATGCAAGTACACAAGTTATTCCTTATTTTGGACGAGTGAAATAAATTTCGGTATAAAAATGAAACCGTGAACAGTCAATGTTGTGTGAATCCGTGGTTCACCTTACATACATATACGGTATATATTAGTTTGTGCACTGAAATCTAAAAGAGAAAACAGTCAGCATGTGAGCTTAGTATTTATTGTTTTATGATTCTCAATTTCACTGTAAATTATACTCAGTTTATAGTATTACATTCTGACGGGATAAATAAAATGTAAGAGGTAATGAAGTGTACAGAATTAGTGATAAGAACCACTTATCGCTATGAAGGTCCATGAATTTGAATAACGTGAACCATATAGCAATTTTAAAATTCTCAGCGTCGATCCCTCCTTGCATATGAAGGTTGATCGAAGCGTGTTTGTATTTCCGGGTTGTCAAATATCAGAGGATAATATTGCAGACTTTTCTGCCTGATCATGAAACGAAGTTCTGATGTTATTGCTGGAAAGAGAAGCAATAACAAGCATTCCCCCCTCGATTTGGGACCACCTTGACTTGGTGAGGGGGCTCTTGAACCCCAGGAGTCTGTCCCCGGGTTTGAGTCCAAGAGTCCCATAGACCATTATATATTTCTTTGATTTAATTTTTGTGGAACTTTCCACATTTGCTAAAATTTACTAGGCCTGATAAACAGGAAAAGATATCATAACTGGGACTGGGTTTATATCCGAAGCTAAATAGTGGGAACTGTGGTAGGACCATCAGCTCCCCGATAATGTTCGGACCTGAGAGATATCAGGCGGAACTATTCTTTAAGGCTGAACCACGGATTCCAAGGGGGTCCGGTTCTGGGGTTAGGACTCTCGGCATTCTATCCGGTTTGCCCATAACACGATTAGAGTGGAGATGATAGTATTCTCGTAATACCTTAGGTCCTAGCAAGCAGGTTTGGCTTACACTTGGGCCACTATAATCGAGTTGTGCCATCCCCTGTGGGGTAGGGTAGGGACGCGGACATTTGGGAGTCAGTTCTCACTTGTGCCATTGGTGGAAGAATAATCCCCATGAAAGGCTGATGATATCTTTTTAAGGTTTTCAGGTTCATTATTTTTATTTTTTTTTTTTTTACCCCTCTCAAATCTTTATGTCTGGCACTTATAAGGATTCGATCTCTGCACCCACCTTGGAGATTGAAATTTCTCCAAATGTTGATGACTTCTCGAAAAATAAATTGACAAAAAGTAGCAATAACAAACATCCTGATCCTCCTCCTGACTTCCCCTCCCTGGACCCTCTAGCCATGCTTCATTGATGACGACTTCAAGCAGGGACACGGATTTCTCTAAGAAATCTTCATCCAAAATTAAATCCTCAACACAGCCAGGTTGTGTGAAAAATTTGAGAATGCTCCATATCGAATACTTACCAGTCTGTTGTGATTATGAAATGATCTCGGCAGCTCTGAAATCATTTGGAACTGTTGATGAAATCAGGATGATCTTTATTGATATTGAATGTAAATGGGAAGCGTGGGTTACCTTTAGTAGCTATGATGAGTAGTATGATAAGTGCCATACAAATTGGTCAAGCTACAGTACGGGGAGCCTTAACAGACAAAGTTCCCAAAGACATGGATGTTTATGTACCATCTAAATGGGCTCAGGATAAACCAGAGAGAAACCAGAATGCAGAAATAAGGACTCCTAAACCTCCTATATGAGGGGTAGCTTCAGCCAAGGAGGAAAATTATAACTACTATAAATTTTGCAGGTTTCTTCAGAAAAAAGTGGGAGGAATAAAGAGCAGTGACATTTCTCGTTTTGGGAAGAGTCCTTATTCACGCCAAATTCACAACCCAAGCATATAAGCTGACCTTGTTGGACATAAAAATGATGAAATGATTACGAAGATCAAGCCCCACTTAAGCTTTAGTTATGGGAGAGGAGTATTATTTGATAAAGACCTTTATGACGTGACTGAAGAAGAAATTCTAGAAATGAGTCCCACTTCAGTTTAGAGGGTGAAAAAGGCAGCTATTGCCAACATGATCATTTTAACTCTTGTAGACTTTGAAGTACCTTCTCATGTCATATTTGAGAATGAAAGGGTACGAGTACGTCGTTTCCTGCAAAGACCAGTGCAGTGCTATCATTGCTTTGAGTTTGGCCACCCATCAAAAAACTGCAAAAATGCTAAAATTTGTATAAACTACTCTGGTGTCCATCATGATGATGAATGTAATAGAAAAGCAAAATGTGTTAATTGTCAACTGGAACATAAATCCAATAACAAAAACTGTGACATTTACAAATTTGAACTGTCTGCACTAAATAAAGCCAATGCAGAGCACATAAATATTGGTTTTGTAAAAAGACAATTAGGACAACAACCTAGGAGCTATGCTCAAGTTCTTAAGCCACTACCCCTCTCTGCCACTAGGGGTGCAGTGGCAGCACCCTCTAATGTAGCAGGTGCATCAACCCCTGCGGTAGTGGCCCAGCCATCTGGGGCAGGTGCTCGGCCTGTTGAGGCTAGAGCACAAGCCTCCAAGGAGGATAAGATGGCACTTAACCCAACCACCTTGGAATTGTCTCAGGCAGAGTCTCTGCCTGATTTAATGGAGACTGAGGAGCAAAAGCACCAAAAGAGGAGATGTTCCCCCTCATCCTCTCCTCCAATTAAACATGCATCACTTAGTAATAGATATGAAGTACTTAACTCGATGCAAGAACCCCAGCCTGAATTTAAACAAACTGACAAGAAAGGGAAACAAAACGGCACCAGTAAATCAACAGATAATAAACCAAACCTGTCAAGACCAGTCCTTTCCAAATCATCTCTTGATAATACTCATAAACAAAAGAGAGTAAATGAGAAGGCTCCATTCAAAGGGCCTTCCACCAAGCCCAAAAAATAGTTTTCACGTCAGTACTACAATGGAACTGTAGAGGTCTTAGGGCTCGAAGTGAAGAACTAAGGTACTGCTCCATGACCATAGCCCAGATATTGTGTGTCTCCAGGAAACTAAGGTTGGAAGCACACAATATAATCCTGGGTTAAATTACAGCATATATAATTCTCCACCACCAATCGGAGATTGCAGCGCTCCTTGCAATCAATTAATACTCATCTCCAAGCTGTAGCAGTGACTCTCATTTTAGACAAGTAAATTACAGTTTGCTCCATCTATCTTCCTCCTGATTTGGATTTCACTTATAATGATATTCATTTACTGATCAATCAACTTCCTACTCCTTTCCTCCTCCTTGGTGATTTTAATGCTCACAACCCCATATGGGGTGGGAACACGACAGATGCCAAGGGTAGGATGTTAGAGGATATTATGGATGACCATAATATCACTATACTCAATAATGGAGCCATGACTTACCATAACATCTACTCCAATACTTATTCGGCTATCGATCTGAGCTTTTGCTCCTCTAGTGTTCACATTGATTATGAATGGTCAGTAAATGAATATCCAAATGAGAGTGACCACTTCCCAATTCATATAAAAACAGTTAAGAATCAGCCCTCTGAGTCACCTCCCAAATGGAAGGTAGATGAAGCAGACTGGAAGAAATTTAGTGAGTCTGTTCTCATGGACAAGAATGTAAAATCATTTCCATCCATCTCGGAGGCATATAATTACTTCAATGACACCACCATCAACAGTGCAATTGCCTCTATTTCAACAACAAAAGGGAGGTCCTCTAGACCAGCAGTTCCTTGTTGGAACAAAACCTGCAGTAGTGTGAGAAAGATCACTAGAAAATGCTATAAAAACTATGAGGAGTGGAACTGCCCAAGCCAAAGTTATTTACCAACATGCTGTGGCCAAGTAAAATAAATATTTAAAAAAAAGGAAAAAGAGAGTCATGGATGGACTACATAAATGGCATTAGCTCAAAAACACCATCCAAAATAATTTGGAAGAAAATTAAAAAACTAAATGGCAAGTTTGTCCCTGAGCCTCTGCCTACCCTTAAGATAAATGGTGACCTAATCACCCAACCAGAGAGGGTCGCAGAAAAATTAGAACATTTCTCGAGAGTATCGAGTAGTGAGAACTATTCTCTAGAATTCCAAGACATTAGAAATGCCCAGATTTCTCTCGATTTAAGTGAAAATAATTTTGAACCATATAATGCAAAATTTACACTGCAGGAACTCAAGGAGGCCTTGCAGAATACCAAACCATCAGCCCCTGGCGAAGATAAAATACTCTATGAAATGCTGAAACATCTCCCAGAAAAGTCAAAGAAATTTCTTTTAGATATAATAAAGGAAATCTGGGAAACTGGTATTGTTCCTAGGAGCTGGAAATTATCACTAATCCTCCCTATGAAGAAACCAAACAAGGATCCTACTTTACCCAGCAGCTACAGTTGTGTTTGCAAGCTGATGGAAAAGATGATTAACATCAGACTTGTATGGCACTTAGAAACAAATAAATTGCTTTCTCCATTCCAGTTTGGCTTTAGGAAAACTAGATCTACTTTAGATCCCTTGCTCAGGCTCTCAAACCAAATACAACAAGGTTTTGCTAAATAGTGCCAAACAATAGGAGTTTTCTTTGATTTGGAAAAGGCATATGACACCACATGGCGTTATGGTATTCTAAAAAAAAGTTGTATAAGATAGGCATTAAAGGAAAAATGATCAGCTTTATTAATTCGTTGTTATCAGAAAGATATATAGAGTAAGAGTTGGGAATCATGTATCACGACCTTTCTTACAAGAAGAGCGAGTTCCTCAGGGTAGTGTCCTTAGTGTCACCCTTTTTGCTATTGCCATTAATGGAGTATTAGAAAAGATATCATCACCAGTAAAAGGCTCTTTATTTGTAGATGATTTGGCTCTGTACTGCACAGGATATGATGCAGCATCTACCAGCAGGTTCATGCAAAGGGCCATCAATAAAGTAAGCAAGTGAGCTAATGAGCAAGGGTTTCGATTTTCCGAATTTAAACTGTCGCTGTTCAGTTCTGCAGACGCCGAACTAAGAAAACCATTCCAACTCTTATCTTAAATGGAATTATTTTACCTTTCTCTACCGAAGTAAAATTTTTATGAACGATCTTTGATGAAAAGCTCACTTGGAATAATCATATTAACCAGTTAAAAGTGAAAGTGAAGAGATCACTAAATATTTTAAAAGTAGTATCTAATTTTAACTGGGGTGCTGATAAGAAATCGTTGTTAAGGCTTTATAATGCAGTATGTTTATCTAAGTTAGATTATGGCTGCCAAGTATATTCATCTGCTTCAAAGACTAAACTTAAGGAATTGGATGCTGTGCATAATATGGGGCTAAGGATCTGCACTGGAGCTTTTAGAACTTCACCCATTGAAAGTATTTACGTAGACTCCCATCAGCTACCACTGGACTTAAGGAGGCATGAGCTAGGTCTGAGACACACCATGAGGCAGAAAAGCTCGAAGGAGAATCCTTCTTTTGAGATCTTAAAACAGTGTGACTCAAGTCTTTTTGGATCTAGATCTTCAATACCACTTCAAATTAGACAGCTGGGTGAACTGGAGGATGAAAGTATAAAAATGCAGAAGATCCTACAAGTGAAACACCCTGCTATCCCTCCATGGTTTATTCCAGCAATAGATGTCTGCTTTAAAGAGACAAAGAAGAAAGATCGTCCAGCAGAAGAAGTCAGAAACAAGTTTTTGAAGCATGATGAGAGGCATATAAATGACAGGAAAATCTATCCTGACCGATCAAAATCGGAAGATGGAGTAGGATGAGCAGTGGTGTGTGAGGGGAATCATATATAAAAAAGTTATCAGACTTCTCATCCGTATTCACTGCAGAAGCAACAGCCATAGTTGATGCTTTAAATCTTGCATCTGAAAAGAAATTTAAATCTACAGTAATATATAGTGACTCAAGGAGTGTTTTAGAAGCCATAAAGAAGTTTAACCCTACCCATCCCTTAATTCAAAAGGCTCAGGAATGGCTTTTTTATCTTTCTGTTCGCCACAAATCAGTAAAGTTTTGTTGGATTCCTGGGCACACTGGTCTAGAAGGGAACGAACTGGCTGATAGTAAAGCAAAGGATGCTGCAAGATGTGATTTCTTAACTAATAAGGTTCCACATTTGGATATGCGTCCAGTTATCAGACGATACATTCGTACAAAATGGCAGCAGAGATGGACTTCCCCCATTTTATCCACAAATAGAAAGTACAAAAACATTAGAAAAAGTTCGGGTTTTAATCGTAACAGAAGATTTGAGATCATCCTAACACGGCTTAGGATTGGCCATATCCGTTTCACTCATAGCTATATTTTAGAGGGAGCCAGCGCCCCAGTTTGTGCTCACTGTGGTGGCGAGCTATCCGTTGAGCACATGCTGGTGCACGCTTCTAAATTTAATCGCCTTAGGGCAAAGTATTTACTAACTGGGAAGACTATTTTAGAAATTTTAATTGATGACGTTGAGGTAGATAACCTTATGAGTTATCTGAAAAATCTTATTAATTTAATGAGATATGATTTCAGTATATCTAATAAAAGATTCTAGTCATATTTATTCTTATACTAAGTATATATTTTGAATACAGAAGTTTAATGTATACTTATTTTTGTTGGTTCTATCTAATATCATTCTTAATTTTTTACGCTCATATTTTAACACTGAATTTTACTTGTATATCATCATTCACCTATTCATTATCAATCATATCATTAATTTATATATTTCACCTTCATTAAGTCGCTGAATAATACTGATGGGTTCCGGCGCTTGGTTTTCAAGACCTAAATTTCGTAATCAGTCAATCAATCAATAACAAGCATTCAAATAGATAAGAAAACTCATGCGATACAACTTTTACCAGAGAGCTTTTTAGAACAAAAATAACTTTCTGTAATAACCTTATTTTATTTTTAGTAAGATATTCGTTATAATCTGTAGATATCAAAGAAACGATCTTCATTCATCTGAAATTGCATGTAATGGTGCAAGATTGCTCGGTTCTGACTTTCCACAATGAGACAGTCTGTTGGCCAGACTTCCAACTAGGTTCATCAAGAAGAAAAAAGTTTCAAGAAGTTTACTATTATAAACAGTGACGATTTTACTTGATGCGTTCGTTTTAGAAGAGCGCTCACGATGAGGTAAGCGTACCGTGCAGACAGCCAGGTATCTTGTCTATAAACCTGTCCTGACGAGCAATAATTTTACACCTCGCTTCTACAATTATATATTAGTGTTACTTTAGAGGCTATATTTATATATAATAGATGGACGTATTCTAGTGATATGGCTGGAATAATCAAGATCTTTGGCTTCTACATAAGGATGAAGCATAGCTTCATCTAGTAAGCTGTATCCCTTGGTGAAAATATTGCATACACGAGATCTTTTTCGTGTGGACAAAATTCGAATATCTAGGTATATACCTGTTGGTGGACTTATTCCAGCAACAGTTGGAATAAGCTAGAATATTAGTTTTTTTGTCACTTGCCGCTCTTATTTCACATTTTTATATGGATATTAAATATAAGGTATAAAAGCTGACCTAGCTTCATCTAGAATGCTATGTTGAAAGAACTCATTTCTGCTGTGTTCCCTTTTATGTCGGAATTCATTACAATGAGGTAGCAGACAGGGGAGGAAAAGAAGCTGCTTTAAATTATTATTATGCGTTGAAAAGTGTCCCCCACTGCTATAAAATAAGACTAATATGGTCATATATTTTACTAAAATGACAAGAGAGGTTGCTGACTGCCAATAACAAGAAATATAAAAGTATTATTAAGGACAATATTAGGCAATGGCCTACTAGTTTTAACAGCAACTGAAAGGTTGAAGTGACCCTAACTCGATTGAGGATCGTGCATACGAGCTCCTCTCCTAAGTATTTATTAGAGGCTACTATGCAACAGTGCTTCGCTCCCGATTTTTGAGCAGCTGGAGCAAGTAAGACTTTCACCTGAAATCACTTGATGGAATTTTGCTTGAAGAGTTTTATTTTAACCCCACATGGTCTTTTAAAATAAATTTTTATTTCTAACTTTTAAAATATTTGTTTTTAATTTGTTTACGTTTTTAATATACGTTTGTGTGTGAATGATGTATAGTTTATAAGAATTTAGTATGCTTGCCTATGTGAATTTTAAAGAATTGTCGTTCCTAGTTGAAATGAGTTCGTCTGTTCATTGTCACGACAACGCTGAATGACAGGCCTCCCAAGTCCCAGCACTGGGCCATATGGCCCAGATTTAACACGTTAATTCCGTCATTCATTCGATAAGAAGCTGTCAGGTAGGCTCAGTGCTGGCACTGAATTCAGAGGATTCCACATTTGTGAACATTATTATTATTATTATTATTATTATTATTATTATTATTATTATTATTATTATTATTATTATTATTATTATTCAGTAGATGAAACCTATTCATATGGAACAAGCCCACAAGCTTCCAAAGAATATGATGTTCATTAGGAAGAAGTAAGAGGAAGTAAAGGGAATTACAGAAAGAGATACCACTTATAAAAAAATAAAAAAATAAATAGATAAAATGTATTAAAATGCAAGGGGAATAGTATTAGGTTATTAGAGCATTGCATTTTCGCTTGAACTTCTGAAGTTCCATTTGCACGACATCCTCTGGGAGGCTGTTCCACAGTCCAACGGTGTGAGGAATAAAGGACCTCTGGAAAAAGTTAAGTATATCTTAGTTTAACCAGACCACTGAGCTGATTAACAGCTCTCCTAGGGCTGGCCCGAAGGATTAGATTTATTTTACGTGGCTAAGAACCAGCTGGTTACCTAGCAATGGGATCTACAGCTTATTGTGGAATCCGAACCACATTATGACGAAAAATGAATTTCTATCACCAGAAATAAATTCCTCTAATTCTTCATTGGCCGCTCGGAGAGTGCTGAGAAGTTCAACATCAGAGTTTTTTTAATGAGAAATGTTTTACTTTAGTACGATCATCCTTGGCACCATAAATCGCATGAATATAGAATCTATAGATTCTCAGAAGAATTTGGAAGCTCCACTGTCAAAATGTTACCAGTTAAATATTCTGCAGTGCCTCCATGGACACTCCTATTAGTGGAACATTTTAGATGCAGTTCTGGATCTAGTCATAGGATGATGAAAGGGATGAGGTATTTTGTAATTTTACAACAATTAAAAGGCCTCAAAAAACAAATCTGAGTTTTTATTGGTGCTCTAAATCCAGCGCACAAATTGAATTAGAGGTAGATTTTCAAAATTTAATTGAGGTAGGATATTTCCTGACCATATATCTAACATCTTTACACCAGAATTCTCTACCCGAGTAGCAACAGGAAGGACCTTGGTTTTCCTCGGGCAAAATATTTAAATCTGTGATTCTGAGTGTTTTACAAGCTGTTGGACAATTCAGTCTAATAAATCTAACGATAATAGAGATATTGGAGTAGTATTTTATTGACTATATATATATATATATATATATATATATATATATATATATATATATATATATATATATGTATATATATATATATATATATATATATATATATATATATATATATATATATATATATAATCATCTTGGCTTCTTGCTCATGTTGTGGCAGGAAATGAAAAGCAGACGTCAGAGGAAGCAGCCCGTATCACGTTTCGAAATCATTTCCCTTTTCCTATAAAAGCTACATACATACCCAGTAACGTGCTCAGTAGTTACAGATGCTTGGAAAGTTTTTTCGGAGCTATAAAATAAACAAAAAATATTAAATTTTGCATATTCAAGGAGAAATCCATTTTTGAAAAGTCCAAAAGAAGTATAACTTTGCGTACTAAAAATTGACCTTACAAGGCTAACGCAGTTTTTTTTTTTTTTTTTTTTTTTATAAGCGGAGATCTTCTGCTCTTTTGTGAGGACTATCTAGTGCTTCTGGCATACATTTTATGACTGAATGGCAAGGTTGATGAACGAGATAGAATTTTTTTCAAGCTGCGGAGGTAGTAATGGCGAATACTAACAGTACCTAGTTTAATTTTCTTAAAAACCAAGTTTTAAATACAATGTAGAACTGAATTCCTGTTTTTAAAGTAGTTTCATTTATATTTTTGAAAGTTTTGTTTTTGTATTTTATCGTTACATGTATTCAGTTTTCTTCAGCGTACATTAATATGATCTCATTCTGTGGCATCAATAACCTCTGTAGTTGTGTCAGAAACCACTCAATATTAATTCTGTATAGAAAATCAAAGATGTTCATATGACCTAAACCCCATACCTTAAAGCTATGTTAAGATTTTAGGAATAATGAATATTTCAAGAAATATTTTGTCTCACATTTCCTAGCACTCCTTTTAAGAGCCTACCTGCTTGGAAATTTGATGGTTATTTCAGCTAGTTAAGTAGAAATGGATTGGGGAAGAAGTAAGGAATCTAATTTTACAGGGCATCTCAAACATGTCAATATCACACTCATTTCTGCCATTGGCTCTGAAGCCAGTACTGGTGTTGGAAATCGAGTATTAGCGATAAGTTTAGTCATAGATTTACTGAACTACATTAGATTATATTACAACTCTCCTGATTCTAGATTCACGTTGCTGTGGAAATACTTGGGCCATGGCAGTATTGTCAAAGTATGTGAAGGATATTTTTCTTTTTATGCGATGGATATTTTTATCTTGTAGTTCGCCCAGTAATGTTTTATATTGCTTTTTTCAGGGAAAAAGTGATAAGTCGAAGTCCCGGTATTCATAGGGGGATAGGGACCAAAACCCCCACGAATAGCTAAAATCCGCAAATATTTGACACCCCCTCTAAAAACCCTTCTTCTTCTTCTTCTTCTTATTATTATTATTATTATTATTATTATTATTATTATTATTATTATTATTATTATTATTATTATTATTATTATTATTATTTAAAAATTGGTACTTATTATTACCTGTATTATTACAGGTACAGTATTATTATCATTATTTAATATTATTAATCTTAACATTAAAATCTGAAAATTAGTAAATAATTTTTTCATTATAAAAAATGTATTTAGTCATGAAAATAACATCAAAATACAGTAATTGCCGAATTTTTCGCGAATAATTTGGGGATAAGTTCCACAGAAAAATCGTGAATCAGCGAGTCCACAAATTGCGAGACTGCGAATAGCGGGGGTTTCTTTTGTTTGATGTAACATTCTTGAATTTTGGTTAAATGCATCAATTTCGTGTAGATGATTATTGTTCAGAATGTATTCATTTAGTAAAGCGTTAGTGAAATTTTAGTCTGTTAAGTTGTTTAAAAGCATGTCAGTTATGATTTTCTCAGAAACTTTACACAATGTTTGTTCGGCAGATTTCTAAGGTGCTCGAGTTGACCAAAAGGCTTTTTGTGGCTTTCTTTTCCAAGGGAAGACTCCTGTACACCTATGATCTCTGTTCAGTAAAATCAGTCCGTGATCATAAATACTATCTTTAATCATTTCGCAGTTAAATATCCTAGTATCGCTAATGTTTCTTTTCCATTTCGATTCTTCATTCATTTTTTACATTCGAGTCTTCTTGCTTGTTCCTCTTTTCACTTTCTCAATTTCCTCCTGGAAAGTATATCGGATTATCTTGAAAATCTTCTTCGTTTTAACGTGCTTTTTTCCCATTTTCTATATGGGGTAAGCACGATGCCTTCTTTACGAAGGACTTTGATTTCAGGCCATATCCTCGATCGGCTGCCCTGCCTGACATCCTTAGACCCCGGTAACAATGTACGTGATACCAATATCCCTTTCTCCCAAGCAGCGAGGTGAGAATAGGTCGACAGTTCGAGACGTGTGAGGTGTCTGTTATGTTTTTTAGATGTTGGAGTGGCTTTGTTTATGTATGTATTAGTCTTAACACCCATTTTGCTTTTCAGCAAACCTATCCGTTGATTACATATGTAATCCTGGGGTTCCTGTTCCAGTAAGCGGATTTGAACAGCCACGGACCTCAGTCCTATTCCGGTCACCGATATCTTCCGGATTATCTTGAAAATAGCGCTGTATAACTGACATAGCATTTAATCTTTCAGTTTCCTGTTCCTAAGCTGTCATAGTAACCCGTTTTAATCTTCTGTATCCTTAATGTTATCTACATGATTAATAACCCTACTATCTTTTGTTGTGATTCTGTTAAACAGAAATTTGTATTTTCATCATCCAATTCTCCATAATTTTTCATTAATTTTGTTTTTTTAACTTTATATATTTTGCAAATATCTTTTTATCATTTTCCTTTCTTAGGGGAATAGTTATTATCTTGCCTAACCCGCGGTGGCGCCGTCTTTGCACTGACGGAAATTTTCCTGTCCATGGAATTTACCTTTATTTATACGACATCCCTCTTTTCTATTTAGCTTCTTTGTTTAAGGTTCTTCCGTTAGTAATTTGTCTTGTGCCCTCTCTTTGGATGTTAGGTCTGATACTATAAAGTCTGCTTTCCTTGCTTCTAGAATAACCCTCATATTCTTTGATTTTCTAATTATTGCCCATTGGTACTTTTCGTTTTGAAATATTAGCCTTGGGCAGAGGCGTTCCTAGACATTTTGGGGCCCGGGGGACACAGTCCCATTTGGGGCCCCTCTTATGGGGTGGGAGGCCAGCGAAGCAAGCCATAGCAATTGTAGGATCATTTTAAAGGCACTTGTAAATGCAAATTTCAGAAATTTTATTTCTTAAAACTAGGTGTGCATTGAATAATTGAAGATCCGCTTAATCCAGTTAAACATAATGATAAATGGTAAAAATGAGGGTAACAGTAATGTACTCTGATGGCGATATGATGTGGAGGGAGTTGAATGAATCAATATTGCTGGAAGGGACTCCATTATGTGAAGGGAGGTAGATTAGAGTGAAGGGAGTTAGAACAGAGTAAATGGAGGTACAACAAAGTTTGGGGCGGTAGAACAGAGTGAAAAGAAGCTAAAACAGTGAAGGGAAGGTAGAACAGAGTGAGGGGAAGATAGAAGAGAATAAAGGGAAGGTAGAACATAGTGAAAGGGAGGTAGGACACAGTGGTGGGAGGAAGAACAGAATGAAGGGAGGTAGAGAGTAAATGGAGGTAGAACAGAGTGAAGGGAGGTAGAATAGAGTGAAGAGAGGGTAGAACATAGTGAAAGGGTTAAACAGAAGGCCAAATTCATTGAATCATTTGAATGTGTATTATCTGGGCAAATGGGGCCATTATGGGGGCCCTCAGAGGATAATTAGGACCCCTATAAGCAGTAATCAATTGTCTTAGATTGGCCCTGCCCTTACCCCAATCAACGTTACCCACCCTCCTCCAATCCGTATGATTGGGAGGGGACCCCTGGAGAGCCCTATTTCTTTTACATAACATTTTTGTTCACAAAATTGGAAAGTGAGGCCCTTTAGTGGGCCCCAAACTTTCAGGTCCAAATATAAATGGGGCCTTTGACCATTTTGGGGCCTCTGGATTTAGCTTGTCCTGTCATAGCAGTAATGGTTAAATTTCGCATTTTGGGGCCCCCTCACTTTGGGGCTGGGGGGCGATTTCAAACATGGTCCCCCCCACCTCAGGAACGCCACTGGCCTTGGGTTTAGTTTTGTTCATTCTGGTTAGGCCTAGGTCCACCTTGTGTTTTCCCCAACTTGCTGGCTTTTGTTAATTCAAGTCCTTACTAGCCAAAGGTTTTCTATAAACAACCTTTCACACTAAGCCCCATCACTTCTTTATCTCTACTCTGTAGTTTATTCTAAGTTTTCCTCAGCATTATATATAACAAAGGTATCTTTATTTTCTGTTTCTTTTTCCATTTTTCTTTTACTTCTCTAGTGCCTTCTGTTGGCATACATGGTCTTAAATCATCTTTTGCTATTTTAATTCGTTCCTCAGTGCAATTACAAGTTCTAACATATTTAGCCGATCCGTTAGTTTTTGTTCAACCCCTTCAGTTTTTAGACTCCTATTCTACCTTTATATTTTTATATACCTCGATGCATCTCCTTCAAAACGAAGTGCAGCTAATCGTCCCGACTTAGTTGGCATTATGAACCTAGTACTTATAGTAAGTCAAAGCAATTCCAAATTGATTATAGCAAAGTCCACCGTGATTTGCAGCTAGGCCCCGCCCACTGATTACGTCACGACCATTACTTGAAGCTGATTGGTTGGCAATGGTTTCGAAGAGTTAGTTAATCAGTGGTTTTTTTCATCTTCATTTATTTTGCAATGGTTGTTTTACGGAACTAAAATACGTTCTGCTGATTATCAAAAAGAAGCGTTATATTACCCCCTGAAATAAATTCATAATACACATCTCCCTAAAAATGGTAAAAAAAAAAACAGGAAAATATGAATGGAGTCAGGAGTGTTCCGCGATGCTGCAATATTGTGTTTCGTAAATGAGGTTCACCTGAATACGGAGGTGACACAGGAATATCTGCGTTCGAATTGGTGCGCTTGTATCTCTGGACAATGATAATTATCGTCTGATATTGTCAAGCATGTTCACCATTCTAAATTTAATTCAAAGATTTTCTCAGAGCTATGCAGACTGGTATTTCATATGGATTTCAGAAAATTTTACTACATTTTAATAGTCATAAAATCGATTTCATTGCAATCGTTTACACACTCGGAGGGATGAAAAGCAGTGACTGCACTCTACAAAACCAGAATATGCCCATGTTTAACTTAAAGTTACAGTATGATAGGCTATACGAGTCATATTGGATATAATTTGCTGAGAATTTTCTTAAGGACATTATCTCCTTTCGAAATAACAGGACCATAAAAAATGACATAGACCTATAATGTCCTATGTCTTTATGACGTTTGGATTATAGGCCTATCTTATATTCAGCCGTTTTATTGTGGTTCTTGTTGTGGCTATTCTTGTTTTTGTTGCTGCTGTTAAGGTGCTTGTAACGTCTTCGAAAAATTTTCATATGGTATCCTAGCATTGCAGAATAAACATAGACCTATTCATAAATTACTGGTGTAAAGAATTATCTGCCTACTTTTGTGAATTGAAATTTAGTCATTTGTTTCAATTAAAAGTAATCGAGATCTTTACGAATATAGTCTACGTTAGAATATTCTTCTAACAACAGAGAAATGTACCCTTAACTTTTTCAGCTATCTTTTTTTTTCTTATTTCGTGAAGTATCTTATAATGCCCTCCTACCGTAGAATTCATTTTCATAGAAGTGCTACAGCAGCCTTATATTTTCTTATCACAGTAATATAATTTGATATCCCTTTTGTAAATATATTTTCAGTATAGTTCACTGAGAACAGTTTGATAGTTGTTTGTAAGGCTGAGACAGTCCCATGATTGATCTGTGTGTGTCATCGGCTACGTGCCCACAAGTTTTACTTGTATTCTCTGTGGGATAAGTGGCGTTACAATTACTATGGCCATCCACGCATGTATGTGTAAGTGGATTTGCTTATACGTGCACATTCCACTTTATGCATTATATATCGTGGAGTTGAAAATACTATATTAATTAAAAGCGTCTCTATTTCCAACAGATACGGGTAGAAAACTATTTGCGATAAGAAATTGATATGTAGGCCCATCCCCTGTCAGTGTCTCAAAATATAAGAATTTGATGCGTAGGCCTATGCCCTGTCATTGCCTTAGAATATAAGAAATTGACGTGTAGGCCCATGCCCTGTCATTGTCCCAAAATATAAGAAATTGAAGTGTAGCCCCAGGCCCTGTCATTGTCTCAAAATCTAAGAAATTGATGTGTAGGTCCATGCCCATAATTGCCTCAGAATATAAGAAATTGACGTGTAGGTCTGTGCCCTGTCATTGCCTCAGAATATAAAAAATTGACATGTAGACCCATGCCCTGTCATTGTCCCAAAATATAAGAAACTGAAGTGTAGGCCCATGCCCTTGTCATTGGCTCAAAATATAAGAATTTGATGTGTAGGCCTATGCCCTGTCATTGTCTCAGAATATAAGAAATTGACGTGTAGGCCTAATCTCTCAATGACATTAACATTTGACATGGCTGCAGAAGTCTATGCTTCATTTCAATTAATGTGGTCTGTGTGGGATGGCTTATTTAGGCCAACACCAATTAAAAAAAAAAAAAAGTAACATGCTTGTGTATTAAGGCTGCGCGTGACCAAAAAGAAAAAGATGCTCAGAAAAAATTATCCAAGACCTTCATAATGATATATAACTTAATATATCTTTTATCGGAGATATCAATTGCAGAATTCACAACTCCGGAAACTCAAATCTGTGGTGTCATGATTCATGCACGAAACTCAACATGACCGAACAGAGTTAAATCCGTATTGGTAATCATTTGGACCTGGTGTGGCGTCATTCCCCCTTCGAGAGCTAGCCAGTCACTGGCGCGCAGTGGGCGGGGCTTAGCTGCAAAGAGCGGTGGACTCTGCTTTTTTTTTTTTATAGTTGTCATTTCTTGTCCACTAACTGTATAGCCTGTACGATTGGCTTCTTTCAAGTTTTTTTTTTTCCGTCATCTATTGTTCATAACTTTTTTTTTTCTTACCTTTAATTGTTCGTTTACTGTTATCTTTTTTTTTCCTTTTCCACTTTGTATGGATAGTTTATGCTTTGAATTTACCAGTTTTTGCACCAAACCACTCTTTTACTCGAGTTACTGTTTCAGAAATTTGACTAGAGTAACATCACTAGGTGAATAGAGCAAAAATGGTAGGCTATTATATGACAACATTAGTCATATCATTCGTCATTGCTTAATGACATGTTGTTATTAGGTAAAAGATAGCAAAGGGTTGTACATTAGACTGAATTACAAAGCAAAAAATATCCGATAGTCCATTATACATATGGCGTCATACCTATGTCATTAAGTAAATAACAAGAATTATTATTTTTGCATTCTACTAATATCTCGAGAATTATACATTTGCGACAGATATCACGTAGAAGAAAAGCTGTTTCTATTGCTGATGTGTAAACAGAAGCAATATAAAAAGGACTTGAGTAATTATGGAAACTTGTAAAAATAACATAAATAATCTCTAATAAAACAGGCAAAGATTTGCACGTTAGGATCCCTTCCAAATTCTACCTTCATTCTCTATTAATTTTAATCTCATTTTCTATGTTTGCTTACTGCGGCCACTGCGTTATAAACAACTCGTTCCAGATTCTGTTTCCTGTCTATTTTTCCTCTTGCAAAGAGGGATTTTTTAAATTATACCGAAGCTTAATGCATATAGCGAAAATTCATACATCTGAAATGCTATGTTCTGAATCAGCCCAACGTTTCGAGATGGTTTGTGTGGAATCTGGACGAGTATGTTTCAGTTTTAGGGAAGCATCGGTCCCATAGACGTTTATTTATTAATTTTTTTTAGATCCTTCCAATCAAGTTTTTGTCAAATATCTTGACAAAACTCTGTTTAAAACTAACATAGAGGAATATTCGTCATTATTATATCTATGCTTTCACATTACAATCTCTGGATTTGCAAGACTCCATATCGGTCCGTTCCCATTTTCTAAACGAGGAGGTTGTTTATACTCAAATACATTGTCAATTTCTGCGGGCCTTACATATCCATATATTTTAAAGGACACAGTAATGAAATCAAATGACAATTTGAGCCGCATATCCCATTGAAATTTGGGAGATTTCTTTCCGCCAAGAAACTCCGTCATCCTTCTTTTCATAATAATTTTAAAAAATCCCGACAGCCTGTCACAGGAGAGAAGATTCATCGAGTTAGGAGGCGATGATAAAACGCTGATATCCGATATCGGTAACAAAGGAACAATTGATATCATACTGGGCTGGAGTGATACTGGAACATTTTATGCAGAATGACAAATGCCGGCGTGAGGTATAAAAATAAAAAGGTATACTACACAAAGTAGGCTGTGTGGCCTTAGTGGTGTTATTTGCACGTATACATAAAAAAAATCAGCATTCTGTAATCAAGCGCATTTTTATCAAGAATACAAGCCAAATTACAATCTTAGTTAGAAAAACAGAATCCTACAAGCCCTAGGGACTCAACAGGGAAAGTATCGAGTACAGAATAAGAAATTAAAACGCAAAGAATATGTTATGAAAGTGAAAAAGCAACAAAAGATCAGATTAAATAAGATAAATAATAGCACAGTAGATATGTGGAGAATATCAGAAGAATTGTTCCTTTTGGTATATGTAAGATGTGTTAGCTGATGAACTTGCTAGCAGCGCCTAAGTGCCGCCCATATAAGTGACGTCATTGTCCACGTCACGAGCTATCTGTACTTCCGCTGTGAGTTAGTTGCAATGAAGATACGAAACCATGCTGAGTATCATTTCCTGATCCTGCCTAGCATTAGACCCAACATGGCACAGTGAGTGAAGAAATAGGACCTACAGCCATAACCACAGTACAGCATGGCGCCACCGCCAAGACGACCCTTGTTTGCATCCCCTAGGAGCAGAATTGCAAGGACAGGAAGTTCAGGGACCGGCGTCAGGATATCGCCGGCTTCAATGCTGCAGGCTCAACACGTGTTACAAACCCAGCAACAGGCTATCCAGAACCTTCAAGCTGAGATAACAGCGTTGTCACTCCCGGGTAGCAATGTGCCCCAACCAAGGATCCCTTCGTCAGCAGCTCCTGAAAAGTGCGAGGCTGAGGTGTCCCCTGCAGCTTTCAGGTCTTGGAAACGGTCAGTGGAGTGTTGGTTGCAGCTATGCAAGTTGAAGCCTAACGAGGCTGTTCATCACATAAGGCTACATTGTGTCCCAATATTGCAACCTGCACTTGATTCTAGATATACCGACGTGCAGTGGAGTGCCCTCTCTACTGAAGGGGCATTCAATGCGGTTAAGCAATTAGTGGTAAAAGCTTCTAATCAAGCAGTGCAGTGGCTAGAGTTTTTTGATTTGGCCCAAGAACCTAGTGAGTCCTTTAATAATTTTTTTATTAAGTGTATGCAAAAGGCTACCAATTGTGCATTCACATGTCCTAATTGTAATCATGATTTATCTGAATATATGCTATTGCGTAAGCTCATGGTAGGCCTAAATGATAAAGTGCTAAAAAGGCAAGTATTTCAATCATGTAATGATATTCGTGATATCGACTCCCTCAGAGTCATGTGCAGTGCGTTTGAGGCCACCTGTGACGACGCTCTTCGTAATAGGGCATAGCCTAGCAGCTCCCCTAGAGCAGCTGCTGCTGAAGTGTGTGAGGAAGAACCCGAGGTGGCTGCTGCCCTTAGTAAATGTGACAAGAGTGCCCCTGTGAAAGTACAATCACGCCCCTGTGGTAATTGTGGTATTCGTCATACCCCTGGGTATTCCTCATGTCCCGCGAGAAGCATGACATGTCACGGGGCGGTAAAACTAGACACCTGAAGAAGCGTTCCAGAGGGCGGAGTACCAAGAAAAACGTCAGTGGTCTGGCAGCAGAGTCGGACATAGAGAGTGCAGTGATCGCAGTTGTCGTAGCGGCAGAGGCAAGGTTGAGGAATGGGCCGTCCCTGCAACCCACTATTCGTGTTGATGTATGCTTGGCCAACTCAACTGAGTGGTCCAGTGTACAAGCGGTACCAGACACTTGTGCCCAGGGTTGTGTTGCGGGACCCGCTATTCTTGCAATGTTGAATGTGAAACCAGCTACGCTGAGGTTGAAGGGAGGGTTGCGAGACTTTCCCAACCTACATCTGAAGTGTTTAGGGTCGACCTTGTGTACTATAGAATACAAGGGGAGGCACACAACCCAGGAAGTGTATTTTGTAAAGTCTTCCACTGACTTATCTATCCTTGGACGCTTGCAAGAAACTAGGTCTTGTGCCAGAAACGTTTCCAAACCATGCCCCCTTCTCGGACTCCACCCCCACAGCAGCAAGTGCTACCCATATGTCCGTCAAAGCAACCGATCAACCTGCAAGACCATCAACCATCCTGTTTCCCCCTACTGAGGAGAATATTACCAGATTGGAAGACTCGTTATTAGCCCATTTTTCAAGCACGACCTTCAACACCGAGAGAGAGCCCCTCCCGGTAATGGAAGGGGAACCCCACCATATCCACCTATTACCTGATGCAGTTCCTTATGCCTGCCACACACCTGCGTCAGTACCCAAGCACTGGGAAAAAGAGGTGAAAGCCCAGTTGGAGGAGGACATTAAGAGAGGGGTCTTACAGCGAGCTCCCCCCTGGGGAGCCCACAGAATGGTGTTCACGTATGGTGGTCGTGGCCAAGAAATCGGGGCAACCAAGACGTACAGTCGACTATCAGAAGCTCAACGCAAGTTGTAGGAGGGAGGCCCACCATACCCCCATGCCCTTTGATATGGTATCCAGCATTCCCCTCTGCTCATACAAGACTGTGGCCGACGCCTATTGGGGATTTCACCAGGTGGAACTGGACAAGGAAAGCATACCCCTAGCTACATTCATCACACCTTGGGGCAGGTATCAGTACTGAAGGACACCAATGGGGCATTGTTCTGCCTCCGAAGCATATACACGTCGTTTCGATGATGCCATTGAAGAAGTACCCAGGAAATTCAAGTGTGTGGACAACACACTCCTCTATGATTCAAGCATGGAAGGGGCCTTTTGGCATGTGTATGACTTCCTCGCAGTCTGTGCATCTAAAGGCATCACCTTAAAACCAGAAAAATTCAAGTTCTGCAAGAAAGAAGTGGAATTCGTCAGGTTTGACGTCGGTTGGGACTCCTACAAGCCTTCAGAAGATTGTCTATCTGCCATCAGAAGTTTTTCGATGCCCCAAAAGCCCACAATATCTGACATTAGGTCATGGTATGGTTTCGTCAATCAGCTGGCCCCTTTCCTGACAACAATGCCCATCATGACCCACTTTAGAGACCTACTGAAGAAGCCCTCAGGCAAACAGATCTATTGGGATGAGCACCTTCAGGAGAAGTTTCGTCAAGTGCAAGACACCATCTGCAAGTCAGCCAAGGATGGCCTCACCTACTACAACAAGCTACAACCGACTGTTGCAGTCACTGACTGGAGTAAAGAGGGTGTGGGCTTCATGATCCTCCAGCAATATTGCAGCTGTACCTCTGTCGACCCCCCTTCTGCTGTAAAGATGGTTGTAGAATAGCGCGTTTTTGGCAGTCGTTTCCTCACGCCCGCCGAGTCTGGGTATGCAGCAGAGGGGGAAGCCCTTCTGGTGGCCTGGTGTTTAAAAAGGTGCGGCTGTTCTTACTGGGCTGCCCGAACTTGACAATTGTCACAGATCACCGCCCTTTAGTCAAGTTACTAGGCAATAGAAGTCTTGGCGATATTACCAACCCCAGACTGTTTAGATTGGAGGAGAAAACATTATTGAATAATTTCCACGTTAAATACCTACCAGGCAAGAGAAATCATGCTGCTGACTTCCTCTCTCGATTTCCTGCCTTGAGGACCGCGCCAGATAGACAGAATGAGAGCTTCAACGAAGAATTAACGATTGTCGTGGTGTCAGCAATCACAGAAAACCTACAGGAGCAGTGCACCATAGATGAGAAAATTGTTGAAGAGGCTACCCTGGACGACCCAGCATATCAGCTACTAGTCGCTCGAGTGACTGCAGGGAACTGGAACCTGAAGAAATCCCAAGAAATTGCATGTTTGAGGCCCTTCTACAGCATCAGGGAACGTTTATCTATATCTGGCAACCTGGTCACATACTGTTTCAATGACAGGTGCATCCGCCTTGTCATCCCCGAAGGGCTCCACCATCAGGTAGTTGCCAACCTTCACGCTGGATATCAAGACCTAGATACAATGTTGAGAAGAGTGAGACATTCAGTCTATTGGCCGGGCATCGAGGGTGACCTCCAGCATCATCGTTAACAGTGTACATCATGCGACGCCCACTCACCATCACTGCCTGCTGAAGTCATGAAGATGACCCCTGCCCCAGAGTATCCGTTCCAACAGACTGTCATGGACCTGTTTCAGCTTGAAGGACACACGTACATGGCATACTGCGACGGGCTTACAGGCTGGCTGGAAATAGCCCACTTCCCTAATGGCACCTCATCTGCAAAGGTGACAAAACTTAGGAATTACTTCACTCGATGGGGAGCACCTGAACAATTATCTACGGACAGTGGCACCAACCTAGTGAGCGAAGAAATGATGGTCTTCTATAGGAGATGGAGAGTTGACATACGCCTATCATCTGCCCACTACCCGCAGTCAAATGGGAGAGCGAGGCGGCGGTTAAGTCTGCAAAGAGGATAATTAGAACAAGTATCAGTGGGACTGGGAGCCTCGATAACGACAAGGTGTCATTGGCCATGCTACAATACAGTATCTGAACACGCCCTTGAGGGGTATAAATAAATCTCCGGCACAACTGGCAACTGGGAGACAGCTACGCAATGGTGTACCGACTGCAAAACTCAACTATATGGTAGACCGCCACTGGAGAAAACCCATTAGAAAAAGAAAACGTCAAGTAGCAGAAAGAAATGAGAAGATAATTGACAGCGGCACCAACAGGAGGCTCACGCCCATACAGCCAGGCACACACGTTAGGGTTCAGAACCAGATGACTAAGGCCTGGGACAGGCTGGGAATTATAGTCGAGCAACGACCTCATAGGCAGTACACAGTAAGACTAGATGGCAGTGGGCGTTTGTCGATAAGAAACAGAAGACACCTCAAGGTCGTTGAACCGCCCGCCAGTGATTCAACAGGAGCCACTCCTACCGATGACGAAGTGGCTCATGAGCCTAAGTCTTCCCCATCAATGCCAAAAGTACGGCCCACAAGGAAGAGAGAGGCCCCTGCCTGGATGAACGATTATGTATAATTAACCATGCTTTGATTCAGCATTTTACAAAATGAAAGTATTTTTTTTTACTGCATTTAAATGTACCTTGATTTCGTATTTGCTAATGTGATGATTATTTCACTTGATATGTTAATGCCATTGATATTGAACTCTCTCTCTCTCTCTCGCTCTCTCTCTTTCACTCTCTCTACTTTTCCATCATCTTAATGTTGCCATTATTCATTATGATTATGGTTTACTATACCTGTCTCTAATGTTTTTCTTTAAAAGTGCTGAGCATTTCGTTTATCATATTGAAGTTGCCAATGTATTGTCAATGATAAGTTTGAAAATATTACCCTCCTCGTTATATTTTGGGAGGGAGATGTAAGTTGTGTTAACTGATGAACCTGCTAGTAGCGCCTAAGCGCCGCCCATATAAGTGACACCATTGTCCACGTCATGAGCTATCTGTAGTTCCGCTGTGAGTTAGTTGCAATGAAGACACGAAACCATGCTGAGTATCATTTCCTGATCCTGCCTAGCATTAGACCCAACTATAGAAGCATGAAATTTTGCATAAAGATAGATAAATATAAATAGTAACACCTCAGATATAGACCCATTCTCAAAATTGCCCGTAACCCCTGTGGCAGCCATATTTGTTCGGCCATTACCGAAAATTTAAATTTTCTTGATATCTGGGGAACTAAGGAAGATAAAGGCTTCATAACTGTGTCTGTACCCATATTTTAAGGGTCTGGCTATAGATGGGATGATATAAAAACAGTCTTAATTCATTCAGTTTCTTTAAAATGCGATCATAAATTCTAGCAAATTATGCATCGAAAAATCGGTATCAAAAGTTTTAATATATCTGCAAAAAACTACATTGGTGACTTATAAATATAAAACAATATTGATCATCATTTGTATCAATATGAGCTACCAAAATGTCTCTTTTTTTACCTCTCTTAGATTAATACTATATACTGGCTTTGCTGGCAAACATAAATTCAAACACAGTGATAATCAAAGAATCTTGCACATCCTACATATACTAAATAGTATACATGACTGACACAACACTGAACTTTAAATGATCCAAGAAGCAATAATCAATATTAATTCACAATTCAATTTCCCAAAAAAAAAAAGACAGACACTCGTATATCCACATGAGAAGAAAGTCAGTTATATCCTATCGATCATGATGCTGCTGAAACAACAGTGACAATAATGATACATTAGTATTCGCAGTCACCATCACACTTGCATAATTCAGTACATGGTAAAGCGGCTTTCTTGAATTTGCAGTTTCCTCTGCATCCTTTGATGGAACTGATTTGCTTGTTGGTGGTAGAGTGGTCCACACAGGTTTCCATTCATCAGAAATTGTCCATCCCCATTCTTCAGGTGATGGATACAATGGCACTTCCTCAAGAGCCTTGCTCCAGATATGACCCCCTTGGTACACAGCTTGACGAATATGTAAGATCAAAGCATCCTTTGTGGGAAGTATGTTGTCCATACCTCTGCCTTTCTTCACAAATAATTCATAACGAGCCTCGTTCACATCTAAAAGCATGCTGGTTCTGTCATACAACAGGATCACAAAGCATTCAATAGCTGATATGCTCTCTTCTGGCATCTGTATGACATTCACTGGATTTGCGACTGGTACAGAAGTTAAGACTTGAGGACTTGCAGCTTTTCTCCTCGAGACTGTAGAGGGGGGATCATTGTGTATGACTCTGGCAGATCAACACACTTCCAGGAAACATTAGATAACTGAAACTCCAGTTTTTCAGTTTCTTTTGAGCTAACATCTCCCCTGGAAATATTTTGGAAGAGAGATAGTCCAGTTCCATGAAAAGATCCTGTGGCAGTGCTGGAGCTAGGATTGTGATCGATATTGTCGACCGCAGCTGTTGTAAATAATCCATGTTTCAGGTTAATAGGGCAAACTACATTCTTTTCCAGATAGTGTAGGCAAACTTGGTTACCCATTCCAGCAATGATGTCCAAGTTGAAACAAAATGTCTACTAGATCACGTCTATGGGTCTTCTCATGAACAGTGAGTCCAACAAATATTGGAAGTGGGGTTTACCTGTCTAAGCTGTGTTTCATTTGCTTACTATTGCTTCGGCGCTTAACACTACTGTTAAAGAGCAGTAGCTGAGCAATGCTCATGGATGATTGTGACATACCATCAGACTGAGATTCAATGTCAGGGCCATACAAGATCATATTTGTAAGGGTAAGAAATTCCTTTGGGACTGACTGCATCTGACAGCCCTCAGTAAGGGAGCCGTTGAATATATTTTTCTGGGTTACCATTTCTCGTCTGATAATTTTGGCTGCCTTAGCAAGTATGAGAGCCTCTTCATCATAATTTCGTTCACATGCAGATTTTAGAGCTGGTCCAAGATCTTTGTTGAAAGCTAAAAAACATCTCGACCTTCTCTATGATCACTCATATCAGGGAACTGCGCTAGAATTCTATTTTTGAGTCTAGTGTTGTTTACTTTCACTGGGCTCTAAATCCCTAATTGTTGCAGTCGTTTTGTGTACTTTTTGCCTAATTGGGCAAGCTTAAATACTGGAGCTATTTCTGCTTCTGTTGAAATCTCTTCAATGTAGGAAACCAACTCTGCAAAAGCCCTACTGTAAACACTTCTGTCATCATCATCGTTTGAATCTATGGCATCTAATGCTTTTGCTCTGTTGTAAAAAGTGATCAAGCAGTGCAAATGGTATTTGGCCTCAATTGCAATCATATCACCCTGACTGAGTTTTGCTATTATTCTTTCATCTTGCAACTTGAGTGCACACTGTCTGACCCTGCCGTCCAGCTCAAAAGTCGAGGCATCACGTAATGTGTCTGAGGGGGTATTTTCATCACAGAAGAAACACAGTTCATTGATCTTATTTGTTCCAGCTTGTCTGGTATACTTCTTGGAAGAATAAGGTCTATCTGCATCCTCCATTGTCCTTTTTTATACTCTTTCAAGCCTCATGGAACTGAATTTTAGGAGGCAGGTTTTGTGCCACTTTGTTTCATTAATTAGAAAAGTTTCTGCAATGCCTGGTCCTTCGTCAAGTCTTTGAATGTCTAGTGTTAAGGGCAACCTCCCAATTTCATGGAATTTTAAAATGTTTTCAGAAAAAGTTTTGTACCCTGCCCCTTTATCTTTTCATTTGCTGTCAGCAGGACACACAAGAATCTCTGAGCTGTCATTCTGACACAAAGCACATTTGGTCCAATCTGTCTTTTCAAATTTAGGTGAAGTTTTTATGCGATCATGCTGTGGATCTATTAATTGAAATTTACTAGCTATTTTCAATTTCTCGTTGATACAAGCACGGAACTACAACTACAAACTTGCAAAACACAGCCGCCACCACATTCTGCTTTCCACCACCATACTTTGGTAAGAGGTGCAAAATAATGAGCAGGTGGACATGTACTGCTGGTTTATTAGGAAAGCAGGCCACCTTATAAAGCGGTGTGTGGACGTCATACAAAGGCATACAATAGGATACAGGTGACCCGAGGTCAATTGTTCTCGATGTGAAACAGGACAGGTAAATACAAATAACATGAAAAAGTAAAATTACAAGAATTGACATAATAATGTTCTGACACAAGTACAATGTAAACAGGCATAAATAAATCAGTAATAGATACGTATTTACATAGATAAAATGTGGCTATTTAGCGTGACCTAAGCTTGCGGGAAAGGCACCGTAGAAAACGGGAGGTTCACCCCAGAAAAATCATTGAGCGGGGACTTTACAATACTCCCCAAGACATAGGTAACATCTGATCAAAATATCTGCTGGGCCACTAATATATTTTATTTTAGCTTTGAGAGGGAGTGGCTGGCTGTTGGCCATTTGCTTCCACCATCTAAACGACTTCTTTTAGGTGAAGAATGGCTAAATAAAGATACGGTTCCCTGCGGAGGGTGAAATGGAAACACTGGAGTGTCTCCCTCCAACAGGGCGGGCTTTTCTACAGACACTAGTCGTTCTTCCCATATATGGCCAGACTGAAGTTCCTCTCCAGCATGTGGAAGGACCCCTTTAGGGCCAGTTAAGGGCGGGAAAGCTCGTTCCTATAAATGACATGGGTGGTGGAGGACAGGGGAGGCGTGGTAACGAAACGGTATATGTCCGCTGGCAGGGGCAACACAATTGACAGATCCTCTGGATTGTAGAACTGATCCCCTGTGATGAAACCTGGGATTAAATATTTCAGAGACTTTTTTACAAAGGATTAGGATCAACCGTTGGCTCTGGGCATGGTCCTCAGCCCGAGGAGGACCAATGGCAGCTGGATTCCAATCCTCAGTGGTGCAGTGCCATGAGGACCACTTAAAAATTTTCTCTCCACCAACACAATGGGGTTTCGGTGCTTTTTGTAAACAGGCGTGCCTTTTTGACCAAGATCGAACAGGAAGGCAAATAAAAAAATTATATTAAACATACAGATATCCAGCTGGAAAAATCATATCACTGGCAGTGGCTTCCTGCATGGTAATTAAGTCAGTGATTTTATCTTTTAGGTCTTTCTTGATATCTTTTTCTGATACAAGGGGGTCCATCTGCATGGATACCAGAACTTCCCGGATTAAAATTACAATTGGAAGTAAGCTGGATAATGGTCTGCCACCGGATGATTTCTTGAAGGAAATCTTTCGCATGCTGTGCAATCACGAACTTTCTGCCAAGCGTGGCTTCGTCCTGTGAGAGTTGGGACAAATAACATCAAACACCAGCATTGGATGCTTGTACCAGTTTTGACTGAGATACTTATGTTGCTTAATACATAGCTCAGCTAAGTGTTGGCTAGATTGGCCAATATAAAAAGAGCAACATGATGGAATTTGATAGGCTATTCTGGGTTGTTTTCTGCTCCCGGGCTATTTTTTCGTAACATTCTTTTGCAGTGTGTTATTATAAGAGGCGTCTGCTACAGGATTCTTCCTGCATTAATCGTCCCCTGTTTTAACAATGATTTTATGGTGGTCAAAACCAGATTGTAAGGTGCCCTTCAGGATGTTCTTAGGGTTTCTTTCTACACTGCGCAGAGTTCCCTATAAAAGGTTTTGTAGCAGGACTCTGCAGGGCTGAACTTCCTGCTGAAGAAGACGATTAGCTCCGGCAACGACCTGCTCCAGGACAGCCCCAAATATCTAGTCAGCTGGAGGGGGTGTTGGAGTCCTGGTGGGCCAAGGTAGTTGCCTCAGCGAGGGCGGCCTTCATCAGGAGAAGGCCTGCTGGCTGGGGAAAGGTCTTCGGCAGCCCTTGCCAGGTTCTCTGTCATGGGCCCCATGGTCGGACGGGATGAAAGAACCACTGAATTCTTGTTGTCGGACATTTAGGGTGGGGAATTTGTTTCCACCGACAAATAGATCGGGATAGTGCCCAGGAAGCCAACTCTTTCAATGTTGAGGTGCACTTATCAAAAATGACAACCATTTACAGGACTGCAGGAATGTCAAGGTGTTCTTTGTGGGATCCAAAATATCAGAATGTCATTTACATAAGTCATGTTTGGGATGCTGTCCATCAAGTCTTTGGAAGGTTTGAAATGTTCCTCAGGCCGAAGGTGGAGAAGGCTCGTAGGACCCAAAGGGCTGATGATGATGGTTTTGGGATGTCTCTGGAGTGGTACCAGGTGAAAGTAACAGGACTTCAAAGGTCTAATTTAGAAAATATTTTGACCCTGTGAAAAGACGTGAGATATATATGTTTAGAAGGGGGTAATGGTCTATTTTATTTGCAAGGTTGAGCCGCCTGTAGTCGCAGGGTCTCCATTCTGTTTCTGCACCATATGGAGGGGAAACCGTTGGGCTGGAGGTCTTCCTGCAATGCCCATGCTCCATCTCATGAGCTATGATGGCCGTGAAGGTCTTAGGGAGACCGAACAACATTAGGGGCCACTTTGTTTTAATTTTTTTAGATTCTCGGGCTTGAATGTTGGGGAACTCCTTCAGCAGCTGGGTTTTCATTTTTTCTCTTGGCAGGTACCTTATTATTAGGACTGGCAGGAATTATTTGCTTATCCCCGACTGGCAGATAAGAAGTCCGCATGAGGATGGACCAGGAAGTTCCAACTGTACCTCTGGCCAAGGATGGAATTTCAGGAGCTGTGCCGAGGAGCGATGGGGACAGTTGGCACAGGCAGCCGGGTATGCTGTTTCTCTGCTGGATGGTGGGAACACTGAAGAACGGCCCCATCGACCAGCATCCGGCCGGAGATGGTGCTCGGACATAAAAACCTATTGGTTTTGCCTTGTGTTCGTGCCGCTGGCCTCCCCGTTTTTTGGATGGGCAAAGGAGCAGGGGTCGAATCTGTCCGGTGTACCACTGGAAGATGAAGGCGGTTGTTTCTCTGTCCAAGGTTGGCCACCTCCCGGTGATGGTCTTATCTCCTCCTCCGCATCTTCGACATGTTGATGGGGTGTCAGGCGTGGATGCCCAGCTCTTGCCCTCGTGGAGGTCAGATGCATGCGCCATCCCGTCTTTGTCAATTCAGCACTGTATAAGTCCTTGTGGATCTGGGTCCGAACCTCCGGGAGGAGCTCGGAGAAGATCTCCCTAAGGCTTATTTCTGACTGCGTTCGCTGGCGTCCCGTCCCAGGCAGGATGAGAGGTCCTGGATCACGCCCAAGTCTCCGGAGGTTCTGGTCATGTCGAGGGTTGCCGACGTCAAATCAGCTTGTCGGCGCCTTTTTGACCGGAGGAGCAGGTCTTGACGAGAGGCCTTCAGCTTTTGGTAGGTGATGGGACCTGCGGCAGATGGGAGCTTCCTGCTAGACCTCTTGGGAGGGCATTGGTCTGGATTGCCTGCAGCACCTCATCGGTAAGTCCCGCCAGCCTGAATTGCCCCTCGATCCTGTGAGCCATGACGGTTGCTGTGCGTGAATCATACATCGTGAAGCAGACCTTGTTTGGTCCATCAGGGACGATGCACGCGGGAGCGGGTACCAGCATCAGCGCGTGAGCCTCAGTGTGGAGAGGGCACAAGGTTCAAGCTTGTGGGAGATATTTTGTCAAAGTTTGCGGTTATTTGTATGTGGAGCGCCCGTCCATACTCACTTCTGCACTCTTATTTGGAATGGGTTATACCAGGATATGGCGCCGAGTGCGCGTGTGGGTCTGCTGTGACGCTGGTGATCTGCTGTTGAGAGTCTGGTTATCGAAACGCGACTTTGTTAAAGCGGCTTATTGAAGCCATTAGGGCGTGGGTTAGTTCATTTTTGGAAGAAAGAACAAGACTAGGTCGCCATATGAGTCCGCTAATGGCTTCGAACCATTCCAGAAGGTCAGGCTGTAAGAGGTGCGAAATAATGTTCAGGTGGACATGACTGCTGGTTTAAGGAAAGCAGGCCAGGGCGCGGACGTCCGATATAATCGGGATCGACAGGTGAACGTCCTTTGTTCTCAATGTGAAACAGGACAGGTAAATACAAATAACATGAAAAAGTAAAATTACAAGAATTGACGCAATAATGTTCTGACACATGTACAACGTTGGCATAAATAAATTAGTAATATATATGTATTTACATAGATAAAATGCGCTATTTAGCATGACCTAAGTTACAGGAAAGGCAAGCCAAATCGGGAGGTTCAACAGGCTGCTGGACGGGACTTTACACTTTTCCGGACTTCATCTGAAAAATAAAATATAATATATTTTATTTTATTTTAATTGATGGAATTGGAAAGTTTGACAACTTTCTAAACATATGTATAGGTGAAGAATATATAAATAAAGATAAAATTTCTTGAAATGGAAACACTGACTGCCGCAGGCAGACACTAGTCCTGTTTTTATCAGACTGAAGAAATATAAACGTATGTTTACAAAGAAAGCTCATATAAATGACAGATGGGGATTATCGAAACATATCCTGGAATCCAACACAATTGAAGAATTAGTAGAACTGCCAAAACAGGATTAAATATTTCATTTTACAAACGATTAGGATCAACCGTTCAGGAGTCAGGGACGACAATTAAAAGATTATACAGGTTCGTGATGAAAACCTAAAAATTTTTAGTACAACACAATGATTGACTTTTTGTAAACAATAATAACTTTTGCAAGATGAACATTTTACAAATAAAAAAATTATAAAAACATGGAATATAGAAAATATATATCAAGTAGCTACCTGGTAATTAAGTCAAGTGATTTTATCTTTTAACATTTTTCTAATACAGGGGTCCAAATAATACATCTAAGATTAAAATTACAACTGGAAGTAAGCTGGATAATAGCGGACTTAGATTTTTGAAGAGAAATTTTATGGGCCAATCACTGAACTTTCAGAAAAAATTTATCCTGTGAGAGTTTTCACTTAAATGAATGAATATAGCATTATGCTTGTCCAGTTTTGATAACTTATGTTGCTTAAAAAATCTAAATCTTTGCTAGAAAAAATATAAAAAAAAAGGCAATCCAAACATGGAATTTTATATATTATGTTGTTTTCTTTAGGGCTCTTTTTATTAACATTCTTTTGAGTGTGTTATTGGTTAAAAACGAGGTTTACATTAAAAGGTTTTAACAATGATTTTATGTTTTCAAAACCACTAAAATAAGGCAAGCTAAGAATGTTCTTAGGGTTTCTTTCTTCATGTTGGAGACAAAACTTTTTGGGGCTTTGTTATAACAAATATCTAGTATATGTGAAGGATAACATAAATCTGTCCCTATTTTTCTTATGTATTCAATTTCTTTATCCAAATTTTCGTTCCATATTTTCGTGATTCAGTTATACATATGTATAGGTGAAATAAAAATAAAATTCCCATCACTAGTTTCAAAGATACAAGCAAAATTGTTATTTTAGATTATGGCGGAAAAAGATGGCTGCCATTTCTGCTATGTAGCATTTTGAAGATGGGTCTAAATCCAGTATGATAAATAGTAGTCTGGAGAGTGTCTGTGCAAAATTTCATGCTTCTAAACATAAAGGAACGTTTTTCACACATATTTACTGCACTATAACAAGATCAGATAAATAAGACAAATAACAATTAAAACATGAAGCGAGATTCGTGTCAGCCTTCTCAGCAAAAAAGCAGTTGCGCCAAGTTTGAACATCTGAAGCTCCAACGATTCAAAAAGGAAAATCATTTCACAGTTTGGTCACCTCAGGAATGAAACTTTTAGAAAACTATATGGCCCTGGACCTCGCCGAAGAAAATACAAGACAATTAGAACTGAGAGCTATGTGGTGGATGGTAAAGTCTGCATAATGTAAAATGCAGAAGTCGCTCGCATCCTGTACTGTGCAAATGGAATTTTTTTGTTTGTCTAGGACTGTCTGTCCATTAGTCAGTCCACAGATTGTGGATGAAAACTGAAATTTAGCAGATATTACTAACTCATCTTGACTTCCATACACCCATCGTCAGTAACGTGCATAATATGACACCCCAAGACATTTACCTTTTAATTTTGACTGCCAGTTCTCTAATTCAAAAAATAAAATACTACCTACAAAATTTCATTCAAAAATATTTTTTTCTTGGAGGTCATTTTTTCAGCAAATCTTAACACGTGTGTTCTGCGGTTTAGGATCTGACATTATATTGAAAACTACTGTAATTTAGCAGATGAAAAGTTATCGTGCATTTTACTGTATACCATACTATATTATAATCATAAATGAACTTATTATGTACTACTGAAAGTGTCAGCAAATGCCACACGGATCTTACGCATTGTATGTAAGGTCTCATGTACAGTATATATAACAGTGGTAAAATCATCGCAATCTGTTCTAGGTCATTTGTTCTTCCTTCACTAGAATACTGTTCGCCGGTGTGGATGTCTGCTTCTGCCAGAGATTCATCTCTTTTAGAGGGTGGTTCGTGGTGGTAGGTTTGTTTCTGATATTAGCAGCTATGACTTGGACCATCGATGGATGGTCTCTTGTTTGTCAGTTTTTTTAACAGAGATCTTTTACATTCACAAATGATCCCTGGTCCTCTTTTCCTGCCGAGAGAAACCAGATTTGCTGAACAGCAGCACCAATATGAAGTAACTGTGTCTCGCTGTCGAACTGGTCAGTTCTAGAGGTCCCTTCTTCCCCAACATTGGACTGTGGAAGTCTCCCGAGGAAGTAGTAAATTTATAATTGCAACCTCAAGAGTTCAAGCGAAGATGAAAAGCATTATTATCCTAAAACAACTCTGTATTTCATTAATGTTCTTACATTTTCATTTGTTTAGGTTATTTATTTGTGTCTTAAGTTATTTTTTTTTCATTTCTAATAACTGATGTCTTCTTTCTGTATTTCCCATTATATTCTGTTACTTCTTTCAAATGAACACCATACTCTTTGGAAGAGTGAATTTCAAGTCAGTGGCCCCTGTATGCTTGTTTCATGTGAATAGGGCTCATCTTCTGAATAGTAATAATAATAGTGATAACAATAATAATAATGATAATAATAGATAAATGGATAAATACTATGGTTTAATATTTGTGTCGCAGCATCTCACTAACTGAAACATTCAGAGACTCGTCACTAAGCTTATAATGTTGAATTATGCACTTATTAGAATTCATACATGTTCTTCCTGTCACCCTCATGTTTAGTGCCGATAGCATAAAAATTCCCACAAAAACTAAACAGGGTTCATTTCAAACCACCAGCTAGATGGGTTCCCTGTGCAATCCCTGAATTTTTTACTTGCATGACTGTATTCCTCAGGTAGAGGTATTCTAAGCAGGTGCAACGTTTAAGGAAGTTCCTCAGATCCTTTGTAAGTGAGCCAGTTTTCGTTACTTTAAAACTTGAATACAAAATTAAATATGTATTGAAGTACGTCACTATAAAGGGTGCAAAATGGAAAATGTTAAACTTCAAGCTTTGCTGTCGAACACAGGTTCAGCGGCTAATCATAGAGTAACCCTGCAGCACATGCTTGTATGTCACTTGCACTGCCTGTCACTGTGTTCACGACTGTATGACTGTATTTACAACTATCTACAACCACATTTCCATCCGCATGTCGCATAAAAAAAAGAGCTAAAATGCTGGGAAGAAAGTTAGTTGTCTCCTTATTTCTCTGTATCTCTCCCCTCCCCTCTCAGAGCAACCTCTTAGACCAAAGTGGTTATAGCATGAACACCCTGGCAACCAGTGGTCTATATACAGCCATGACGGTATACCCAGCAAGGGTTTTGCATCAGCCCAGGTGATTAACAGACTCCAAACAGCTATGCCAACCAGTACAAAAAGCCACTGTTGACTAAATACAGCGTTTAAGTCATGGCTTCACTCTCTTTCAGGGGCTGAAGATTGTCCCTGCATAGACAAACAAACACAAATGCCTTGGTCAGCCTTCTTTCTCAATGACTGAACTAACTGTCTGGTTCTGAAGAGTTGGCACAAGATCCCACCTATGTAACATCATAAGTTCAATAAAGAAGGTAGACTCTGTCCTTGAGTCAATCTCAAACACCCCTTTCCCCTGACTGCATGCTGGCTGGATGTAAAGGGCAAGAGAATTTGCATACAGTGACCTACACCTGTTCCTGCTAACTGAGTTCTCCCTTCCCCCACTTACCTGCTATTGACAAGCCTTGACCAACTGAACACTCAGTTGGAAACATGATGGCAAAGTCATCCTGAAATGAACCCTAGACTCGGCAGATGATTCCAGAACTTGATGCTGACAGAAGGCAGAAGAAGATTGCCTTCTAACTAACAAACAGGCTGCCCTTCCTAAGACAGAGAGCACACCTATGGTGGACCTCCTGAAGAAGACAAATAAGTTGCAAGAGGCCTCCAAGGCCACGCAGCATACCCCCACACCATCTGCATGCCCCTACACCATCTGCAAAGTCCTAGATGACCAAAACTAGGACCAAGATAATGAGACATTGCCAGTACTGTGCATAGGAGCCCATAAAAGTTACATCAGAAAGGTCTTCTCCTTCCACTCATTATCTGCATCTACCACCATCGATTCAGGAAAGCAGCTAAGAGCTGCACCACCTGAAAAAATTAGAGTGGCAACCACAACCCTGATAAGTTTTTGCTCCACCAGGTTCTATATCACTGGTTGTTCACCCAGCAGGTGATTCTGGTAGACACAGGCGCTTTCAAGTCTAATAATAATACTGCTCTGTTTCCACACTAGGACCTTGAGACCAGCATAAATCAGATACAAAGTCTAAATTCTCTAGTTGGAATTTGCTCATCCTCTAATTCTACACTCCAATACTTGTGCATGGCATCTAATTTTGAAAACATTGTAGCACCAGTGAACTCATGACTGTTTCTTCTCAGGTAGGTATCTTATAAGCACACTTAATGGCCTTATTCCAATTTCTTAGATCCAAACATACCCTAAACTCACTGGAGCTTTCCTTGGAAAAGCAATAAGCACATGAGCTTTCATCTGAACACTTAGCTATCACTCCCCTTTTCTCCCTTTAAATCAGTTTATTAAAAATTTCTCCTCTTTACTGAATGTGATGCTTGTGAGGAGTAGATGCAACAAGTACAGCATATATTTGTTTGGAAAATGATCAATACCCTCAACACATTTAGGATACAACTCCCTCGACTCTCTCTTGTCTCTCATATGTGCATTGGTACACAATTGTACATCTATTACACTTTTCTGCGATGAGTGTTATATACGGTTTCTGTCTTAGAATTACTGTATTCACAACAGAAATTTGTTTACTCTTTACAACCTTGACGATTCCCATCCTTTCAGTGAAGTTACAAGGAAGGATAGGAGGGCCATTGATATCACATTCCAATGTCAGCCTTTACTACAAGTGTACCACAATGATTCTCCGGATAGAAAATTACACTCTTTTTTTTATATGTTGGGCATTGCTTTGGTGGGTGGCTTGTGCCACAGAATATCCACAACCCGTTTTTACCTGCTTTCAGTGCACCAATGATGCTATGTAATCATGCATAAAACTATCAATATTTTGCATAGTAGCTTGTAAGCTTTGTATAGATTTATTCTTAAATGATTTCCTTTCTTGATAAGTTTTGTTTCTTTCCTCTGGCAAGCATACACCTTATATCAGCTAAAAAGTAATTTGCTCATCCATATTACCATTGTCTGAATTTTTGCGAAGGTTAGCTACACATAAAATTGTGTACAGACTCACCTTCTCTCTCAAATATTGTTAAAAGCTCAAGCCTCATGACCCTTTATTTACATTTCCTATCACATGTGCCTTAAACTGATCAAATACCAGTGCTGGGCATTTCTTATCCTTATCTGATATCATCTATGACCATCTGACAAAAGAATAAAATTATATATCTTTTCATCTGGTCTTTATTTACTACAAAATATCTCCTTAAGAAATCATACCACTCTTCAAAAGCATCAATCTGGTCTGCTACTTCCCACTTAAGGGTTGTAGTAAGACTGGTTTATTCTTAAAATTAAACAATTCCGATATCCAGGAATAAGTATAATTAAACACCTCTAACCAGGGTTAGGTTACTCATAACGTTGAGGCTAATTTATGGTATACATTTAATCCACTCTCAAGGTAGTCAAATTCTTTTCCAAAGAGTGATCAGCAAATCATTTGGCAACTGTAGATCGAAATCCTATGACCTACCTCTGCATGTGGCTCATCTTACATTATCTAAGGGTAACCAGAAATAAAGCTTCCCTGTTAGTGCATGTTTCCCCTTTTGCTCTGTTTACTTTGCCACAAATTCACCCATTATTCCATTTCAAGGTAGAAACTTACTTCAGTAAGTGATACTGGTTCAGAATATCAAACAACTCATCAGCATACAAACCTCAGCACCCTTACTCAGCTATTGGCCTTTTGGGATGCTAATAATGGATTTTTTTATACATTTAGTTCTGCCACTGATTGAATTTCCTTGGTCGCCGGATTTGATGGCCAAACATGAGTAGGTTGATGGGGGCAGGGTGTGTCTTCTTCTAGGTATGTTAGGTTTAGCCTGTCGATGGAGACTCAGCCTTTGTGCCCACATAGCTGCATTTTGAACGTTTTATTTGCTTGCTCAAGGACTGGGTAGGTGCACCTCTATGGGAGGTAATCAGTGATGACAAATTCCATTTGTCTAGTTATTTTACTTGTTAGGCACTTTAGGCATTGTTTGGTCCATGAGTTTATGTGTCATTGAGTTTCTTGTGGTCCTTCTGGAAGTATGGAAAAAGGTGTAGATGAGAGTGAATACTTTTTCGAGAGGCCATTGTTACTAAGAGCATGGGCAGCTGGTGGTGGTGTCACAGAATTAGATTTTTTATGGCCTCACAATGATCATTTGTTTCAGTGTCCTGGAGTTGCATGTTGGTGAGACCATCATAATTATTTGTAGTTGGGTTCCAATGATTTCTGTTCTCGATGGTGTTTGCTAAGATTTTTTATGGCCTCACAATGATCATTTGTTTCAGTGTCCTGGAGTTACATCTTGGTGAGACCATCATAATTATTCATAGTTAGGTTCCAATGATTTCTATTCTCGATGGTGTCTGCTATCGAATTTCTCTAACCTGTTATATGATATATGTGTCACAATATGTGATATGAAAGGGACTTGTGAGAGTTGCCTTCTGTTTTCATAAGAAGGTGTGGTTAAAACCGTGAATAAAAAAATAAAATATAAGATTTATTCACTGTACTCATCACAATGTGCCTTTAAGTAACTCATGGAAATGGTCTGGCTGATGTTCATATACACTCAACCACTATCCACTTCCCAACACAGCAAATATTACCTTTATCCTTCATGGAATAAGAATCTTCTCCAAGTTTGACCTAATGACCTACTTCCAGGTGCCAGGTCCTGAAAACATCTATCATCACATCCTTCAGAACTTACATATTCAACTACTCTGTGTTCAGCTTCCAGAACTCAGGGGCCATGTTACAAAGGATGCATCCTCATCTTGTCCAAGAATCAGGAAAAACCACCAAACACTCATCAGAGCTGTCTTGTCTTCACTTCAGAATAATGGCTTATAGGTTTACCCTGACAAATACATCATTGGGGCCTCCTGCATTTAATTCCTTGGTCATCAAGTCTCCATAAGCAGCGTCTGTCCTCTTCCCTTCAAAGTATCAACTACCAGGTAATAAGCAACTCTGTCTACCATAATAAGCTTGCAGGAATTCATGGGAATGGTGAACTACTAGTGAAAAAGTCCTCTCAACTGGGGCACTGCATGATGTGAGTCCTTCAAAGTCACCAAAGACACCCTGGCAAATGCTGTACGGGGCTTGTGATTTTGGCCCAGGTGCAGCACACAGTTGTATTCCAAAACTACCAAAACCAGTTTGTTTGCTGGGTAATATTACTGTACTTAGAATACAGAATGATACATGTCTGGTTCAGTTGAAAATAAAACTAATGGGATTCCAGCTATTCTATATAATAGGTTTGCTAGTGTTGGCAGAGGGTTTTAGAAAAAATAACAGGGGTTTTTCTCTTTTCACTTAAAAAACTATATTAAAGGTAGGAGCACTTACAGAAAAAATCAGTTACATAATTCATCTTTCATTGCCCTCTAATTTCTATGTGCAACCACCAAGGTTCACCATCAGCTTACCACATACAAGCTAACTAATAATTTTTTTCTTTTCCTGTAACGCAAGTACATTAAGCACACTGGTTCCATGAATTGGTATGTATAAACTGGGTTCACATACCAAGATTCACTCAAAAATGTGTATTCCCATATATGAATTGCTGTAAGGTCTTTGCATGTGATCCACTTTCTATGAGAGTTTAGTTACACACTACACAGTTACTGGTGAATACCATAAGAGATTATTACTTGGGATGATGAAAGTTTACACTCTGCTCAATATACCACCATACACTCTCCTTTCTTCGCAAGACTGGTCTGTATTGAATTACTTAAAGCCACTGTATAGTAAGCTCCAAGTCTCAGTTTACTGTAATAGAGAAATGGGGATTGGTTACATATAAGAATGAGAGTGGGCTAAACAAAAATAATGTAGTACAAATTACTACAATAACGAATTATCTATTTATAAAATGAATAAAATAACTTTTCCTAGTGTACGGACCAAATGCCACCTCTCTGGCATTCCCCAACCCCTGGGCCAGGTCCATGATACAACAGATGCCAGCAACGTTGCCACAGGTACTGTTGTAGAACAGTCAATGAACAGGACAACTAAACCTTTAGTTTTCTTCAACAGAAAGATAACCAGCAGAGAGGAAGTGCAGCACCTTTGACAGGCACCTACTCAAAAGCACATCCTTCACCTTCCTGATAGACCATCAGCCACTTGTACATGCCTTGACCAAAAATCAAGATTCATGCCACACCTGTCAGAAGTGCCAGCTTTTAGCCATTACCGACTTTGCATGCACCATACACTGCATACACAGAAAGAAAAATTAGTAGCAGACACACTGTCCAGGACGAAAATAACTGAATCCCAATTATGTATTGATTTTGGCAAGGTTATCAACTCTCGACTTCAGGGCACCAAAACAAGAGGCAATTGCACTTTCTTACCAAACATAAAGTGGGAAGATGTCCCCATCAGCAACAAAGAATGAACCATCTCTGTGACACCAGCACCAGCTGCCCTTGCCCCTTGTGCCAACAACCCTTCAGAAAAAAATGTTTGATCTCACCCATGGACTCTCCCATACCTATGGGAGGACCACAGTTGAATTATTGATGCAAAAATTCGTCTGGCGCGGAGCAATTACGGACATGAAATCATAGGCCAAACAATGCCTCAATTGCCAAACAAGTAAAATAACCCACCACACGGGCTTTGACACTGGCAGATTTCCATAATGTGAGTGCCATTTTAGTCACCTCCATGATGACATAATAAGTCCTCTTCCCCATCTGATAGATTCGGATTCATCTTCCTGGCGATGGAACAATCTAACAGTTGCCAGAAGCAATACCAATACTGGAACCAACGGTAAACATTTGCACCAACACACTCCACAATGTGCCAGGCACTTCTGTGTACCGGATAATGTAATATCCAAAAGACGACTAGTATTTGTCTCCAAAATATGGACTTTCCTGCCCAAATTAATGGGTTCAAGTATCTACCACACACTGTCACTGACATGGCAGAAAGAGCCCATTGATCTCACAAGGATAACCTCATTGCCAGGTACAATGGGTTGTACTCAGCCTCCACACTTCTCCCACAAAGAAATCAACACTCCTACAAAAATGTTATTCAGCAAAGCCAGCTGCATCCTAGGAAAATTCTTCTCAACCAATGGCAAAATTCAGCCTAAAGAAGACCTCCAAACTCCACAAAATCGTTGTGACTCATAATCTATGCTTACAAACTTACAAGCAAATGAAAAACAATACTTACCAAATCACCTGTGAACTTGCTGCTTTGGCATTCTATAAAACGATCCCCACAAGTCTCCTCTAACGACCTCATACAGTAGACCCTACCCTTTCCTTAAAGATAAGGATACACTATTCAAAATACAACTACACAAACAAGATGACTGGGCTCCACTGACAGGCTAGAGCCGGCTTACCTAGAAGCCGATGAAACACTCCTATCATCCTATCCAAGTCTGGCTTTCAGTTCCAGGCTCCAAATAAACTCAATCTGCACACAGAGCTCATCTCATGTAAACACCAACCTAGTACCTTATCAACATCCTGAAAAGCCAACCACGTGAAATGGCTGTGTATATATATATATATATATAAGAAATTTTTATCACACCGTGATTTATATACAATCATGAAGCTACAAATGTTGTTTAATATCCAAGTCAAGCTACCTCGGGAATATCCCCGATGGGGAATTACCACCGAAAGTGAATTTTTATAAGTGGCTCAGTGGTTTGACTGTCGACTGGAGTTGGGAAATATTGTGTCGAGGGATCGGGACCCGGTGGTGGCTCATTGGTTTGACCATCGACTGGAGTTGTTGGAAAGTATTGTGTCGAGGGATTGGGACCCTGCGGAACTGATCCAGTTATCACTTATAAAAATTCCCCTTCGGTGATAATTCCCCATCGGGGATATTCCCGAGGTAGCATGAATTGGATATTAAACAACATTTGTAGCTTCATTACTATATATATATATATATATATATATATATATATATATATATATATATAACATATATATATACATATATATATATATATATATATATATATATATATATATATATATATATATATATATATATATATATATATATATATATATATATATATATATATATATATATGTATATATATATATATATATATATATATATATATATATATATATATATATATATATATATATATATATATATATATATATATATTTGGAGCCTTGATGGCTCGGTCGGTAGAGCAGCAGACTCGGACTTCATAAGAAGTCTGTGTTGCGGGTTCAAATCTGCAGCCGGCCAGTCAGAGGGCGGACACTTTGCTATCTGTGTAGACACCCCAGGATTATGTATGTAATCAACGGATAGGTTTGCTGAAAGCAAATGGGTGTTACAGACTAATGCACACACAAACAAAGCCACTCCAACATCTTCTAAAAAAAAAACATAACAGACGCCTTACACGTCTCGAACTGTCGTCCTAAACCACTCACGTCTCCTTGCTGCTAGGGGAAATGGAGCTAGGGATTTGGCACGATACATATACACATGTGCTACTGGGGTCTAAGCGATGTCAGGCAGGGCAGCCGATCGAGGCTACGGCCTACCCCAACGCCAAATCAAAGTCCTTCATAAAGAAGGCATCGTGCTTACCCCATAAATGAAAAATGGGAAAAAGCACATTAAACGAAGAAGAAGATAGATATATATATATATATATATATATATATATATATATATATATATATATATATATCTTTTGAATTATAATATTCTGTTTGAAATATTCATTTGCCACCTAGTACCTTAGCATCCGTGTATAATATGCATGTGGAACAGTTAATTGCGCAATTTATATCTTGAATTCGCACGTGTAATATTGATATCCTATTTTTATTTCTTAACATTTCTGCTCTTTTGCGTCCTAGTTCTTTATCATTATATGAGAGACACTTATAAAATGCACACATTACTTGTAATATTCTGCAGTGACGCAGAAGACTTCTCTTTCTTTTTCTCTTATGAACGGGGAACCCGATAAGATTCAAGCTTTGGTAGCTAGAAATAGGGCGGCCTTGTGATCATGTGCTTATATATTACTTGCGTTACTTATCACTATGTTTCCAATCACATACCGGTCGACTACCTACAACCACATTTCCCTCAGCATGTCACTTTCGTGTCGAAACGGGTCAAATAAGAGAGTTGCGTATCTCTCTTCTTGCGACAACAAAAGGCTCAAAGCACATTACAGTAATGTGCAACAGAAATAATAGCTAGCCATAGTGACATGAATGACTATACAGTAGATTAATGGAGCCAAGATGCAACTACAATATTAGAAAGAGGATTACGTCAAACATCACGATACGAGTAGGCTACTTCTAACGAAGTTCTCCCAAAAATTGAAAACATGATATTGCTCGTCATATCCGGGGAGAAATGAAAGATCATCCATTTAAAAACAGCTATGACATGGTTATTCACGATAATTAGAAACTATAATGTTCAAATAACAAGATGGTGATGGTGATGATAAAAGACTGATCTTTCTCGCATCATGTTAATCGTCAACGGTGATAAGTGCCACTGGCATGGGCGTTTATCAACTTGGGTTTTTCAGGAACGTGCGCAACGTTTATGTAGGACACCAGTCTGTCTCTGAAATACCCACTTATCAGGAAAGCGTTATATAGTATACTTTATATATTTAATTGTAAACGATTGATTTATTTTTAATAGTCTTCTCAATTAAACTTCAATAAGTCCGTTTGCATACAGTAATATCTGCCAGTCTGATTGGTTCAAATGATAAATAAACGTTGTAGGGCGAGTCAGGGTATCCAAGGTTTACGCTTTAAAATCACAAGAGCAAGACGTTCCACATTTTAAGACAAAAAAATAATTTATTTCTATCACTTCTTCGTTGTAATTTTGTCATATATTTTAAGCAAAATAGCCTATAATTCTGAAACGTTCTCAGTTTAATCATACAACTCACTTATAGCGTTAGTGTAAGGTTACCGTTAGACAATAAAGATCTAATCCTCTTCCGACAAAAAGAATCAGAGTTTGAGAGCCTCATGTTTCAGAATAGATATGTAACTTTCCTACGACTATAAATAACTGTAGACTTTTATTCTTCGATTTCTCATAAGCCTATGAATTATATGTTAAGTAAATGATCAGATCTTGTATATTAAACTCTTTTTATGCAATAAATACTACCGTATAAAGAAAATCTCACAGATAAAGAGGCCGTTTCAAAATAAGTTAGGGATCTATGTAAATACCGTAAACCCTCTCCGTCTATTACGACGCTCTTCTGTTTTATTTCGATTGTTTTGATCGTTCGGCGATGAGAGTTTCTACGTCTATTTTTCCCCTGGCAGTCGTTTGTTGTGCTTGGTTGTGTAAGGGTGTGTGAGTGCTGGGAGGCGAAAAATTTGGACCCGGTCCTTTAAATTGCGACGTAAGGATTAAATAACATTGTGGAGTGATTAATTGTGGACATTTACAGCAGCAGAACATACAGGTTAGTTTCTTCCACATTGTCTTTCCAAGGAGATTAAGGTTGATTTGAGGGGTGTAACGATCACATCCACCTTCACCTGCCTTCTCGAGCCTCTGTCATTGAGCGACCTAGGCTAGGCTATGTATTTGGTCCCAAAGAAGAAGCTAATGCTTCAGCCTGTTTGTGGCTACTTGAATGCTTCAGTCTGCATAAAACTGTAGATTCTGGATACCTTCGAATTATTTTATGTAGGAATTTTGTGTTGCTGGTATGCTTTAAGCGGTTAAGATGTCTCGGGCAGTTGGCGGTGAACCCAGGCTTTTCCATTGTTTTATTACGGCTCAGGATACCATGACCGCTCGTGCAATCTGAACTTTGACACCCCGGATGACACCTCGGAACTCTAATTTTGGATTAAGTGAAAAACCCGGTTCAGGACCACTGTGTAGGTTACTGAGTGTAACTACGCCAGTCATTACCTGTGGTAACATAACCTAACCTAACCAGACTCGTAATATGCATTACGGTGGTTTTATCTACGAGGCACAGTAGGCTACTATGCCAGTCTTCCCCCCATCGTGCAGTTTGTCTTCGATTAAATAGATTATTCCTTTGTTGTCTTCCTGATAAATTAGTTTAAGGCTAGGACTAATTAGGCCTACTTATGGTTAGCCAACAGCCTTTAAGATCTTGGTTCATAGGCCTGCTTTTTAGAATAAGGCATTACAATATGACAGCAGAAAATAAATTGGCCCAGTTTCAAGTACACCTTTTAGCCTATTTAAAAACTAGTGTAATACAGGTTTTTGATAGTTTTTTTAGTTGTGATTCTAATTTTTTTTATTAATTTCTGTATGGAATGCTGGGTATATCCATTTCAGCCCCCCAAATCTAGCATTAATTGGGGTCACCCAGTGGGAAATGGTGTTTTTGGTAGGGGAAATGAATTAAAAGAAGTGAAAACAAGATGTACAGCATAGACCTTCTTTCATCCAACCAGACCCTGCAGTTATGGTATCACTGGGATCCCCTCTTTTATACAGCATAAACCAGGCTGTGATGACTTAACCAGACATTTGTGATGAAATAAATATCATTTGACAAATCACATAAAAACTATGATTAATCTATATTTTTTATGTCGATAGATAAAATAACTTGCTTCATAACACTAATAGACTAGGCTATGTTGTTTTAGTTTCAGGTTACACCAATTGATATGGAGGAGAATCTGTACTAAGCTGTATTGGCTTAGCCAAGCATTTATGATTTTACTGAATATCACATTGTTGAAGTTGCTAAAGTTGACTGGGCTTGGCAGGGGTAAGATGTTGCCTTTCAATACAGTATTATGGTAATTTACCAAACCAATTAGCTTAGGCATGCTTAGCCACCAGTCTTAGGCCTTGGCTAAGCTCTGCAGCCAGGTAGACATATTGGGCACAAACCTAGGCTTAATCCTTGTAGTTCCAGACACCTCGTCTAGCTCCTAGTTATGGTAGATAAGTACTGCACTAATAGTTAAACCAAAATGACTATGAACATTGCTGCCATTAGCTATGTTGCCAGGCTTCTTCCTGACTTACAGTCTGGGTCAAGTTAATCTGCCTCCCTCAATTCAGGGTTCTTTAATCTGGTCATAAAATCCTACTTATCCCGTCTATGGGCTGCCCAGAGATAGGAGACCATTCTGGGACAAGGCTGCCTTAATCTACAATCTATGATCACTTGAGGAGCCAATAAATTTTTTTTTAATTTCAATGTGTCATATGATTTTTTTATTAGTAAGTCTGGGCTAGATTTTGGGATTTGAATAATTCATTTTAGATGATTAGAAATGAAACCATCTGCATCATAACCAGTGATCAAAACAGTTTATGATTTTAATTATTCATTTATTGTAATTTATTTTAACTATATACTGTATATCATCCTTTACTCCTCATCAGATTTAAGTTCTTTTGTTCATTTTACGTTTTCATGATTAGATACACAGATCAATAGTGTCAAGCTGCCTACCTTTTCTGACCAGGTATGGAGATGAGGTGACAGTGTTTCTGCCATATCTACATGATATCCCAACTTAGGTCAAGATTTTGTAAATCAAATCTGGGAAAAGTGGCAAATATAAAGCTTACTCCATGTTCATAGTAACTTTGGTTTGACTATAGGGGTAATTTCGGTTTTAACCTAATGTCTAGAAATACAGTAGATCTGAAAGTTTATTCATTCAATAGTTGAGTTTGTCACTTAGGCCTTGCAATTTGTCAGCAGTGGCAAGCTAACTTTAAAAAATCTTCATCTGACTAATAATTTTCAAGAATAAGAGAAGCTTTGGCTGCCTTGCCAAGTTAGTCTTTACAATAGAGGCTTCATGTCTGTGGGTTGTCATGAGGCTGGTTTTGCTGTTATAATAGAAAAATGATAGCCTGTACCCCACAACATCCAAAAAGTACATAGTACACTGATACAGTACTTTTGACTCATGGTGTTACTGTATACGCAGGAGCACTCCTGTAACACCTTAATTTACATAAAAGTTAACAACCATTATGAAATGGTGGTAGTGGATGGCTGCAATGCCACTACAACAGCTAATTGCATACCTTTATTTGTTTAGAATTACAATGTGGGTATGCAGAATTTAATGTGATGTAGGCCTACTCTCACCAAACTTGAGAATATTGAAATGTTTTTTGTCTCACATTAAAATAACAAAATGCCAAGCAATAACAATATGTGGTGAGAAAAATAATTTGATGCTCTCTCCAAGTAATCCTTTAATTATCTGGACTAATAGAGCCAAGGGCCTATTGGATAGTCATGAAATCTGGATAAGGGTGAGTAAAAAATCTAGGGGTGTTCAGTGGCATCGCTGCACCATTCCTCACTTAATCTGATCAATACTACATAACTGTAAACACTCAGTATGCTTATAATTAACAACCATCACACTTTAAATTGACAAGTTATCCAAAAGCAATTATCTGCCTTTTTTCCCAATATTGTAACAACATATGCTGCATAGATACACTTAGGAAAAAATGTAGCCACTTCACTTTCTCTTTCCCTTGTAAATGACACACAGTTTGGTAGGTAGGTAGACCACCTGTGTTTATCCGTGGGTCTCGGTGCTGATAACTGGGGAGCAGCACATATCAGCGCTGAAAATCCAGTATCATCGTTGCTAGACAAGTGCCTTAAAACCGGATCACCGATATCTGGGGACTACCTGTATATATATATATATATATATATATATATATATATATATATATATATATATATATATATATATATATATATATATACACCTGTGTATATTATATGTATGTATATATATATATATATATATATATATATATATATATATATATATATATATATATGTGTGTGTGTGTGTGTGTGTGTGTGTGTGTGTGCGTGTGTGTAGAATCTGCTGGTCACTTTTACCAGATACATATGTAATTGTAATAGCCACACAATGCTGTCTTAACTTTTTCGAATTCTTCGCACTTTTTTGGATACGCTTGTCTCTACAAAGCCTTAAGATCCTAGTGCATGAAATATGAAGAAATTCTAATGTGCGGTAGTGGGAAATGAACCCAGGTCCTCTAATAAGAATGAGGTACCATTGTCGGCCTAACCAAGAGAAGGATAGAAGTCTATTGCCTCTCATACATACATACATCTGTTGTTTTCAGATATATATATTAGAGCTGGAATAGACCCATCCTCACTGTCATAGCCAAGTGGGCAATCGTGGTTTTTAAGTGTATGTATTTTACTGATTACATGAAGAATAAAATGAATTCCTTCTCATTTCTTTGAGTGCAAAATAGTTGGTTCAGATTCTTCAGCAACAAAATAAATTTTTTTTTTTTTTTTGCTTCAGAAGATATTTACTAGCACTGCGTTGACATACCTTCAAAACAAAATTCATCTCTTTAATCTCCTGAGGATAGAATTGAGCTGCATAGAGGAAACTGGCAATTTCTCTCTCTCTCTCTCTCTCTCTCTCTCTCTCTCTCTCTCTCTCTCTCTCTCTCTCTCTCTCTCTCTCTCTTTCTCTGTCATTTACAATGTAAACACAATTATTCTTCAGTAATGCAGCTTTTGTCTTCATAAAGTTTACCTTTCTCATGTCTTTTCTTTCCTAAAAAACATACAAAGCATCATACTGTAGCTACCAGTCAGGCAGCAGGTAGGTAAAACTGTTAATGCTTGGTGATTGGCTACGGCACTTCCTACTCTTCCAGACAATAGTGTTTCGTAACAACTGTACATACTGTGCACAAGTTAAGTCAATTACAAGTTAAAAGCATTTCAGTTTAGTACAGTATAAATACAGAGCAGTACATATAAAATAAAAAATATTAATGAAAATTTTTTTTTAGCTTTGGTAAATAAAAAGGAAAAGGTACATGACAGAACAGAGGAACAGTAACTAACTTAGATTGTGGAATAACATATATTATATATATATATATATATATATATATATATATATATATATATATATATATATATATATATATATATATATATATATATATATATATATACATACATACATATACATACAGGCAGTCCCTGGTTATTTTATGGGGTTTCGTTCCGTGATGATAACCAAAATTGCAGACAATTGAAAATCAGCGATAATAGCGCTGATCACCGGTTGTGTGTGCTGGTATCCGGTTATCAGCGCTATGTGTATATATATATATATATATATATATATATATATATATATATATATATATATATATATATATATATATATATATATATATATATATATATATATACATTGTATATCACAAATTTCTGTGGAACATATAGGCTAACACATTATTTAGCAGAAAATTCGCCTATTCGCAGTATTTTTCATTGAGAATTATTCACAAATTACTGTATTCCCACATAATTTTTATGACGAATTGCACTTTTTGTGATAAAACTATTAAAATACTTATGTATAGGGTTTTTTGGTGTCTTCAACTATCTAAATGGGCAGTTATAAGCATTTTTAGAGGGGGTTTTAAGCATTTGTGGAGGGTAGTGATATGCATCTCTCAAGAATACGGGGGGTCCACTGTGACTGTGTGTATATGGGTGTATATTTATATATATATATATATATATATATATATATATATATATATATATATATATATATATATATATATATAGTGTATGTATCTGTATATATAAATATATGTAGGCTATACATACATACATACACAGTAAACCCCCGTATTCGCGTTCTCATGATTTGTGGACTCGCTATATGTGGATTTCACTATGGAACATATATACACATTATTCACGGAAAATTTGCCCATGCGTGGTATTTTTCACAGAGAAATGTTCACTAATTACTGTCTTTTCATATCATTGTCATGACTAAATGCACTTTTTGTGATAAAACTATTAAAATACTCAGGTACCCAGGTAGTGCTCGAGTTACGATAATTTGCCGTACGATAATTCGATTTTGTGACGGTAATCAGTTAATATCGATACAACAATATTCATAAAGTATTTTTAAATATCGCACGAGCACAGGCAGTGAGAGAGACCAAATTACAATAGACCAACTTATTTTCCTCCATCTCTTTATCCCATCTTCTAGTTAAAAAAGTAATAGAGATTGATAAAAGTATTGTTAGTAACATTATACTCTTGTGTAAATGTGTACAGCCATAAACAACCGAACAAGAAACTGTGTTTTGCTTATAACCGAATTGGATAACAACAGCTGTTTTGCTTGTATTTCAACCATCATATAGTAGTAAACAATTACCTTAGTTATGTTACAAATGATGGCAAGTAGAATAGAGCTGATATATTTTTACATTATACCCGTATTCACTATGGATAAAAGATCGTCAAGGAAAATATACTGCTAAATTTAAGCTGCAAGTTGTAGCTGAAGCTGAGAAAACAATGTTCAAGCAGCTAATGACTATAACTTGTTGCACATCAGCAGCATGGATGAAACTCGACCGTAAATGAAATTGGAGAGATTATTTTAATCAAAACTACTGGGCATGAAAGAACACACATTACTGCTGTTTTCACACCCATAAAAGATAAATACGTAAAGCTCAAATTTGATGAAATCAAGTGAAAATAGCGAACGGAATCATTATTTTTTTTACGCAAAACAAACGTGCTCCCAAACGGCCAACATCATCTATTAACAAGAAAATAGCTAAATGAATTTCACAACGAGACATATTTAAGTTATATTTCACCTTAAAAACACTTCGTATAATAAAAAATAACCTTGGCCCATATAAATAAAGTATCTTGAGATTCATTTACACCAGTGGTTCTCAACCTGGGGGGCGCGCCCCCCTAGGGGGGCGTCAGCAATTTCCAGGGGAGGTGCAATGCCTAGGGAAAATTAAAGAATTCTAGAATTATATTCGTTATTTTCTTAACAAGAGTGAGGAACTAATATCCAGAAGTTTATGAAAAAAATGAAAAAGTATCGCCTTTTAACGTTAGTTTCCTAAAGTCTACCACTCTAGTTAGACTCGCTAGGCTTACCATTATATTGTAATTATTTACCTCCCTCCCTGTCCCTCGAAACTCCTTCTCTTTCTCTCTTTTTTTTATTTCCTCCTAATCTGGGAGGGAATTTTACTCATAGATGCAAGGGAGCCGTGGAGGGAAGGACCAGCTATTAGAGGGGGCGCGGTAATAAAAAGGTTGAGAACCACTGATTTACACTGACTAGAAGCAAGAAAAGCCCTCTGAACTGAGTTGAATACGGCAAAATAAACTTACCATGTAATCGATTTCCAAAACAAAACATTGATCGCTATGATTTCAGTTTATAATACAAAAGCAGTATAAGAATATATACAATTTTATTGGATACAGTGAAGTAAGCATAAAATTTTAAAGCTCCATTGAAAAGATGCATATTCGTTATGTTGATGTTTGCATAATACGATATTAATATGTAAATATAGAGTACACTGTACAGTACTGTATAATGTAGGCTAGGCTACCGTATATGTATATGATATACCATAGTGTAGGCTAAGCTGATTCTTGTTTGTTATTCAGTTTCTCTTTGTGTTGAGTTTTCATAAGTCAGTCTGCATAAACCTCCAGAATTAACTGATATTAATAATTACTATACTGTATATGTATAAAGTAATACTTTATAGTCTAGGCTAGGCTACCATATATGTCTACATGGTACTGAATACCCTAGTGTAGGCTAGGCTATATTGAAGATAAGTTTTTCCAAGAAATGATGGGTTTTTTGGAACCTAACCCTATTGTAAGTAGGATAATACCTGTATAAGCATTTTTAGAGTTTTATTTTTTTGTTTGAACTATCAAAAAGGCATTTCAAAGTGTTTTTAGAAGGGTTTTAAGTATTCACGGATTTTAGGTATTCACGCGGGGTGTGTGGTACACATCCCTTGTGTTCAAAACACATGCAATTAGGTCATTGTTACATCATCAGCTTCACATGATTAAAACTTTCTGTCTCAGACAGAATACAGCTAAAACCTGATTGGTTGGCTGGTTGCCATGGTGATCTGTTAGCCAGTGACAGCCCTCTACTTCTGTTATATTTATAGAAATATTTGTTCACAAATTGTGTGTATGGCACTAAGTTTGAATGTTGCCATGATCGTGATTATTTGACTGCTGATGGCAAAAATTACTCAATAATTTGCTTTATAGAATTATTTCTTCATGAAAACAAGAATTTAACAATAATTTCAACTTAAATATAGTGGTACCGGTATGAAAATCCCACACATTCTGTCATAGTGATGCATCATCACTTGTGAATCCTGTTTCTGGACCATCCTCAAATGTACGACAGCAAACTAATGACAACTTTAGTAACAATAAAGAACAATCCTCTCCAAGACCGATTTGATGAAATGCATTTTATAGTATTACTTATTGTTAAAATTCACAAGTTGAATTACAGTTATTTTAATCGTATATTTTTGCGTTTTACAGAATGTTTTTGTTGAAAACAAAATGTGTTAGTGTAACATATGGTCTTAATTGTCCCACTATTTTATTATTGATGATCTTAATTATCTCACATTCATTTAACTGTATATTAATATAGATAATAATAAACTATAATGAATAAATAACTAAAATGAAAAACAAGAAGAAAGGAAAAAAAATGTTTTTGCTGCAATAGTGATGTTTGATTTTGCTCCTTACCCCACAGTTCTGAAAAATTCCAAAAGCCGAAACACATCTGGCCTCGAGTATTTTCATTTTAGAGACTCAGCTTCTTTCTACTTAACAATTATGCGTTCATGTCTTGGCCTAGGCATCTACATATGCAGCTAAATTCTATCATTTTTATCATGTTTTATTCTTAATTTTCATCTTTTACTATGAGGTTTAATTAAAACATTTCTACATTTGTTTACTATTCAAATTCTTTATAAAAATAACGAAATACTGTATATTTATAAGCATTTATAGGTATATATATATAGGTATCGCTGGTTAAACTGGACCATCGGCTAAGACTGATTCCCTGTCCCCCCCCCATTATTCAATCTTAATGAGGGTACTGAATACAATGTTTTGGGGATAGAGTAGTCCATGTATCCCACCTCCTTCCAATGTGGAATCAGCTGTGTAATTACTTGGTAAGTCACTTATATAAAAATGACATTTTTATAATAAAATAAAGTTTTATATTTGCTTACCAAGTAATTACAGAATGGGAGCCCACCCTCCTCCCCTCGCGTGGACATAATGACAAACAAATTGAAGCTATTTGCTCAGTTGTTCCTCTTCCATGAAAGTGGGCGGGGCTAGACACCTACACCAAAAACAAAAGAATTGCTACTATGAGTTTCAAATTTTAGCTGCTGATACTAGAAACTTTAGCCATGTAATTACTTGGAAAGCATATGTAAAACTTTATTTTATTGTAAAAATGTAATTTTTTTTAGATGCACACTTTCTTTCCTCCAGCTCTGAAGCATTGAGTCCTGAATGCAGGCGCCGATGTCCTTTTAAGGATGAATCCAGACCACTAAAAACGTCTGCAATGGATGTGTCTAGCACCGCTCAGATGCCTCGTAAGAAGGTTAAGGAGGCTGAACCCTCTTGTAGCTTCTGGGACAGCCCAGAGCATTTTTCGCCAGAAGTTTCTCCTGTGAAGTGTCTTGTTTTGGAGCCCGATCAGTCTCCAACAGTTTCTAAGTGTAAGCGTGCTGTGTTAGTGCCCGTTGGCACCCGAACTTCCTTCCGCTTCCAAGAGTGCTTTAGTGACCGAATGCCCTTCAGCTCTTGCACACTCCAGATGTTCTTTGGCATCTTGAAGTGTAGCAGTGTCAGCTATTCCTTCAACCTCTAAAGCTTCAAAAGTGCCTGAGCGCCCATTGGCGCCAGAGCACCCAGTACCGCCCAGATGTTCAGTAGTGTCCAAGCTTTCAGTTGCTCCAGAGCGCTCTGTATCTTCCCAGCACCCAGTGGCTCCCGAGTACCCACTAGCTTCCGAGCGCCTGACTGGGCCTGACCTTCCAGTAGCTTCCGAACTCTTAGTGACGCCCAAGTGCCCATTGGCGCCAGAACTTCCCTTCTCTCATTGTTCGGCGACAGCTTCATCTCTTGCGGTGGAAACTGTTGTGGATCCGGCTCTGACTCCCATCCAGCAACGACTGGATGACATCTTGAATTTTTGTAAACCTCAGCCTCCTTCCACTAGTGCTGTAGATATGCCCTTGTCTCCAGTTTCGACGGCCGAAGAGGAGGTTCAGGATCCAGAGAAAGAAACTCCTACTGCTGTGTATTGTATTCAGCGCTCTTGCATTTTCTGCTTCAAACTTTTCCTAATTTCTTTTCACCAGCTTTGATTTTCCAGATGAGTATTCTTCTGTCGGAATTGTCCAAACTTCCTAAATTGGTGCTGTCTACTTTGGCTAGGAAGGCTATGAGTGAAGTTGAGTGCTGGTTAGCAGACAGAGAGAGCAGGGGAAGGCTGCATTCTGCTATCCCCCTTCGTGTTTGTTGCGAAGGAAATACTCGTATTATATATGTTACCAGAGAAGCTCCTTTCCTGTGTGTGTCTGCTTCCTCCCAGGGGGACTTCTCTGGTCTCATTGAGTCCTCTCGCAGGTCTGCCTTTGCAGCAGCTAAGGTGATGTTTTCTTCCGCTGATCTCGACCACTTACTGAAGAATATCTTCAAGGTTTTTGAAGTAGTCAGCTTCCTGGATTGGGTAGTAGGCGTCCTTGCCAAGAAAATCCAGGATTATCCTAGAGTTCCTGCGGACCTCTCTTTGGATCTTCTAGGCGTGCTATCCTGCATCGATAGAGAGATAAGAGACGCTTCTCACGAGTTAGTCTCCATTTATTCAATGGGCATCTTAAAGAAAAGAGAGCTCTGGTGCTCTTTTACCACAAAGGGGTTACGTCAGCGCAAAAGTCGGCCCTTCTCTTCTCTCCTCTAGTATGTGACTTCCTTTTCCCACAATTGGTGGTTAATGGGGTTGTCTCAGACTTACAAAAGAAGTCTACACAGGACCTCCTATCGCAGTCCTCAAAACTTGCAAGGGGGAATCCCCTTTTGAGGGGGCAGGCAAAGGTTTCAGTCAAGACCTAGAGCTAATGTCTGCTTTTCCTCCAGGGCCATCAAGAAATTGTCAACCAAACCTTCCTCCAAGAAGTGAGGACAGTATTCCCCATGCAGCAATGGGTGCCAGGCTCCTTCATTTTTGGGAAGAATGGAGCAAGAGAGGAGCAGAACAGTGGGACGTACAAGTTCTCAAGAATGACTAATCTATTCCCTTCGAAGAATATCCGCCCTTAGTCAAGAAGCCCATCGCCTTGACTGTTTATTCGATAGGCTCATAAAGTTTTCTCCCCTGTCGGAGGAAGTTTCATCCCTTCAAAAAACAGCTATAGAGGAAGATACAGATGTGGAATCAGAGGGATTTTACAATCACTTGTTCGTGGTCCCGAAGTTTTCAGGAGGATGGAGGCCAGTGTTAGATGTCAGCGCTCTGAATGTCTTCATACAGAAGACAAAATTCAGAATGAAGATGAATTGCTCAATTCTTGCATCCATTCATCAAGGGGACTGGATGGTCTTCATAGACATGCAAGACATATACTTCTACATCTTCATACATCCAGACTCGAGGAAGTACCTCAGATTCGTTTTTCAGGACCAGATTTTCCAGGTTTGGGCCCTATACTTCGGACTTTCAGCAGCCCCTCAAGTTTTCACCCGTGGGCATCAACATTGCTCATTATGTGGACGACTGGCTCATTCATTCTCCAACAAAGGAAGTTGCACGGGTTACATTTGAAAGACCCTTCTTTTAGCAAAGGAGTTGGGACTGTTGATCAATCTTCAGAAGTCTCTAGCTCCCTCCCAACAGATAGTATATTTGGGAATGACTCTGAATTCTCGTCTTTTTTGGGCTTTTCCATCTCCCAAGAGGGTGTAATTGTGTCTAAGGACAATAGGCAAATTTCTCTCCCTTCAGACATGTTCGGCCAACTAGTGGATGAGTCTCCTTGAGACGTTGGCTTCCATCGAGCAGTTTGTCCCCTTGGGGAGGCTTCACTTGAGAATACTGCAGTTTTATCTCAGAGACAATGGGACAGAGAGAAACATCCAGACTCATTTGTTTTTCAGGTAACCCAGGACATCAAGAAGCACCTGCTTTGGTGGAGGTCCAAAGACAGGTTGCTAGAAGGGAAGTCCCTATTTCCTCAGAGCCTCAACCTGAGCTTCTATGCAGATGCGTCCGATTTAGGTTGGGGAGCTCTCCTGGGGGACAAGGAAGTCTCTGGGATATGGTCACAAGAACAAGAACAGAAGAGCTGGCACATAAATCTGAGGGAACTAAAAGCAATCAGTTTGGGATTTGCAAGCCTTCGCATCAGAAATCCGAGGCAAGATCATTGTAGTACACTTGGACAAGATGACTGCCCTGTCTTATATCAGCAAGCAAGGGAGAACTCACTCCTTCTCCCTTTGCGAGGCAGCAAGGGACCTTCTTCTCTGGGCTCATCAGAACCAGACAAGAATAGTAACAAGATTTGTACAAGGCAAAATGAACATTCTAGCGGACCAATAAGTTGCTGCTACCAAGTGATTCTCACAGGATGGACTTTGAGTCCATTGGTCTGCCTAGACCTGTGGAATGGATCCCTCAGCATGGGCAACGGATGCCATGCTTCTATACTGGTCCAACAAGAATCTGTATGCCTTCCCTCCCTTTGGGATGATAAGGGAAGTGATAAACAAGTTCCGATCTTGCAAGAATGCCTTGATGATCCTCATAGCCCTGTTTTGGCCACTAGGGGAATGGTTCCAGACCTGTTAAGTCTCCTATCCGACTTCCCAAGACTGCTCCCTCAAAAATTCAAGCTTCTCAGACAACCCCATCTCAGGCGATTCCATCAGGGGTTATCTACGCTAACTCTGACAGGATTCAGACTGTCAAGAAGCCCCTCAGAGCTAAAGGCTTTTCGAGAGCAGCTTCAGAAGCTATCTCAAAATGCAGGCGACAGTCATCGTCCAGTGTCTACCGGAACAAGTGGCCTGTTTTCCGCACTTGGTGCAAAAGGAATCACATCTCTTCTAAAACATCTATGACAGAGATTGCTGATTTTTTGTTGTTTCTGAGAACTTCTAGGGCCTTATCCTCTTCTACTATTAAGGGTTACAGAGCCATGTTGAGCTCAGTATTCAGGCATAGGGGCCTGGATCTTTCTTCAAATCAGGACTTATCGATCTTATTAGGTCGTTCGATACTTTGAAACAAAAGGATATAGAACAAATATCGTGAAACCTGGATTGGTACATAAATGGCTTTCCGGTCCACCTTTTGAACCTCTTGGTTCTGCCTCATTAAAGGATGTAACCAAGAGAGTAAGTGAGATTCAGGCTCTTGAGAAAAGAATCTGTTTCTCTAATGGAGATGCGATATGTTCATACACCCTTGGTTTTCTCGCAAAGAATAAGAATCCAGCGAAACCTTGGCCTCGTTCTTTTTGCATTAAGAACCTAATACAAGTGGTAGGTTCAGAAGATAAGGAGAGATTCCTTTGTCCAATAAGGGCACTCAAATTCTACCTCAATAAGACTGACAATATCAGGGATCCTTCCAATAACTTATGGTGTTCAGTGAAGTACCCGTCGTGACCTCTCTAGAAGAATGCTCTCTCTTTCTTCATAAAGAGATCTCATTTGTGAGGTACATTCCCAAGTAGGAGAAGAGCTTCTACCCATTTTGAAAGTGAGAGCTCACGAGATTAGGGCTGTGGCGACGTATTTAGCATTCAAGTATAATCTCTCTGTCTCTCTCTCTTCCTTTCTCCGGTCCACATATTGGAAATGTAAGTCAGTAGTTACGTCAGTGGCTGGCATGGTGTTGAGGAAGGAAGCATAGGAAGCATTCCTTCCATCCTTACTCTTCGCCTTGGAAACTGGTTTTGAGTCTTAGGGGAGTCTGGGATGCCCACCAGGTCTTTTAATGGTTGGGTAGTGGCATTTTTAATCCTTTGGCGTAGGTAACAGCATTGTTATTTGTTATTGTGTGTTGGTATTGCACCCAGAGCAGGGGCAGCCCTTTTACTTTGCTAGTGTTTGGAGAAGTCCTTCACTGTGAGGTCCCCACTTATGTATCAGGTGACACTTGGCTATACTGCCACACCTCTACGTGGTAAGATGAGCGCCACCAGAGGCAGTAACTTCCTGCAGCATCTCCTACCTGGTAAGGAAACAACAAGCATTGTATTGATGCTAGCAATCTTGTCTCTTCTCAACTTGTTACTTTTAATAATGCTTGGGGGTAGAATAGTCTATGAATCCCACCTCCTGTCAATGTGGGAATCAGCTATGTAATTACTTGGTAAGCTACTTATATAGAAATGACATATTGCAATATACTTCCTGAACACCTGAATTAGCCCTTAATCCCACTAGCCCGAACAACTCTCAGTTACCCATCCCACTATAGTGGGAATTTTAACAGCCAGCGTCACCAAAGCTGCAGGTAAAATCTTGTCACGTGAGCTACCATAACAAACGGTTGGCAACGCTGACACAGGTGTGCCCTTTCTTCTTCGCCCCATTTTCTGTCAATTGCTTTTTGTTCGCGCTGCTGGAAGGTTGTTTCCTTCCGCAGTGCGAGGTTTTAATCCTATTGCCCGACTTCTCTTTGTATTTTGGACTTGTGGTGAAGACCTGGATTGTATTTAACAGTTTTTCTCCTGGATTTTCTGGATATCTTCGACGTGGAACGTCTTGGATTTGGACTCGCTGGTTCCCGGTCTCGATTGTGCATCACGGACTTTTCACTTTCTACTACCGTACTATCGGCTTTGGCGTCGGCCTCGACTGCCTACGACAGTGGACGCTGGCGCTCATCGCTTCTTCTTCCTGCAAAGACGGATGAGTACCTTGAGACATGATAGACATTCCATCAGGTATGTAGGAAGGTTAAATGTGATGTCCAGACTCATTGCAATGAATGTTCCCATTGGAAGGCACAAGAGAGGGATGATTACATTCGTCATCGCAAGTCTTTGGTTAGTAAGGGTGGCAGATGTCGGTCAGATTCTCGTTGCCTCAAGTGTCTCAGACTTCTGCTATAGATCAGTTGATGGATTTAGTGAGTTCAAAGGTAGTCAAACAGATAGAGGATAGGATTGCAGTTAGTAAAGAAAATTCAATAGCTAGTCTTCCTCAACATTTCTCAGATAGAGATAATAGTAGTATTAGGATGTCTAATTCTCCTTCCTTTTCAGCTCCCCTGCCTGTTCCAGAACCAGCCCTAACAGGTGCTGAGGGTAATGGCAGAACCGCAAGGTTCTGAGTTGGTAGGGTCTGCCAGGCCCTGGAAGAAGGGGATGTTCGCAGAGCAGGCAGTGAAGGATTTCCCTCTCCTCAACCCCTTGTAGTATTGATAAATATAATGTTGATAATGTTAGGATCAAGATCTAGGTGTGATAAAGGAGGATAGGTTTGGGTTTGGTAGTGAGGAGAAGGTATGTTGTAGTCAGACTGTGCAGTGTCGTTCTCCTGAGCGGGTTGTTTCGGGTTCGAGTGGTTTTTGTGCTCTGACAAGAGTTTCTCTTTCATCTCTTCTTTCGATCTGGCTCAGTCTGAAGTCAATGTTTCAGTTATGGTGGGGCAGAATCCTTCTGCTTTCACTTCTAACTCACTTCCTACTGTTTTCTAAATCTCCTACTGTAGTTTCCCCCTTCCCTGTATTTTCTTCTCCTCCATCTAGTAAGGCGGATTATGGTGTGTCATTTCAGCTTCTAAAGTAATTTGCAGGACCTGCAATTGGATGTGGCGGGTTTGCCTATATGACGGATGGCGGGGTTTTTTGACAGGTATAGACCAATGGTGAGAGGATATTTTTTTCTCGAATATTTTCTCTAACATTAGAGAGTATGTGACACAGTAGTGTCCAGAATTCATGTCGGATATGTTTTCAGGATTATTGAGGAGGGGCTGATTTGGTGTACCTTCTTTCCTTTTTGTTCTAAGTTTTTCTTCTGGGTTATCTGGCGCTTCATCTCCTGCTCCCACATTCTCTGTTACTCCCTTTTCAGTCTCCTCTTCGGCCTTTTCTTCTTCTGCTCCGGTCTTTCCTGCGGCTTTTCCGTTTTCCCTCCTTCTTCGATTTTGGTTTTTCTCCTCTCAGGTAACTTCTTTTTATGCATCTGCTATTCCTATGCCTCCCTCCTTTTCCTTCCTCAGTACAGTCTTCTCCGGTAGGAGGAGCTTCCGGACAGGCGAAAACCCAGTTTCGGCAGATTTTGGCCGTAGGGGTCTCTTGTTCCATCCCTTCAGGTATGTGCAACCCCTTGCTTCCGCTTCATGCAGCTGTTCCGATAGTATAAGGTATTTCACAGGGTTTTCCGGTTGATTCCAGTTCGGGTTTGCGCTCCGTGGTTTTGGCAGGGTGTGTGGTACCTTCATTGAACGGTCCGCGGTTTTCATCGCCTGAATTTTCTGCGGCGGTAACTCAGGGTAGCTTCTACTTCTTTCATTCTCCCTCCTTCATCTTCTTCCGTCCCTCCACAGCGGTTTCGTTTGCGCATCCTCCCCCAAGATTTAACAATGTGGGTTTGGCTACTCTCACTCGCTCTTGCGCATTCTTTCTGGATGCGGTGGTCAAGTTATTGTAATGCGGGTTCTAAAGAGTGATGGCTAAGGTCCCTTCGATCCGTGGCTGTTGGCAGCCTAATAAATTTATCTTGAGGGGTCTGGCTCACCAGGTGAAAGCTAATTTGCAGGTTCAATGCAGACTGACATGATAAGTCGTTTGGAGCAGGAAAGTCAAAATTTCTATCTATGTCATCTTCCCCTCAGTATCTGACGTTCATAAGAGGGATTGCTTAGAACACCATTAGCCTTAGCTAATTCTTGTTCAAGGATGATGACGTAGCCAGTATGACGAACATGGTTTCTTCTAACTCATGTCTCTGGTGTTTGCATTATGCAACGTCGAGGATCAGAGTGTTAAGGTTTATCTCAGACGATTGTTTGATCCTGGCCTCCTCTCAGAGGGAGCTAATAAGCGTAAATGAATTCTATGGAATTCTTAACATATCAGGTAAGAGTATTTTCTCTCTTCCTCAGAGGGTTTTTTAACCTGAGAGAGAGTCCAATCGGTCCTTCAACAGATAGAAGGGTTTTTTTCCAGTTAGTAGATGACGTTGGCCACTACGTTTGTTTTGTGGAAACAAAAAAAGGGAGAATCGTTCGCTATTTTCTCTTCTCTCTCTCTCTCTCTCTCTCTCTATCTTCTCTCTCTCTCTCTTAATTCCAAGGTTTTGATTAAAATACTTTCCGTGTCCGGATTCGCATCTCTTCAGGTATGTCTCAGGAATCGCTGGGACTTCCACAACAAGAACACAGTTATTTCTGGAGCAGTATTCTTGCCTGTTGATCTTTTTTGGTAGTCAAAGTGCATCTGACAGGGAAAACATATCAGATTTAACCTCTTCCTGACATTCATCTGTAACAGATGCCTCAGATCAAGATTGGGAAACGGTTTGAGGAATCCAGGCCTCGGAAACGAGTTTAGTGTCAATAAATTTTCGGAAAATCAATACTGTAATGGAAGCCCTCAGTTGTTCTCAGTCTTAGTGTGCAACAGAGTAGTGGCTATGTTTAGAGAAAAAGAAGCGTAATTGCCTTGTCGTATTCTAAAGAACTCGGAGGGGAACAGGCTTGTGGCAGAACAAAAGTGTCTCCTCTTCTAAAATTTATATCGGGAGTCTCAAAGCTAACTCCAGTTTTGCTGAATTATCGCTCCTGCTCAGGTATTGAGGGGGAGAGTGGACTTTGACTCTGGAAGTAATATGTCAGGTTCTCCGGAAGTGGCCAGCAACTGTCTACTTATTCACGACATGATTATTCCATCGTCCTCAGGATTATTTCTCTCTAATGGTGTCCCCATGTCGATAGTCACCAAGGTGACATCACAAGTTGGAATCATATGCAAGTGTACGCCTTTCCTCCATCTGGTTTCATTAATTAGGTAATAGGGAAATTGCGGGAGAGTGTCAAGATGACCTCGACTAATAGCTCCCTGCTTGCCATAACACGCTTGGTTTCCAGGACTCCTAGAGCTCCCTACGGAAGTTCCGATGTCCCTACCAATGCGAAACTTCTTCTCAGACAACCACATTCTTACTATTATTATCCAAACCCTCGCGTGCTGGACCTAGTTGCAGGGCAACTGTAGAGAGAGCCGCTAAACAGTCCGGACTCCCTAAAGCTGTGTCTAAATAGTTTTCTTTTAGATTGAGTAAGTCAACCCGTAAGCCTTACCAGGTTCAGCTAGAAATGGTATAGAAGTTATTTTCGTAAGGAAGGTCATTCTATCTCTAGATCTTCCATAGCCAAAATAGCGGATTTTCTTTTATTCCTCCGGAAAGTCAAGAGTCTTTCGTATTCGGCTATTGCTGACTACCGCTCAACGATTAGCGATATATTTATTTAGTTTCTACATTCCTGAAGTTTCAGTTAGTAAGATAATCGATGATTAAGTTCTTTTAAGATTGAACGTCCTGTTTTGCCGACTCAGTGGGACTTATTGGAAGTATTTCAATATTTATCTTGCTTTCCCCTGCTTTTGAACCTATTGAAGCTATAACATTAAGACACTAAGAAGATGCCCTTTCTTACAGTGTTAACTTCAGCTAAGGGTTGGGCGAGCTTCAGGCAGTTTCTAGGTTGGGTTCCTATGCGAGAATGATACATATTTGTCTGTCTTCTGGAATTTGCGGTGAAGACAGAGTCGGAGGTCAAAACTCTCCCTCGTTCGTTTAAAGTTCTTTATCTGCAAGTGTTCATTACTGGTGATCCAGCGGAGATATCTTTATGTCCGGTGCGAGCATTAAAGTCTATTTATCAAAGGTTGCAAAACTCCTTCCGCTTCCACAGACACTTGTCTCTCCGCGAATCCTTCCCTTCCGCTGTTAGAGAATGTGATTAGTTACTTTCGGAGGGACGAGATTTCCGAGGCTTCTCAGGGTTGTTCTTCGTCGTCTTCAGCTCTGTATTTTCCCGACTGCACAGTATTCAGAGTATGTCTAAGTCATCTTCCTTTCCCAGGAATTATTTACTGCCGTCTATTCTGGAAGCAGCTACTTGGAAGTCCTTCTCAGGGTTTACTCATTTTACATAGAGATGTTTGATTCACCTCACAGCATTTAGCGGCGAAGGCTATTGGGTAGGGTGCGTTCATTTAGCTGAGATGGTATTAATGCAGAGGTTCAGAGGGTTATTCTCTTACGGTCAAACGTGTCGTGTGTTTGAAGTGAAGTCCATTATCTAGGGTATTTGGTTTCATTTAGTCTGTTGAGGTGGTATTCACAAAAACCGTTTGAATGTGAGAACGCGCTTGGTGGTTCAGTTTATAGGGTTATTCTCTTAGTCCACGTTAATGGCGAAGTCCATTTTTATCTAGGTGGTATTTCTTTAGCTGATCTCGGCCGCGTTAGCGGCGAAGTCTATTTTCTAGGGGCGTTAATTTAGCTGAGTGAGTGAGATTCTTAGGTTAACCAGATGGAGGAATTCCTTTTAGTCTTTAGAATTCTTAGGCAACAGTGATAATATAATCACGTGAACTTAAGTTTAGTGCTTTTTAAGTATCTTAGTCTTTGATACTTTCCCTACGAGAGTCCAAGGGAGTACTTTAGTATGCTAGGCTATTTCGTTGGTACCAAGATACTTCTTTGCTCGTTGATCGTCGGACCTTATCCATAGGATCAGTGGGTCACGGCACATACATGAGAGGCTTTGTTTCCCTCCATACATGAGAGAAGCATGGGAGGTCGACGGACTGAATAGCCATGTCTCATGGAGGTATGTTTAACTAGAGAGTACTGAGTACTGACTGTCTATCAAAGTACTCTCCAAAATGTCTCTTCACTGAAACCATTGATTGATATAGTGAGTGTTTGGCTAATGGATATCTTATGCAGAGCAGATTGGTGAGCTACCATCTCTGTGGTTGTCAAAGGGCCGTGCAATAGAATTGATCCCTCCTCCTCTAAATGTTGTTAATCGGGCTAATTCAGGTGTTCAGGGAGTGTATTGCAATATGAAGTTTTCATAATAAAACTAATATTGTAATACCTGAACACCTGAATGATTCCCACCCAGCTTTCCCCACATCAATTTTGACCTTGAATAAAGCAATTGATGAAAATGGGGCGTGTCGGCGCACACCTGTGTCAGCGTTGCCAACCGTTTCTTATGGTAGCTCAAGTGACAAGATTTTACCTGCAGCGTTGGTAATGCTGGGCTGTTAAAATTCCCACTATAGTGGGATGGGTAATTGAGAGTTGTTCGGGCTAGTGGGATTAAGGGAGGTGTTCAGGTAAGTATTACAATATTAGTTTTATTATGAAAACTTCATTTTTATAAGAAAATAAAGTTTTATATATATTTACAAAGTAATTACAGAGTGGGAGCCTGCCCTTCTCCCCTCACATGGACACTACGGCATGAACAAATTGAGCCTCTTTGCTGTGTTGTTCCTCTCCTTCCCTGAAAGTGGGCGGGGCTAGTTACTTGCATCGAAAACAAAACAAAGGAATTGCTACCTTGAATTCTCAAATTTTAGCTGCCCGTTACTAGAAATTGATAGCTATGTAATTATTTGGTAAGTATACTGTACATAAAACTTTATTTTATTATAGAAATGTCATTTTTTGTTTTACTGGCAAATTTTGATGCCACAATGTTTATCTCTGTTCCTTTTACTATTACACCTGCACTTCTTTGCTGCACTGCTTCATCATCGTTCTCTTTTTTGCTATGGCACTTTGCAAAGCTGCATAAGCCATCTTTGGCTTTTCTTTTCTTTTTTTGGTCACTCACTGTGTACTTGATGTAGTCAATATGTTCATTGGCATAAGGAACAGTCCACTTACTTTTTTCTAATTTGGCAAGGTTTTACTTCTGGGAAATGGTTAATTTTATATAAGTAACATACCAAGTAATTACATTGCTGTTAGTTCCTATTTTTTGCGGCAGCTTAGGTTTTAAAAGTTTCACGGTAATGCTCATGTTGTTTTGGTGTAGGTAACAAACCCTGCCCACTTTTGGGGAAGAATAGGTACAACTGGCTCAGGTATTCAATTCATTACTGCCACTTGTCGACTGAACATCTGTTGCTGGGTAGCTTTTGTTTTGATTTGTTTTCACCGGTTGTTTACATGCATCGCCGAATTTGGTGAAGTACACAGTAGTTTTTTGGTAGCGCTAATCAGCTTTTTTCCTTAATTGTGACTGGATATGTCAAACTCGAGTGCTCATAGTATTAGGCATTGCAGCAAGGGCTGCAAGATGAGACTGACATCTCTTAAGTATGACACTCATACTATCTGCACTTCTTGTAGAGGGCAAAAATTGTTCTCCTGACATTAACTGTGATGAGTGTAAGGAGTGGGATCAGGGGAAATGGAAGACTTTAAATTCTCAGTTAGTGAGACTTTAAAAAGACAGAGAGAGAAGGGCGGCTGCTAAAGCCAAGGTTAGATTGCAGCATTCTTCAGAGGTGTCTGTCCTTTCGACTCCTATGATAGCTTTTTTCCTCATTCCAAGTCCTCTATCGTTACCAGGAACTCCTTTACCTGGCTCCCCACCTTCCGAGCCCAGTGCCTTAGCCAGCCTTGAAGCCCGAGTAGATAAGAAATTTAGCGTTATCATAGGTACTGTAACCCAGTTGGGTGCTTCTGTTAAGATCTTGATGAATCAGTTAAGTGTAAAAGCGGTAGTACAAGTGTCGTATCAGTAGAGGAGGTGGCTACTTGTCCTGCCGATGCTCCTAGACCTAGGTCCCTGTCAAACTTCCCTAAACCTGGGAGGAGGCAAACCGAACATCCAAGGGAGGTCGGTGGGGTTTGCCCACAGGTGGTTGCCCCCTCATTCGAGCCTGTTGCCGGTCCCAGGTAACGACAGACAGCCACTGGAAAGGTGTCTTTTGGATCTCCTAAACTAGGTCCCTGTCAGACTCCCCTAAACCTGGGAGGAGGCATACTGTCAGTCCATGGGAGTCCGTAGGGGTTTTTGCCTCCAGATAGTTACTCCTCAGTCAATCCTGCTGCCTGCAGGTTTCGATGGACAACCATTGAAAAGGCTTCCGAGCATATGTGCATGCTGTATCAGTGAGGGACCCTGATTCTGACATGACAGGAGGCGCTGTCATACCGTTGTAAAATTCAGCAGCTCCCGAGCTCAATTCTCTGCTTATGTGTAAGCGTTCCAGAAATCTAGGACAGATTTCTGAACCTTCTTGCAGCTTCTGGGACCAGGAAGATGTCCTGATGTCTCCTGAATTGCTTGTACCGCAACTCTCACTTAAGAAGAGTGCCGATCGGCCAGTATCAGCTGAGCGCCTGGTGGGGTTGCGTTCAGCGTCAGCTGATCACACTTCTGGCGCCAGGCGTTTGGCTGGCGTCAGGTGGCCAGTTGGTGATACTGCTGTATGTTTCAAACGTTTGATAGCAGTCGAACACCCATTGATGTATGTTGATGCAGTGGATTACAAGCGCCTGAGTGGAGACGAGTGTGCTTTCCGAGCTGAGTGCTTCAGCCACTGTTTGGCCTCTGATCGTCCTATGTGGGTGATCGCTTGTCTGGTGCCAGGCAGTCGACTGGCATCAAGTGGCCAGTTGGTAGTACTACAGTACGTTTCGAACGTTCTGTAGCACTTGAACGGTCAGTGGTGTATGTTGGTACAGTGGATTACGAGTGCCCGAGTGGAGGATAGCGCTCTGTCTGAGCCGAGTGTTCCGACCATCGTTTGGTGCTGATCATCCTACATCGGTTCGCCCTTCTAAACGACCTCTTACCAGGAAGCGTTCTGTGCCAGATCAGACTTTAACTGAGTGTTCTCAGGACTTTGATGGTTCATCGGTTTTGACATCTTCTTCTGTGACATCTAGCCGGACTCAGTTGCCTCACCTTCCACCTCGTTTGGCGGTGCCTCCTGACAAGCATTCGGCATCTTGTACCACTCCACCTGAATGCCCAACACAGCAGTTTTGACCAGTGTCAGTGTTCCAGCAGTGCAAGACTCCTCTCTGGATCCAATCCATCATCGTCTCGATAACATCTTCGGCTTTTTAAAGAAACCTTTGACCACAGTTCAGGAGCAAAATGACCTAGCTCCTTCTTCAATCTTGTCTTCAGAGAAAGATGTAGAGAACAATTCAGCCAACGTCAGCTTATGCTTCCCTATTGAAGTCTGCTTACACTTCCCTATTGAAGTTCTTGCTTACCAGCTATCTGACTTTCTTCTCCCTTTCAACCTGATTGAGTCAACGTGAAGTTCGGCATTTGCTTCAAAGGTAGGCTTTTCGTCAGTGGATTTGTAGCATTTGGTGAAGGACTTATTAAAAATCTTTGAAATATTCAGCTTCCTGGATTGGACGGTGGAAGCTTTGACAAGAAGAGATTAATGATTGTGCCACTCTACTGGACAATTTTACTGCGGACTGGCTAGGAATTTTGTCCTGTGCTGACAGGGCTGTTCGTGATGGAACGCAAGAATTAGGTCTCTTTGACTTGGGCGTACTTGAGAAGAGAGAATTGTGGTGTTCGTTTGCCACCAAGTGAATTACTTCCTCTCAGAAGTCTCTTTCCCAGGGCTACTTTAGAACGTGTAGCCCCTGAGCTTCAGAAGAAGACTACCCAGGACTTGCTAATGCAGTCCACTAAACGTCCAAAGCAGCCGAGTCAGATGCTTGCAGCATCCCGTAGTGCAGGGCTGGCCTCTCCTTTGCAGCAGCGGCCCTTTAGTGGCAGCGGAACGGGGCTTCAGTCCCACCCACGTACCAAGCACTGTGTAGTGCATTCGGTCAACAAGTCCTCTACCAGACCCTCCTCTAACAAGTGAGGATCCAGTCATCCGTGTTCCGGTGGGAACAAGACTTCTCCATTTTTGGAGAAAATGGGAAGTTAAGAGTGCAGAACCATGGATGATAGAAGTCCTGAGAGAGGGGTACTCAGTCCCCTTCAACACAAAGCATCTCTTGGCGTCAGCACCCATCAACTTGATGGCCTACTTTGTAGGCTCGCAGAGGTTTTTAGCCTGATTAAAGGTGGTTACTTCTCTGCTCAGGAAAGGGGCTATAGAAATTGTGAAAGATGTGAGCTCGAAGAGGTTTTGCAACTGCCTGTTCATTGTACCCAGGTCATTGGGAGGGTGGAGACCTGCCCTGGACGTGAGTGCTCTGAATTTCTTTGTTAAGATCACAAAATTCAGAATGGAAACCAATCAGTCATTGCTGTCCTCCATCCATCAAGAGGATTGGATGGTTACGATAGACATGGAGGACGCACACTTTTACATTCCAGTCCACCCGGAATCCAAAAAGTACTTAGATTTGTGTTCCAGGGCAGGATCTACCAATTTTGAGCGCTCTGTTTCAGTCTTTCAGTGGCCACACAGGTCTTCACCATGATTCTCACCCTGTTAGCAAAGTGGCTACATCTGATGGGCATCATTATATGCCTGTGTCTTGATGACTGGCTCCTAAATTCCCCGTCAAGAGCTCGTTGCATGGAGGACTTGCAGAAGACCCAGGATCTGGGCTCTCTGATCAATTTTTCCAAGTCACAACTAGTCCCGACTCAGCCGATCATCTACTTAGGGATGATGATTGACTCTCGGAGTTTACAGGCTTTTCCGTTACAGAGAAGAGTCGAGACCCCTGCAGTTCTTCCTAAAGGTCAGCTGGCACAGGGAGATGTTTCCAGACTTTTTTTTTTCTTCCCCATTACTCCCGAAACCAAGGACGACCTTCAGTGATGGCTGGGAGAAGAGAGATTCTCAGTCAGGATGTCGTTATATCCTCTGAACCCAACCTAACTTTTATTCTTAGATGCTTCAGATCTGCGATGGGGAGCTCATCTACAGGACTTGGAAATTGCAAGGACGTGATCATAAGAAGAAAGATTGCTCTACATCAGCACAAAAGAACTGAAAGCTATATACCTGGCTCTTCAGCATTTTGCTTCAGTGACGCACGACAGAACAATTTTAGTCCACTCAGACAACATGACAGTGATATCCTGCATAAGGAACCAGGGAGGCAAGCACTCTTTCTCTCTTTGCAAAGCAGCCAGAGATTTTCTCATTTGGGTCCAGAACGACCATACTCAGATCGTCACCCATTTCAGGGCAAGATGAATGTTCCCGCCTATGAGTTGTTTGCGACATCTAAGAATCACTGTCTTCCCCTGTATTGCACCCCAGTCACAGACTCTTTGGCTGGGGCAACAGACGCATTGCTCCAGAGCTGGTCCAACCTGGACATGTATGCCTTTCTTCTATTTAGTTTGTTGAGGGAAGTCATTGACAAGTTTCAGTCTCACAGCAACTCATCAGTGATGCTTGTGGCCCCATTTTTGACAGCAGAGGGAATGGTTCACGGACTTTCTAAGCCTTCTAGTGGACTTCCTAAGACTTCTTCCACAGTGTTGAAGTCTTCTCAAACAACCCCATTTTCTCCACTATCATCAGGATTTCTCCACTCTCACTGGCTTCAGACTGTCAGGGAACTTGTCAAAGCGAAAGGACTTTCAAAAGACAGCTGCGAAGGCTATTGCCAACTGCAGGCGACATTCCTCATCCAAAGTGTACGGAACTGGTGTCGAAGACACGTTATCCCATCTTCTGAGACCACTTTAGCCCAAATAGCTGATTTTCTAATCTTCCTGTAGTCTTCCTGGGGACTAGCGACTTTGGTTATTAAAGGCTTTAGATCCGTGCTCAATTCCGTCTTTAGGCACAGAGGCCTGGATCTTGCAACAAGTCAGAATCTTAGTGACTTGGTTAAATCTTTTGACACTTCAAAGGAACACAGACCATTTTCTGTTCCTTGGAACTTGTACATTGCACTCCATCGGCTCTGAGGACCTCCCTTCAAACCTCTGCATACTTCTTCCTTGTGAGACTTAACGAGGAAGACTCTCTTCTTGGTTGCTCTGGCGACAGCCAAAAGAGTTAGTGAGTTACAGGTCTTGGACAAGCAGGTTGGCTTTTTGTACGGTGATGTCTGCATGTTTACCTTTGTGTTTCGTGCAAAGAATGAAACCCCAGCTAATCTGGGCCCCTGTTCGTTCTCTGTCAAAAACCTTACATGTATCCTAGGACCTACAGACCAGGAGAGAATTCTCTGTCCGGTCAGAGCCTTAAAATGTTACCAGGAGAGGACTAAGAGCATCAGAAGCCCCTCTCGTAACCTCTGGTGTTCCATAAAGAACCTATCTCATTCTAGGCCCAAGAACGTGTTATCCCTCTTTCATAGAGAAGTTATCTCTGAACCCCACAGGGGAATTCAGAAAGAGGCCCTACCTTTATTGAAAGTTAAAGCCCACGAAGTCGCCACTTCACTGGCTTTTAAACGCAATCTATCACTGTCAGGCTATTCTTCAGTCTACATACTGGATGTATAGATTTGTGCTTGCCTCTTAATATTTGCGTGATGTAGAAACCACTTATCAAAACTGCAGTACATTAGGATCGTTATCCGTGGCTTGCTTGGTACTGGGCGAGGAACGGTAGGAGTATGTCTCCTATTTCTTTATCACCTCGTCTTGAATTTAGGTGATCGAGTTTTGGGAGCCTGGGGGTACCACATACCCGGAGTACCCACCAGTCTTCTAATGGATGGGTTTGGTGTTTTACATAAGGTGTAGGTAACAATATATTTGGTAACATTTTTTTGTACAGCGCCCAGGGCAAGGGCATACCCTTTTGTGTAACGCTTCGGCAACCATTGGAGTACTCCTTGGCGGCAAAGCACCCACCAAAGTAGAGGCGATTCTCAGCTTTACTGCTGTGCAACTAAAGGTTGATGATGAGCACTGACCAGAGGAAGTACCCATCTGCTGTAGCTCTCTCAACAGGCAAGGTTACAACAAGCATTGTCCAGTGCTGCTACCTATCTACTGAGTGTTTTTGGGTAGTTAGTGTCCAGGTATCCCACCTCCTCTCATGGGATTCAGCATTGTAATTACTTGGTAATTACTTATATAAAAATGAAATTTTTATAATAAAATAAAGTTTTACATATATTTACCAAGTAATTACATGATTGGAGCCCTCCCGCCTCCCCTCTAATGGACATTATGCACGAACGAATTGAATACCTGAGCTGATTGCACCTATTCTTCCCTGAAAGTGGGCGGGGTCCGTTACCTACACCAAAACAATATGAGCGCTACTGCGAAATTTTTAAAACATAAGCTGCCGCGAAAAGTAGGAACTAATAGCAATGTAATTACTTAGTAAGTATATACAGTATAAAACTTTATTTTATTATAAAAATGCCATATTTTTCCTTTTCCGCTCTGACTCATCAGAAATACAAGGCATAATGTTTCAACAAGATAACACAATGAAATAAGAAAACATTGCTGAACATTTAAAAAAAAAGAAGTGTAAAATTTTCAGTTTACACTTCTTTCCACTGTGAATCATAGAACTTCGAGCATGCCTGTTTAAGATGAATTAGGCAGGACAAAATTAACTTGAAAAAGAAGGATTAATAACTGTAGCTTAAAATGTATTGCTTCTGATCTATGATTAACACTTATTATCAATTGTGCAGTACACACACAAGTGCAGTTACACATCTTTTAACCGTAAATAGTTACACATCTTTTAACCATAAATCATGGAATTTCAGTATGCGTACTCCCAAAATGAAACAGAAGCATGTTACACATACTAGTACAGTTACACCACTTTTAACCTCAAATCTTAGAATTTAAGAGCAAATGTTGCGACAGTGAAACAAAGAAGAATCATGATTTCACCTAAAATAAATATTCATGTAAGGAACTGTTTTTACATATTTCTTTAACAATTATTTCCTATTTTGTAGTGCACATATAAGTGCAATTGCATTTCTTTAAACCACAAATCACAGAATTTCAGAGTATGTGTTCATACAGTGAAACAAAGAAGCATGTCACAGTCACTGTAAAAAATTTATTTTTATATGTTTGATTAACCATGATTTGCAGTAGTAATTGCATAGTCTGAAATATATTACATAGATGCATGCAACTACACTTTATTTAACCAGAAATCTCAGAATTTTAGCTCATAATTTGAGCTAAACAAAGAATGACACTAACTTCTTTACTAAAAAAATAAAAGTAACTAGACCTGTGTTACTTGGAAAAACAAAGAACAGAAAGAACTGAGGTTCTTTGCGAGGTAGAAAACAGATATCAAATGAATGACTGAAGCATGAAAACAGTTGGGCTTGATTGGTCACTTACTCTGGAAACACAGGACCCTTGGCCACAGGTTTAGACAGGAAAGTGTTAGTCATGTATATTCGTTTTACCATCTGATAAATCCAGCATATTCAGCAGATTATTCTGGTAAGTATAAAATGTCAATTGCAGGGATACGTATGTTTCAGCATCTGATAATTGTACTTACTGGATTATGAAGGTGAGTATGAGATATTTTTATTTTTACCGGACACAGGCACATCCGTGAAGTTGAGGTGCCACTGTATTGTATGTTTGTATATCAAATGATAACTATTGCATTATAATTTAAATGATATGATACCATTAACACCTTAACTCAAACTACTGTACAGAATTTAAACTTAAGTGCTATGATATTAACATCAGTTTGAACTCAGGCTATCCCATATGATCATAAACAGAAATCATTAACTTATGTTGAACCACTTTTCTTCCTTATATGCACTCTGTAAACTAGTCCATGGTGATGTAATGAAATATTAATAAAATAATTTATTGTTTATCAGCATCTCCTAAAGAGAAGCTGTTTCATTGATTACTGTAAGAATAGCACCTAAAGCATTTCTTATATACTGTATGCCGAAAGTAATACAGTGCAGTTGTGGGTTTTTGTGATAGTTCTTCTGTCATTATTGGCGTGATTCTAAGAGTACCTGGATGTAGAAAGAGCTGAAAATAAGGTTCCAAAGAATTTGTCATTTTTGATACCCAGCTAGGCCAAACATTTTTGAATGATACTGTATTGTGAACTGTAGGTTTTGACTATGGAGGGATTTAGAAAGAGAGAGGAAGTTTTATTTTTGAATAGTTGCATTTTGAAGTTTTTTAAATTCTGTTTTAATTTATGTGACCAAGAGTCCATGTCAAATAATGTATGGCACCTCTGTGATTGATTATGCCATGGCTGATGTAAAGCTGTACAACCTTATTTTATTTAGCTTTGTAACATTTTTGGGACTGAAATTTTAGGAATTGACACTTTTTGCTAATTATTGCCACCTGAAATTCATAGCTTCTGTTTTTTTAAATATTTAGCCCTTTTCCCAGTATCTATAGGGTGATTTATGTCCTGTTTGTATGCTGTCTTTGAATAGTATGGCAAGGCGTTCCCTCTACATCAAATGGTAGATATCAAAATCTAATACCATATGTTCATATAGCATGGTTTTCCTCATTATAGGTTGGTTAGAATAATATCTAAGATATATAACATGTATTATATCTTGCAGGACAATAAAGTTTATAGTAAGCTATATAGGCTAGTGTTATGTGGATCTGTGTATAATTTTATTTCTTTCTTAATTAAAAATGTCTGAATTTTAACCCTTGGAGTGGAAGGTGGAGGTGCTCAACATGCTCACATTTCATATACATTGTGTGATTGGGGTTTTAGTGTCTATATTGACCAAGAGATGGCCAGTGTTTACATTCTTAGTCTGTGTCATAGTGATAAATGTTCTTGTGTTTGAGTTTTCTTCCTTAATGGCACACTTTCATTTCCTTATAGAGATAACTATTCATTCACATGAGGGATACATTCCAAATAACCTCACATGAATAGAAATCACGCGAGTAGGTCATAATTTCCTCTTAAGAATCAGTGGTCAGGTTCCGACATAGTAGGAACCTTTTTCGTATAATTTATGAGAAAATTTTTTAGATGACTGGTGTCCATTTGGGCCTATTCATTCGGGATCCGCCTGTTGAAGTTCCTTGATGATTGGCTGATCCTGGTATCTCTGAGACGATTGCTGTGGGATCAGGATCAACTATTCTACGTCTTTTGTGATCTGGGGATCATTATAAAGTGGGAGAGGTTCGATCTTCTGCAAAGTTTATGGGCATGTTGATCAACATAGTATCATTGAAATCTGTTGTGTGGACACTCAGATTAACTAGCTCAGAGAAGTCTTAGTACAGCTCCTGTCCCAACAAGAACAGCTACATTAGCTTTGGCAAATACTGTGTAGACAGCCTACAAGCTTATGCCTCCAAAGTGGATTGTAACTTATCCTCTGGTAGACTCAGGAAGGAAGTGCTCAAGAACACCATCTTGTTCTGGTTTTGGAAAATCAAGTGGCAGGTATATGAGTTGCCTGGTGAGGGTGATGACTATAACCTGGGCAAGTACTTACGAAATCAGGGACATTGCTCCATTCCTAGTGTTCAGGAACAACTCGTCAGTGTCACAGGTACTGAGAGCAGATGTTTTGTAGCGTCAGATCATCTTTACCTCTTTATACTTGAGGGATATTACCAACAAGTCCTTAGATATTTTCTCCTTCGGGCCTGTGTTGGGTACCCAGCATGTTGTGTAGCTGGCCCAGCTCTGCTAGGACAGAACAGCATCTTGCTTGAGGTTTACAGTAGTGAAACGTCAAATGAAAGATGAGTGGTATTCTTTTCCATATTCTCTCTTCTGGTTAGCAGTCAACAGCCATATTCTAGCTGGTCAGGCCTGACATAACTTAGGAACATAACAGAGCTTCCAGTCTCAGACTTGCAGTTGATAGGTATGACTTCCAATAAGGGGGGTGGAAGCAGCAGGCAGTAGAGCATACTTATCTGGGATTTTGTGATAATATGCTACTTTTAGTGCTGGCCTTCCCATCCCACTTTGGAAACCAAAAGTTTTCCCAATATTCTAGACATTTTTAAACACTCCTGTTATCCTCGACATACATGTGCTAGATATACAGATGATTACAGGGTTCATCCTTCTGCTCATTTACCTGACCAGTAAGCTGACATTTTCGATGGGAAGCCAACACCATTCATGACCAATGTACGATACCTCCCGCCTGAGGAGTGAGTCTCCATATAAAAGACAAAGGGTTGTATTTTCGAAAGAACAAAATGCAAATTCAAGATAATATACATTATTTTTAGATCCATAAACCTGAAGTCTCAGAATAAAATCCGACTTCTAACCAATCCCGCATTTTGCCTCTGTTGCTAAAGGAAAGAGTGAGCCTGTTGACCGAGCGAGTGGATGGGTCCCCCCACCCCTTCGCTTTTCTGCCACAAGTTAATTCCCTTGTTAGCAAGCTTCAACGATCGACCAGCTTCTGCAATGTAAATCTCTTATAGAATACAAAGGTTTGTTTATGAAGAAAAAATGCAGATTCTCTTAAAGCATGGATTCTTCATCTTGCATAAACATGTCAATATTTTATATTTTTCATTGGGTGTTACCGTACTTATTGTACAAGGAAACTCAATTGATTAACTGTGAAGATTCCATCCGTTTAGGCCTGCGTAATTTGTTTTCGAAATTAATTCGAGACATCAACTATGCACACATTATGACTGCATGAGATGTTCTTTTTTAATGAAATTTTTTAGCCCATTAATCCAAACATCTTTCCATTTAAATCATTTACAAGATGGGTCATTTCTGTCTTTGGTAATTTTTCCTCCCCCGCACCATATATTGTGGTTTTATATATATATTATATATATATATATATATATATATATATATATATATATATGTATATATAGTATAGAGATATATATATATATATATATATATATATATATATATATATAATGAGAGAGAGAGAGAGAGAGAGAGAGAGAAATATAAAAACACCGTATCGAGCTTTTCAGTTATGTACAGAAGGATCCACAGCAATATACTTTGATTATCATGACGAGATGTATTCGTAAAAATTTATAAAAGCTTCCACAGAAGGACTGAGGAAAGCTATAGGTTTTGTATATATATATTTCTGCAAATAAATTTTGTCTTGATAATATATATAGATATACATACATACATACATACATACATAGATATGTCGATTTTATTGACACTCAATAGCTTACTGGTTTTATAATATTTCTATGAAAGTATCATGCATCATACAAGGAAAACTTTTCTCTCTCTCTTTCTCAAGTTATATTTCTTGATGGACTAGCACTCACCGACTGAAATTACGAAAGCAGTTATTCAGTGCGTGGTCCAGTCGATTACCGTGCTTGCTTTTCACTCCTTAAGCTGTATTGGCAATCACTTGCTAAAGAACGTTGGTTCATTATGCCCTTTACGTTCAGGGGTAGTAAGTGAAGACAGCTTTGCATCTGTGAACTGCATATGCCGAAGAGTGAAGATTGAATTAGTTTAATGAAATTATTCTGTTTCATACGAGTCGGATGTCATGGCATAACAGTATGTTAAGAATTGAGTATCTGACATCTTCATACGTTGTCTTACAAGGAAGATGAAATCAGTTCAAGATCAGGATTATTTTCTGGAGTTTTCTGGCACACCCTTTTATGGTCGGGGTCACGTACATAGCCTATGTCGTTTGTTCTCAGAATTTCATGTGGCTTAATGAAATTTTGTTTCTTTGCTCTGGGATAATTCTCGGATTACACAGATAGTGAAACAGAATTGATTGCAGATTAGCTAATACAAAAACATTTGCGTTTACTATGTGAATGCATATAAAACACGCAGAAAAATTACACTCAGAGCTCATGCCGTCGCCATCGTCAAACAACACCCATGAGTACATATTTTTATTGACTGTAGATGGTTAGTTGTCGGTGTCCCGAGAAAATCATACTGGTTAAGAAGAGACATAATATCATTTGGTACTAAAATTGACGGTTACAGTGCAGTGGGCTTTGGGTTTTTGAGCCTGTCACGGCCTAGATAGGCCTAGTGACCCCAGTCAGTTCCTTTATCCCCAAAAGTTACATAATGATAAATCAATTATGTTGCAAGTCACAAGGCTCACCTTTCTGTAGAGTTCAGATTTAAAACCAGACTTGACTTTCTTGTTTGTATTTAAACAAAGTTAGGAATTTTCACTTTTTTTTTTTTTTGCCTACCTCTTATTCCGTTAGACAAGAGACTCACCTTTATATAAAATCTCCTATTATAGTGTAGAGTTCGTTTGACATTAGCTTTGCATGTTGAAAATTTGGAGAATTCAAGAGACGTAATATAACGAAGTTTTGTATTTAATGGTTCTGCTCTGTATGGACGACAACAGCAATCTGGACGATGCTTCTGTTTGACGCAGTTTCAGTGACAGTTATATAAGGATTTACCAGACTCGCCACCAGTTGAAAGAATTCATGCAATGACATAACTATTTTGTAAATAAAAATTATGGTGGTTCAGCTGGTGTTCAAACGTAATAAGATTCATGTTTCTGAAAGGTATGCCTCGTCAACACACAATCATTTGCGAGAATGAAAAGGTTCAGAATCGGATATTTCAAGTTTGGAAGACGATGCAGGTTGAAAGAGGGAGACTCACGATTGTTTTCGTTGTAACCCTTAAATGAATTTATTCTCTTGTAATAATATTTTGCATTTAACTCCAGAGGTTTTTATCAGGGAATTTCACGCAAAAAGCTTTATAACTCGCCACCCGTTGTGTGACACCGGAATATTTGTGTGTGCGTGCGCGCGCGCGCGGCTTGCTTTGGATTTTATTCATGCGATGTGCCTTTTAGTCCACCTGTGTTTGGAGGGAGTCGAAATTTCGCTTGCATGGCTTATATTCGTTTATGGTCACAGTACATACGAGTGCGTTGTACTCATAGTTTGGTGTTCAGTTAAGTCGCCAGCCCGATACTGAAAGTAATATGTTGTGATACTGAAGAAATTCTCACCTGGTAGCGTGACTATGTATTAATTTCTATCTGCCGTTAATAGAAATAGAGGGAAGTTTCACTTTAGGCCAGTGGTAATACCTATTGTTCCTTTACGATGTCTATGAAAAAAGACCTAATTTTACATTGCGGTAAAGTCGCCAAATGAATGGAGACATAGGGTTAACCCCAGACCCAGCGTTGTGCAGACTCAGAGAAGGAACAGTGTATGTGGTCTTGAAGATTTGGAGATGTAAGATAGTCAGTGTGTGAAAGGAAGTATGTTGTATGTTATGTCTCTTAGCGATATAAAAGTGAAAATGCCAGACGGAATACTGACTTAGAAAGTACTCAGAGTGGATGCGTTTAGATGTGACAGCAGAGATGTGGGTCGATGCAGGTTCGCCCACGTACAGAAATTATTAATGTGCTCTCTCGAATGTAATGTGGTTTTAACTGAGTGGAAGGAGAGAAAGTAGTCATAAACAAGTGTCATTGGTTCAGTTAATTAAGGAAATAAAAAGCAAAACTTTTTTATTAATGAAGATTTCTTTAGCCTGAATCTTTTTTTGCTTTCTGGTTGTGGCGTGGCGGTATTCCTGTCGGATGTTGTGATGTAAATTAGTGGGATAGAGATGGTAATTTCAATGATTTTGTGTCTGGTTTGTATAAGGATCTGGAGAAACCTGTCAAGATTGTTCTGAAGAGGCTCCGTTGTTGGTAATAGTCGGTTTTGAAATGAGTCATTATTGATTCACTTGGGAAAGCAGGAATGGAGAGTTGAGTTTGTTTGTTTGTTTGAGTTCAGAGTAGATGGAAAAATAGTTTAGTGGATGTAAACTGTAGGTAGAGGGAGAGTGAGATAGAATCAAGGAAACCAAGCGGTGGGAGCTAATAGGTCGATTGAAACGTTGAAGTTTAGCAAATTGTGTGTATAGGTGCCTAGGCAGATATTCCGTTATACTAGCTGGAAGTTTGATTAAGGAGATGGGGACTTGACTGCACTGAGATGGTTTGGCGAAGATTTTGTGCAATTGTCTTGAGCAGGTATAAGAATGGGCACCTTGCATCCTGGGTTCAGTTGTGAAAGGGGGAATGTTTCGGTGTCAGTCTCATGTTTCGTTTTAGGTAAAGGCTTTTATTAGAGGAACATCTAATGTATAATTTTATATATATATATATATATATATATATATATATATATATATATATATATATATATATATTTATATGTATATTTATATATATAAAATTATACATAAATATAAAATTATATATATAAAATATAAAATTATATATATATATATATATATATATATATATATATATATATATATATATTACGCTCATGGAGAAACATCCTAATTAGTGTATATTCATATATATATGTGTGTGTGCGCGTGTGTGTATGATTATGTGTATACACACACACACACACACATATATATATATATATATATATATATATATATATATATATATATATATATATATATATATATATATATATATATATATATATATATATTTATTTATATATATATATATATATATATATTTATATATATATACACACTGCATGTTTACATTGTTCAACGTTGATAACGCAATGAATGCACAGGTTACGGTCTCCTAACATGAATACCTCATCTCAAAATGACATACTTTAGTAGATGAAGTGCTCTTATGCAATATGTTGATGATGAGAGTGAAGATGATGAGGGTGATGGTGATGGCTCTCATCCGGTTGAAAGATAAAAAGTTCTCCCCCTCCCTCCTACCCTCTCCCCCTCCCCCTCATTTCTCTGAAGACTCGAGAGAGAAAGGATGTTTGTTATCTTTCTTGAGCGCACTAAGACCGGGGTCATTCTTTAAATAGAATGATAGATACGGACAGAGGATATGGACTTAACAGTCTCACTTTTGTGATTAAACGAGTGAGATAGTGGAAGGGAAACGATGCTACACCAATCAACACGAATAAGTTGGTAGAAAGGGAATTTCGTTGTGAGCTGTTTAGTGGACGGAAGATTAATATGCATTCCATTCTTGTAATCCGTTTGGGGATGGGGGGTGGGGGGGGAGGAAGCGTCGTCGGCGTAGGCAGTACTTGAGATTCTTTGCATCGTCCCTAGCTGTAGCCCCTTCCATTCCTTTTACTGTACCTCCGTTCCCATTTTTCTTCCATCTTACTTCTCACCCTTGCCTAACAATAATTGTTCATAGTGCAACGGCGAGGTTTTCTTCCTGTTACACCTTTAAAACCCTTTTACTCTCAATTTCTCTTCCACCGCGGAATGACCACGTAGGTCCCAGTGCTTGACCCTTGGCTTAAATTTTGTATTCCGTTCCATTCTTTTAAAATGGTGCGTATATTTTGTAGACTGAATATCTTTATTTGTTGTTTTGGTAGAAGTTCGTCGTTAGGTCAAGTGTCAATTAATTTGAGAAAAAACTTTACTCGTGCAGAGGGAAGATAATGTTATTGTAACAATTTGTAAAGGTAGTCATTAATCTTCAGCTGAAGCCTCTTCATTCAGCTTTACGGACAAAAAGATACTACTGGAGGTATCGGATTTCGATAGAAATCACTGTTAGTTATGACATTGCGGCAATTGATTCATTCCGGTCCACTATGCCTGGGGACTAACGTACACCCAAAGGAAATATAGCCGACTGTCTATCGTTTATTCTGAGCCAGAGGGCCAATTTCGAACCCTGGTCGGACAAATGCACTAATCAGTCATAATTCCAAGTTATGGTGAATTCGATATCGAACGATAATATTGGCTTAATATTTCACACACACACGTGTGTGTGTATATATATATATATCTATATATATATATATATATATATATATATATATATATATATATATATATATATATATATATATATATATATATATATATATATATATATATTATCACACGTTTTATCTCTCGCTTGAGAAGTGTTGGAGCCAGAAGGGCAAAGACTCACTACTGCGCCCGTAAATATTTTACATACATTCAGGTAGTATATGTATATACATGCATTTTATAATAGCACAAATGCATATTTATGTATTTGTATGTTGCACTAGATTTCGAAGGTGTGTGTATCAGAGATTTCTATGTTTTGCTTTCCATATACTACGCAGTTACCTGTCTTAATTTTCAGGTGTCACTGGTACATTTATATTTTATTTTGATGCCTTGACATGTATCAATGCAAGGGAATTGAGACTACCTGCTTTCATATTTATATATTTTTTTAGCGCTGTAAGCGATTTTAGGTTATCGGTTATATATATATATATATATATATATATATATATATATATATATATATATATATATATATATATATATATATATATATATATATATACATACACACGTAAGGTGTTGGGGATTAAAACATATACTTAACATTAATCACTATTTTTGAAATGCAGCTTATTTCTCTATTTTGATGGCCATAAAATCCCGCGCCAGCTGTCATAATAGAGAGGCAAGTATATTTTAACATATTCATGTTACACTGTGGTATTACAGGAAAAGACATTCATATTTTAACAAATAAATTTTTCAACGGATATTTCTGTTTTTGAAAATCTTACCTCTCTATTATGATAGCTGGTGCGGGACTTGGTAATTATCATGATGGAGAAGTAAGTGTTTAGGGAATAAATTTTATTATAAGCTTTTTCTTTTTATTTTCAACTAGTATATTCGGTGTTTGTCCCTAACGGTATGTAGTGACAATTAGTAGATTTGACGCGTTTCTGTGTATTCTACTATGAAGACGTTCGCATTTGTTACGTATTAAGGTTGATTTAAATGAATGATTACTACAATCAGTTGATTTTTCCTTTCAGGTAAATGCACGAGAACAATTGAAATATCAGCATCGAAGGTGTGAGTATGTTTTTCCGTTTAACTTTTATTAATAAAAAATATGTAGCCCATCATTGCAATATTGTTTATGTTTTATTTCATAAAGAAAAAAATCGATAAAAGGCGATGTTTAGAATTTGTAGACGGATTCATGCTGTAGTAACAACATGTTGAAGATAGCAAATGATTACCAGTGTGAATGGTTGTAGACGCGTGAACCAAACCTATAATTTTTCTTTTACTTTAAAGAGGAGGAAGAACAATGCTTATATTTATATCCAAATCTGTTTATCTGTATATATGTCTCTTTCAGTTTATCTTTCTATATATCTGACTATCTGTCTACGTATATATATGTATGTATGCATGTGTATATACATGTGTGTGTATACACACACACACATATATATATATATATATATATATATATATATATATATATATATATATATATATATATATATATATATATATATATATATATATATATATATATATATATATATATATGCGTGTGTGTGTATGTGTGTGTGTATGCCAGTGTTAGTTATGAAACAGTTCTGTGAGTGTTTTTAATATAAAAAGAAAAATATGTGTTGCATGCATGGACCTGGAAGCAGTGTTAGATAGAATCGAGGGAGAGAGATTGTTAATTATGTAAGTTGTTTAGGACGACTGAAAGTTTTCGTGATAGAAGTGAAGCTTGTGTTAGAATATGTCGGGAGGAATGCCTGATTTGGTGTGAACGTGGGGCTCTGACAAGGTGCAACATTGTGAGGTAAAAAAATGAATCGTGAATGGAGTGTTGAATGGGTGATGTTTTCAGATGGTACTATGTTAATTGGGATAGTGGCGACAAACTTCAGAATATAGTGAGAACTTGAAAGTGGTTGCAAGGGTAGAGAGTGTAAAATAAATATGAGCCTGTAAGGGTAAATGGAAACTAGGGAGATGGAGCAATGAATATATCTTAAGCGAAGCTTTTTTGAACATGACTCTGGTAACAGAGGTAATATTTATTGTTATTCATCTCCATAAGAGATCATCGGTGCCATGATTGCTGCAAGACGATGGTACGTCCACCGCAGGTGCTTTGATAATGATTTTCTCGCTGGAGGACGTATATGCTGCCCTGCAACGGGCAGGAAGAGTCCCAGTGTTTGATTAAATCACAGTTGGTCATCCACCGATGCATTTCAGTGGCGGAAGGAGGTCTTTGGTGCAGACTCGATGCAAAGGCCACGTTAAAATGGAGAGTATTTGATTCCCGAACCGTATGGCAACGGAATTTTGATAGTTTCGCGCCTCCGTCACGCCTTTCGCTTGCATTGTTTGCTCGATGGACATTTCGCCCCCCCCCATGGGTATTAATAGCAGTTTTTTAAGGACGACAGTGTGCTCTAGCACGTGCGGGCGTCTCTAAATAATGCACAAGACTGGATCTGCATCCAGTTGACAAAGGTCTAAGAAGTTCAAGTAAAGAATTCTACCTACGGAAATTACCTGTGGGATTTTAACAAAGGTGTTTCAGATACTGAGGATGTATGTGACTGGCCGACACTTGTGTTAGTCAGAGTCGCTGAGCAGGCAAATGTGCTGGTAGTGTTGAGATAAAAATGAAGAATGTGACAAGAATAAAGATAGGACGAGAAGGAAAAATAAAATGGGGTGTTATTATTATTATTATTATTATTATTATTATTATTATTATTATTATTATTATTATTATTCGGTGGATGAAACCTATTCATAAGGAACAAGCCCACATGGGCCATTGACTTGAAATTCAAACTTCCAAAAAATATGGTGTTCATTAGGAAGAAGTAAGAGGAAGTAAAGTGAAATACAGAAAGAAGAGATCCCACTTAATAAAAAAAATAATGAATAGAGAAACAGATAAAAATGTATTAAAATACAAGAAGAATAGTATTGGGTAGGAATGCATTGCATTTTCGCTTGAACTTCTGAAGCTCCAACTGCACGACTGGGAGGCTGTTCCAGAGTCCAACGGTGTGAGGAGTAGACCTCCGGAACTGAGAAGTTCGACAGCGAGGCACATTTACTGCTTATTGGTGCCGCCACAGTTGAGGTAACTTCGTTTAATTGGATGAAATGTGTCTTGAATGAAGATGAAAAGAAAAAGGTTGAAATTGTTGAGATGGACTGTTTGCATAGTATATTAGGCGCAAGAAGAATTCATAGGGTGAGAATTTAGGAGATAGGAAGAAATCAAAGACTAGAGCAGAGTACAGGACAAAACTGAAGATGACAGGTTGGTGACAAGAGAGACATAGACAGAATTGGATGGCTGCTGTGATAGTTTTTGAAAGGAGGGAATATCACATTTAATGTCGTGGATTAGATGTGCTGCGAAGTGGTTAATGTTGTAGGAGATTTAGTGAACTCGGCTTGCTCCACAGTCCAGCTGTTGAAGTGAGAATGTGGCAGTGACAATTATGTTTTTTTTCTTTGGAGCCACTCTAAGTCACCCCTGTCTCATTGATAATGAGGCATTTCATTTTAAATATCTCTTTCACTAAATTCATCGTGTACTTTGTTGGTCTTTCCCACTTTCTTCCCCTCTAACATTCTTTTGACCAAGTTATCGTCAGTGTTTCATTTACACATGGTCGATTCATCTCAAAACACAGATCTTTCGTTTCATCTACACTATTCTTTTAACCATCTAAATATCTCTCTGCAGTTCTCACCCTTTCAGTTTTCCTTAACCGGACATATACTACAAAAACAATGCATCCCAAAAGCTTTAATAATTTTCCTCTCATTTGAATTCAAATTCACACTTCACTTCCACTTATTCTGTGATTCGCATCTTCACTCTCTCTAAAATTATCTTTTACACAAACACCAGAACCAATCAGCTGCTTCCATTCGTCCACCATCCGCATTAATATTCACTTTTCCAATTTTTGGGTTACCGTTTACCCTTATATCCATCTCTTACTCACATTTGCTTTTAACTATCTTCTTGCAAATACCGTTGATCTCCGTTAGAATCTGTACGTAATTTTAAGTCACTGAATTAGTTCACTATTTAGACGGTATTCTACGGGATTAGAACCTTGTTATATAACGAAGGAATTGATAACTGGAGGGAGAAAAAATAGATCAAGAAGAATGTTTACAAGCTGACATGCATTTGTTAAAGAGTTCTTATAGTTGGCTCTTCTGGGAATTTTCTCATTGGAGCTGTTTATATTATCTTGTTGACAGTCTAGCCAAGGGTCCTTGTTCGGCCATCTCAAATCCATTACAATGATTGCTCCGATGAGAGATGTTCCAGGAAGCAGGGGTTTGATTGCAAACGTGTCGCTGATGCTAAAAGTGATACAATGCAATCTTTTTTCCTCCTCCTCCTCCTCCTCCCCCCTCCTCCTCCTCCACGCTAGGTATGACGAATGATTGGTAGGAGCATGTAGGGAAGAATTCTCAGAACGAGGGTAATGAAAGGATGGCGGTTGACAAAGGAAGTTAACTTAGGTGGTTTCGAATTCCTTCCAAACTACTTATATAAGAGATGGTATTATTTCAGGAAGTTGAACTGGCTATCACAGTTGGAATCGTCATTTGCTACGTTTTGTAGGTGCACCGCTACTGAGCTGCCTTCCGCATTCTGTATCTGCGAGGGTTGGTAGGTTCATGTTTGATCTTTGACAGTTGTCCATGTGTTTGGATACATATGTTGCTGTCATTCATTGTATTGGGCATTGAGCCATATCTGCAGTGTTTTGTTCCTTTGTAAATGCTTTGTCATTCTACGTAAAATCCCAGATTGAAGCCCTCATGGACCATTTGCCAACGTTATTATTCTGTTGGTTTTAAGCGTCTTTTTAACCTTGCCGATCTTCCAGGGGTTGAAATGTGCTCCTTTGTTAGTGTGTGGCGGTTGTGTAGCGGAAGCCGTGACCCCGTCTCTCCACGTCTGTTCAGAGCTTAGTCAAGGTAATCGGGAAGTAACGCCAGCCATCCGGAGACTAACGGACAGAAGTGGGAATGCATATCTCGTGAACGCCATTCTTATGAGAGCCTTTTGGGATGCACACACATATATGTATATATATATATATATATATATATATATATATATATATATATATATATATATATATATATATATAATATATATATATATATATATAATATATATAATATATATATATATATATATATATATATATATATATATATATATATATATATATATATATATATATATATATATATATATACACGTACACACATATACACATGCATACATAGATAGCTTTTGCTGTAATCTAGCTGGTGGGTGGGGGGTCCACCAGATAGAAAGGAAATGTATGGTCCGTGCCTCATTCACACTTTAACTGCTGAACAGTGAATGAAGCCCTTGTACAGAAAACTTCCTCAACGATAGGATTTAAGGATATGTAAATAATTTAACTGGGATTGTATTTATTTCCTTCAAGACAAAGGTAGTTCTTTTGTTAATGCCGTAATTTTCTGTGCTAGAACCACCGTAATTGTAGTGTACTGCCAGTCAAGCATAACGTGAATCTGCATTTTGTTCGTTTGGTGTATTTATTCGTTCTTCAACCTTAATTCTGTTTGAAATATAGAAATATAGCAGTTATTTAGCGAATGTACTTTTGAAGCGTGAGAGCGTCTGACGACGTCACCTCATTTCTCTTTTACTTCTCTTTTTCGTTATTTTGAGGTTCGAGAGCGCTTCATTTTAGAAGTCTTCCCTCTCATATGGAGCAGCGTCGCTCGGTAAATCTCGTTCCAGATCGTTGAGATTGACGACTTGCCAAGAAGGGGATCAAGGGCTATCATATGAAGTGCCACGGCTGCAGCTAAAATCTCTTGCTTACACCACCGTCCATATTTCTGCTCTTTTGCCAGAGTATATCAGGATGCAAATCCGTGGTTTTGAGGCCGATGGAGCTTCTGCTCGCCTGCTCTCACATCAGTTGGGAAATTTGTGCGTAGTGTATTTTTAGGCGCTTGTTTACATTTGTGTCTGTAATTTTCTTTTGCGTTATCGGTGATTCACTAATGCAAATTATATGATGTAGAGAACCACTATAAACATGCATATTTTTCACCATTTTCATATCACAGGGGAACCAATATTTCGTATATCAAATTAATTATGCCTTTACGGCATCCGCTGTGCTTACTTAATGAACGTTATCTTTCAGGAGGAACAAACATAAAAAATCAAGAGACGTTATCAGTTCGAGGACAGCCCTTGGTCCCGGGTGGCACCCCCGATTCGGCAAACCTGTCTATTTCTTTTACCTGTCTATTCCCAGGACTTCAGGGGAGAGAAAATTGAAAGTTGTGATCGTCACCGATTTGCTCAGGTTGGGTCGGAGTCGATTCGAGTTTTTGATAGCGCAGGTGGGGCTGTCATCATTTGCTGATGGGGTGCGTATGAGAAGTCAGGGGTGGCATACTTACCTGAATTTGGTAAGATACCTTATTTAACTGATAGTGTACCTGAAATATCATGTATGATCTGCTGAGTATTATTGTTAGAATTTGTGTATCTTCACACCTATAACTGAATTTAATACGATTTCCGGTATTCTGTTCTAAATGCTTGTGTGTATAGGCTACGTCATTCAATATGCAGGTCTGAGTACATGATATTGTTAGTTTTCTTGACTTACCACGTCGCGTGCTTGAAATGCTCATGACGCTGTAAATACATATTGGTATGCCTTTTAAATGTATAAGAGACCGTATGTTGGGACAGTGATTAAAAACCAAGTGCAGTGGTAATGTCTGCCAGAAACAACAGTATTTTATCATTTTATTTTTTTTTAATGGGCCAACAACCGTATATTACCCGTGCGGTCCCTGTTGAAACCATGAATGTTTTGTACATTACGGCTTCAGATTTACTGATAGTTATTAATTTATCGTTACACTTTGCTCTCTTTCGCTGTACCCGCCTCAGAGAGAGAGAGAGAGAGAGAGAGAGAGAGAGAGAGAGAGAGAGAGAGAGCATGCAGAACACGGGTTATGACGGGTGCCTAACAAGTCTTGGAGCAGATATGAATTGTTGTCATAGAGAAACTATCTCTTACAAGTGCACGAGGGTGACTTATTCGTGTGTGAAAGTGAGTCATTCGTTGCAGGGTGTGATGGTGACGCTGGGCACCGAAGGACTGGAAATGCTTTGTACTCTCTCTCTCTCTCTCTCTCTCTCTCTCTCTCTCTCTCTTCTTCCCGATAACGGGCTTCTACACCAGAATTAGTTTTTATAGAAGCCTTAATAAAGTTAAATAGGTGCTGTGGCTCTTAGTCTAATTTTTTAAAGTCAGCTGTTAGCCTAAATGAAGTAAATCTCTATGCAAATAGTTTTTGGAATTTTTTTAGTTTTACTGCCTATTTCTTTGCACCATGTTTTTAAAAGCAAAATGTATACGAAGTTCCATTGATTAATTATTTTTATTATTTCGCAAGAGCCGGAAAGTGAGAAAATATGTGCTGGCGTAACATGCCTCTTTACGCAAGTGCATTTGCTTACACTTTGCATAAAGAAGAGGCAAGTTTTTACGTAATGCCTCAGTTTTTTTTTTCCATTGAATTTAAGTGAATTTACCAATCCCAGTCGGGTGTAAAGAGAAACGTCGGTAACGCTGTTTTAGTTAAATGTGTTTGTGCATTAGTCTTTCGAATAGGTTATAGTTAAAAAATGAAACCGTTGATTCTGGTTGTTCTAAAATTAGCTACCTTTCAAGTGCAAGTTTATCTCTATAAAAGAAAAAGCAGTGTGCGTACATATATTTATTTTTTGTGTGTTACAACGGTTCTATTGTTCAGCCTGTAGCTAGCCTTTCTGCCGCTGATCCCTATATAAACCTGCAGAATGGAAGTACCTTTGCTTAAACTTTGGGACATTACATAACGCCCATAGGGTCAGGACTTGCTTTTTCGACCCACTGTTTATTCATTTATGCCATTTTTGACAGTGTGGGTACATAAGTCGCTTCATGTTTTATTCAACGAACATGGAATGATTCCAGGTGAAAACATTTCCAGAAAATGTAGGCTATGCATGCCCATTACAAGTTCGAGACGCCTATACTCGAGAGTTACATTTTGCAGGTGAATTAATGAACAATTTGAGAAGCCTTTGATAAAGTATCTTAGACAGTGTATAAGTATACAGCGGAAGCCTGTGGAACTTGATGGCGGAACCTCAGAAAAATGAGGTGTCATACGTTAGGAAGGCTGTTCCTGTAAATCTTCCGCCCGACCAGATGATCTTCGAGAGGCAGAAGTACAGATGGCGTCATAAAAAGACTCCCGTCTTGCAGCATGTTTTTACAACCTTGTGTGTTGTCTCAGAGCTTGGCTGCAGTCATGTCTAGCATTTTTTCAGTTCACATTTTCTTTGTTCCAGGTATTTCATACACAACGCTTTTTTTTCCATTATTTAATTTTTTAGATGTTATTATGGAGATTGTTGTTCAAATTCAGCAAGAGCTTGCCGTGACGCTATACATTTTCTTCGGAATAACTAAACTTTGGCCGTTGTGTATTATATCATTGTGATCTAAGAATGAAAGCACGATATTGATTTTCGTCTCCGCTGCTGGTGTGGCGAGGCCAACAAGTGACCCGTTATTTCGTCGTCAAACACGCATTGGAATGGGAGTCATAAATTCACCCCTGACATATCTGCTCTTACTCTCGTATCGAGCTTCCCGTGATAAGAAAGAATTCATGTCTTTCGACGACGGCTCTTAAAGGGCACCCAGATGTTTCACTTATTTGCCCCTTCGTGCGGAATTCCCTTAGTAAACGCCGAACTTGTCCATTTATGTCATCTGTGTGTGTATGTGTGTGTTTGTGTGGAAAACAAACATTTTCAGTACTGCGTTTTATTTCATAACGTATTGTGGAAGGATGGGTTAACTTTTGCGTCACGAGGCGGCTTCTTGGTCAAATTCTTAATTCCTTTGTACTCTATCGAGCAGTTTTTCCCGAAGTGCTCTCCGGTCTGTGTGTTTGGAGAATAGTCAGGAAAGATCGAGTAAACTAAATTAGGCACACACACACACACACGTGGGTTAAAATGCGTCCACTGTAGTCCTGAGTTCTTGTCTTCGCTGGTTCGAACCCACGAGACGACGAACTTATTATCAAATAAAAAATTCCCCTTCGGTAACATATATGAAAATATATTATTTCCGAGGTAGAGCGAATTGGATATTAAAGGACGTTTGTAGCTTACTGATAGAATATGAATCACGGTGATGTGATAAAAAAAGTCATATATATATATATATATATATATATATATATATATATATATATATAAATATATATAATATATATATATATATATAAAATGTGTGTGTGAATTTTTGTCACTCATATACTTGTGAATTTTTTTTCACAGACATTAAACCATAAATATCATATAGGATCCACTTTACAATACCGTGGTAATAACTTCCACCCAAGGGGGAATTATAACTGATTAGTGCGTCTGCCTCGCCCAGAAGTCGAACCTGAGTTTTTGGTTAGATACAGTGATAGACAGTTGACTTGACTATAAATTGCAAAGGGATTTATGATTTATAAGTGCATCATCTCTGGCAAGGATTTGAACTTTTGCCTTCGATTTGATACAGTGATAGAGAGTGGACTTGTGAATATTCGGGGATACACTTATCAATTATAATTGTCTTGGATGTAAGATATATATATATATATATATATATATATATATATATATATATATATATATATATATATATATATATATATATATGTGTGTGTGTGTGTGTGTGTGTGTGTGTGTGTGTGTGTGTGTGTGTGTTTTGTATACACGCACATGTATATATATTATATGTTGCATGTAGTTTGTTACCAAGAACTCTTCACCTCATTGTTAATATATAAAATGTAAGGTTTTTGAATTCTTATTCTTAACATATATTTCCTTATATCTCATTACTTTATAGATGGTTTATTGCGTGTTTTATGCGAAGGTCAGTATTCAGGACAACGGGAGCAATGTCATTGGAGGAGAAGGTTAATTTGGCTTTAGGGATTGCGAACGAGTTTCTTGCATGCCTCGAGTATATGCATTATTCATATTGCCAGATTTCTTTAGGAGAGTCATTTCACATTGACATTTGCAATATGTCTCTCTTACGTAGGTACGTATATCAGTGTTCGTTCATAAAGCATAACTTTTGACCATGAGTCTCTCTCTCTCTCTCTCTCTCTCTCTCTCTCTCTCTCTCTCTCTCTCTCTCTCTCTCTCTCTCTCTCTCATTCAGAAATTTTTGTGGATAAAAATGTAGTGGATGGGATTTCTTTAGCGTAAGTTTTCCCCTCCCCCAGATTTTTTTTCTTTTTCTTTTCATTACCGTTATCCCTTCAGGGTCTCCCTTTCTGTTTATTGAGCGTTCCCTTTTCTCCCCTCCTTTGGAATGTGAACCCTCATTGTTCTCCTTGCCGTTGCTTGTCTGATTATTATTATTATTATTATTATTATTATTATTATTATTACAGTAGTTGTACTAATATTAGCCAGGCACAATTTGGAGTGGATAGATAAGGCAAGGGCTGCAAATTGACCTAAATATTAAAGATTAAATAGAAAATTCTCGATAAGTTATAATTCCTAGAAAAGCCATGCCTACCAAGGGAGTCGTTCTTTTCTACTCATGACTCAATAACTGTGATGGAAAAATAACGCTAGTAGTATTGTTTGTATTGTAATCGTAAAGCTTATTCTGTAACATATTTATGTATGTATACATATGTATGTTTATATATATATATATATATATATATATATATATATATATATATATATATATATATTTATGCATATAAATTATGTATATAATATATATATAAATATATATATAAATATATATATATATATATAAATATATATATAAATATATATATAAATATATATATAAATATATATATATATATATATATATATATATATATATATATATATATATATATGTGTATGTGTGTGTGTGTGTGTGTGTGTGTGTGTGTGTGTAGGAACTAAAGGTTAAGCTACCAGAACATTTGACATTTGTATAAATTTTTAATTACAGTGACCTTTTCACTTGATTTCTTCTCAGTTTTTGCATACATAAAGTTCTGAATATTGTATTTTTTTTTTATTGTTTACATGTTCGTCATCGTACTGAATGATCTATTGGGTCCTAGTGCTTGGCCTCAGGCCTAGACCTGGTATTTAATCTAACCCTTCGGGCCAGCCCTATGAGAGCTGAAAGTCAGCTCAGTGGTCTGGTTGAACTACTTTAATAATAATAATAATTGGAAATTCTCTGGTTATGTCAGATGAATGAAAGTCACGATTATTTTCTGCGGGGAGAGGCAATCGTCTAGGTTACCTTTCTTGCGTTAATGTAACGTTACTGAATGATCATAATAAGCGTAGATCAGAAGAAATGGCAGAAATTTCGACGAGTAGAGAAGGAAACCTAACACCTGGAAGAGGTCGATCCTGCCTCTCCTGGAAATAGAGAAGACTGAGGTAGGGAAAACTGGATATCCAGAGTGATTGCGTGTGAGGTCAGTAAAGGCGGTACTTTGCTGTCGAAATGAGCAATTTTCTTATATATATATATCTATATATATATATATATATATATATATATATATATATATATATATATATATATATATATATATATATATATATATATATATATATATATACATATACAGTAAATATATATACTTATTTACACATAAATGCATACAGAAAGAGCTGTTGCAAAGGTGAAAATAAGAAAAAAATTAGCACGCATTATTATGGATTGGCGTAAAAGATATTGATATTTGTTAAAACTTTTTTTTTAAATGAGGAGGAGAAGGACATGGAAGTGCTAAATTGTAAGAATGGAACATTTGTTTCAAAAGACCTTGGTGTTGAGGAGTCTGCGTGCAAGGCTAAAGGGAATGACGTATTATTGCCATGCTGGGAGACTTAACATGAGGCTGATGATTATATTTTACGTAGGTTGATGGGGTTGCTTTGTAGCTTGTGTCTTTTCTTCTTGCAGAGTGCAATGATGGCTCTCTCTCTCTCTCTCTCTCTCTCTCAGACAGTTTTCCTTTAATGGGAATGTGCTTTTATATTTTTTAGTACGTTAGCTTCTGGGTTGGAATTCCTGGCGTGGACGAAACAATACAAACCCATTTCATTGAGATCTAATGTGGCGCAGTCGCCCTGAACATTGAATTATGTACGTAGTAGTTAGTCGAGTTTAATGGGTCGAGTGTATCAGGGGTGTAGATGGTTATGAGGCTAAGAAGTTCAACGTCAAGTACAGTGATATATATATATATATATATATATATATATATATATATATATATATATATATATATATATATATACATACTGTATATGTATATATAGGCTAAATCTATGATAATAAAATCCGAGTGGATCGGATCTTGTTTGTCCTCTCCCAAGTGACAGTAGGGGAGACATGACAGAGCCGACAACCCCCTGCAAATCGGTTTGTCCGTCCCGGGTCATGGTGATGTAGGTAGGGGAACGGGAGGGTATGGGAGATACCCACCCTCCTCCTGCAAACCTGTTTGTCCGGCCTGGGTGGGGGCTGGCCGATAAGCTCATATGTATATATTTGTATGTACATACATACATACACATATACATACTGTACATACATACATACGTATATATACTCACCGTATTTTACGTTGAAGTTCTTATCTATTTCAAACACTCTTCCTCTCTCTCTCTCTCTCTCTCTCTCTCTCTCTCTCTCTCTCTCTCTCTCTCTCTCTCTCTCTCTCTCTCGAGAGAGAGAGAGAGAGAGAGAGAGAGAGAGAGAGAGAGAGAGCGTGCTTAAAATAGATTAGTGATTAAAGCAGTGTGTAGTGCTAGACGGCAGTTCTAGCAGCTATCACTGGCACTCGTTCCTTGCGTCACACGATGATGTAATGTTGACGGCAGATTACGTAAGACAGTCTTGTACTGAGGTGCATAGTAACATGCCATTCTTTTGTCCTGAGTACATTCAGATATCCGGCTGACCAGTGGAGCCCCATAGCCTAGTGCAGACAATTATAAACCAGACGAGGCTAAATTTGCGCTGGAGGTGCCGAGTGGAAGTACAGGCTGAGAGATAAAAACTTTAAAACGCCAGTTATTATTGAACGAGCTTTTGTTTTCTCTTGAGATAACGCCTTGTTATCGACGCCGTCCCATTAGTCTCGTTAGTAACCGATATAGTCTGAATCATTTCGTACTTTGTAACTCTCATTGTTGATAGGTTCATCGCAGTTCGGTCATTATGTTGCTGAGGCCCTTGTATCCTGTTACTATTAACGTCTTTCCAGGTACATGAAGTTTCGTACTGGCATTTCCTATGTGGTTATATCCATTCTGATTCTGATGTTCGCAGGAACACTCAAGTATATTGGTTCGTCCGTTACTAGGACGATGATGATTGCTCTGTTGCTAAGAACATAATTATGTTCCCCTGATACTTGGTTCATATTTTACACACACACACATATATTATATATATGTATAAACATATAAATATACATATACATACTAGTTTGAAGTTAGATGAAATATTTAAATTCGTTCGCATTGTTGTTCAGTTTTACAACTTTAGAATTAGATGAGATATTTAAATCCGTTCGCATTGTTGTTCAGTTTTACAACTTTAGAATTAGATGAAATATTTAAATCCGTTCGCATTGTTGTTCAGTTTTACAACTTTAGAATTAGATGAAATATTTAAATCCGTTCGCATTGTTGTTCAGTTTTACAACTTTAGAATTAGATGAAATATTTAAATCCGTTAGCATTGTTGTTCAGTTTTACAACTTTAGAATTAGATGAAATATTTAAACTGTTCGCATTGTTGTTCAGTTTTACAACTTTAGAATTAGATGAAATATTTAAATCCGTTCGCATTGTTGTTCAGTTTTACAACTTTAGAATTAGATGAAATATTTAAATCCGTTCGCAATTGTTGTTCAGTTTTACAACTTTAGAATTAGATGAAATATTTAAATCCGTTCGCATTGTTGTTCAGTTTTACAACTTTAGAATTAGATGAAATATTTAAACCGTTCGCATTGTTGTTCAGTTTTACAACTTTAGAATTAGATGAAACGGGCATTGTTGTTCAGTTTTACAACTTTAGAATTAGATGAAATATTTAAATCCGTTCGCATTGTTGTTCAGTTTTACAACTTTAGAATTAGATGAAATATTTAAATCCGTTCGCATTGTTGTTCAGTTTTACAACTTTAGAATTAGATGAAATATTTAAATCCGTTCGCATTGTTGTTCAGTTTTACAACTTTAGAATTAGATGAAATATTTAAATCCGTTCGCATTGTTGTTCAGTTTTACAACTTTAGAATTAGATGAAATATTTAAATCCGTTCGCATTGTTGTTCAGTTTTACAACTTTAGAATTAGATGAAATATTTAAATCCGTTCGCATTGTTGTTCAGTTTTACAACTTTAGAATTAGATGAAATATTTAAATCCGTTCGCATTGTTGTTCAGTTTTACAACTTTAGAATTAGATGAAATATTTAAATCCGTTCGCATTGTTGTTCAGTTTTACAACTTTAGAATTAGATGAAATATTTAAATCCGTTCGCATTGTTGTTCAGTTTTACAACTTTAGAATTAGATGAAATATTTAAATCCGTTCGCATTGTTGTTCAGTTTTACAACTTTAGAATTAGATGAAATATTTAAATCCGTTCGCATTGTTGTTCAGTTTTACAACTTTAGAATTAGATGAAATATTTAAATCCGTTCGCATTGTTGTTCAGTTTTACAACTTTAGAATTAGATGAAATATTTAAATCCGTTCGCATTGTTGTTCAGTTTTACAACTTTAGAATTAGATGAAATATTTAAATCCGTTCGCATTGTTGTTCAGTTTTACAACTTTAGAATTAGATGAAATATTTAAATCCGTTCGCATTGTTGTTCAGTTTTACAACTTTAGAATTAGATGAAATATTTAAATCCGTTCGCATTGTTGTTCAGTTTTACAACTTTAGAATTAGATGAAATATTTAAACTGTTCGCATTGTTGTTCAGTTTTACAACTTTAGAATTAGATGAAATATTTAAATCCGTTAGCATTGTTGTTCAGTTTTACAACTTTAGAATTAGATGAAATATTTAAATCCGTTCGCATTGTTGTTCAGTTTTACAACTTTAGAATTAGATGAAATATTTAAATCCGTTCGCATTGTTGTTCAGTTTTACAACTTTAGAATTAGATGAAATATTTAAATCCGTTCGCATTGTTGTTCAGTTTTACAACTTTAGAATTAGATGAAATATTTAAACCGTAGCATTGTTGTTCAGTTTTACAACTTTAGAATTAGATGAAATATTTAAATCCGTTCGCATTGTTGTTCAGTTTTACAACTTTAGAATTAGATGAAATATTTAAATCCGTTGCATTGTTGTTCAGTTTTACAACTTTTAGAATTAGATGAAATATTTAAATCCGTTCGCATTGTTGTTCAGTTTTACAACTTTAGAATTAGATGAAATATTTAAATCCGTTAAGATTGTTGTTCAGTTTTACAACTTTAGAATTAGATGAAATATTTAAATCCGTTCGCATTGTTGTTCAGTTTTACAACTTTAGAATTAGATGAAATATTTAAATCCGTTCGCATTGTTGTTCAGTTTACAACTTTTAGAATTAGATGAAATATTTAAATCCGTTCGCATTGTTGTTCAGTTTTACAACTTTAGAATTAGATGAAATATTTAAATCCGGCATTGTTGTTCAGTTTTACAACTTTAGAATTAGATGAAATATTTAAATCCGTTCGCATTGTTGTTCAGTTTTACAACTTTAGAATTAGATGAAATATTTAAATCCGTTCGCATTGTTGTTCAGTTTTACAACTTTAGAATTAGATGAAATATTTAAATCCGTTCGCATTGTTGTTCAGTTTTACAACTTTAGAATTAGATGAAATATTTAAATCCGTTCGCATTGTTGTTCAGTTTTACAACTTTAGAATTAGATGAAATATTTAAATCCGTTCGCATTGTTGTTCAGTTTTACAACTTTAGAATTAGATGAAATATTTAAATCCGTTCGCATTGTTGTTCAGTTTTACAACTTTAGAATTAGATGAAATATTTAAATCCGTTCGCATTGTTGTTCAGTTTTACAACTTTAGAATTAGATGAAATATTTAAATCCGTTCGCATTGTTGTTCAGTTTTACAACTTTAGAATTAGATGAAATATTTAAATCCGTTCGCATTGTTGTTCAGTTTACAACTTTAGAATTAGATGAAATATTTAAATCCGTTCGCATTGTTGTTCAGTTTTACAACTTTAGAATTAGATGAAATATTTAAATGCATTGTTGTTCAGTTTTACAACTTTAGAATTAGATGAAATATTTAAATCCGTTCGCATTGTTGTTCAGTTTTACAACTTTAGAATTAGATGAAATATTTAAATCCGTTCGCATTGTTGTTCAGTTTTACAACTTTAGAATTAGATGAAATATTTAAATCCGTTCGCATTGTTGTTCAGTTTTACAACTTTAGAATTAGATGAAATATTTAAACCGTTCGCATTGTTGTTCAGTTTTACAACTTTAGAATTAGATGAAATATTTAAATCCGTTCGCATTGTTGTTCAGTTTTACAACTTTAGAATTAGATGAAATATTTAAATCCGTTCGCATTGTTGTTCAGTTTTACAACTTTAGAATTAGATGAAATATTTAAATCCGTTCGCATTGTTGTTCAGTTTTACAACTTTAGAATTAGATGAAATATTTAAATCCGTTTCGCATTGTTGTTCAGTTTTACAACTTTAGAATTAGATGAAATATTTAAATCCGTTCGCATTGTTGTTCAGTTTTACAACTTTAGAATTAGATGAAATATTTAAATCCGTTCGCATTGTTGTTCAGTTTTACAACTTTAGAATTAGATGAAATATTTAAATCCGTTCGCATTGTTGTTCAGTTTTACAACTTTAGAATTAGATGAAATATTTAAATCCGTTCGCATTGTTGTTCAGTTTTACAACTTTAGAATTAGATGAAATATTTAAATCCGTTCGCATTGTTGTTCAGTTTTACAACTTTAGAATTAGATGAAATATTTAAATCCGTTCGCATTGTTGTTCAGTTTTACAACTTTAGAATTAGATGAAATATTTAAATCCGTTCGCATTGTTGTTCAGTTTTACAACTTTAGAATTAGATGAAATATTTAAATCCGTTCGCATTGTTGTTCAGTTTACAACTTTAGAATTAGATGAAATATTTAAATCCGTTCGCATTGTTGTTCAGTTTTACAACTTTAGAATTAGATGAAATATTTAAATCCGTTCGCATTGTTGTTCAGTTTTACAACTTTAGAATTAGATGAAATATTTAAATCCGTTCGCATTGTTGTTCAGTTTTACAACTTTAGAATTAGATGAAATATTTAAATCCGTTCGCATTGTTGTTCAGTTTTACAACTTTAGAATTAGATGAAATATTTAAACATTGTTGTTCAGTTTTACAACTTTAGAATTAGATGAAATATTTAAATCCGTTCGCATTGTTGTTCAGTTTTACAACTTTAGAATTAGATGAAATATTTAAATCCGTTCGCATTGTTGTTCAGTTTTACAACTTTAGAATTAGATGAAATATTTAAATCCGTTCGCATTGTTGTTCAGTTTTACAACTTTAGAATTAGATGAAATATTTAAATCCGTTCGCATTGTTGTTCAGTTTTACAACTTTAGAATTAGATGAAATATTTAAATCCGTTCGCATTGTTGTTCAGTTTTACAACTTTAGAATTAGATGAAATATTTAAATCCGTTCGCATTGTTGTTCAGTTTTACAACTTTAGAATTACCAGTAATGTACGTTCTCAACGGCATTGTTATTTTCTTTAACGCCGATAGATGCAGTATTCTGAAATGCAATGTATATATTTGTTATATACATTCAGCACATTAGAATACGGTAACTTAATAATAAATTATTCTGTAATTGACGAGAGGATCTGGGGGCAAAGGACTCTTTGTTGCTAAATCACCGAAAAGTTGGTCATCTCATATATATATATTTCATAACTAGAGCCGTGTTGTTGTACCCATACTGTGAGAAAAAGACGGCTACGTAAAAGAAGGTCGAAACTGGAAGTCCCGACCCTTGGGATGAATCTAGACTTCAATCATTACATGAGGTCCAATGGTGAGGGAAGCTTGCCCCTGGCTGGACGACGACAGTTCTGAACGGGGAGCTTCTTACGAGTAAACGATCGTTATTACAGAGAAAAATATATGGATACATACTGCGCCCTATTCGCTTGTTCAGAAATCATTATAGTAACTACATCATATATGCAGAGTTTTATTTTCATTGCTTTTATTCTTATTTGTTGTCACGTTCATTTTCCAAAGCTTTTTCACATTTTGACAGCAAACACCTAATGATCGTGAAGATAAAAATTCGGAATTAGCGGCACAGCAAGAAAATGGCGTAGGAGCGAAAGTTAAGCACCATCTGTCACTGGAGGCCTTCCTTGCTCAAAACAGGAGGGGAAAAGGTCCAACAGATCCATCAACCGTTGTAGTTATTATGAATATCCTAAAGATCATAAATATCAATTTTGATTTAGTCTTCGGATTTTGATCTTGAATTACTTCCACAGTTTGAAAGATAACGCTTTGAAATTGTCGTTCCAATGCATCCATGATTTGGAAACGGTTTCAGAGAGCCTCATACTTAGGGTGATCATTTATCTGAGGTGTGAAAAGGGGACACATATATAAATTAACAAGTATGTATATGCTAAGCGTAAGCATAACCCTAATATATATATGTATATATGTATATATGTATATATATATATATATATATATATATATATATATATATATATATATATATATATATATATATATATATAGAGAGAGAGAGAGAGAGAGAGAGAGAGAGAGAGAGAGAGAGAGAGAGAGAGAGAGAGAGAGAGAATTGCAGCTGCTTGGTCTTTTCATTCTGGCATATGAGATTTATTCTTCAAAAAATTATATATTTAGATATACATGCAAACATTTGAATAAACGAAAGAGTATGATTCAGACAGCATTTATTCAGAGCAAGTGTTACGTTCAGTAGTAAAATATATGCTCTGATGCAGCTTTCATACAGTTATTCAGTATATATATGAGCGGCGCACTTAACACCAATTAATATTCTTCCTAAATTTTGTTGCACCCGGTAAAAAACATTATTTTGGCTCCCCTTTGATGATCCACCAAAGTTGCAATTTGTGTTGTCAGCACACAATGCCAGCAATTTAGAAGACAATTCATTAGAGCTGAGAGTTTCTTGTACATAGTCTGAAAGTTTTTCACTCGTTTCTCCACCTAGATTTTTAACTTCCAAAATTTCAACCATGACACCATGGCAGGGCAAAAAGTATCCAACCAGTAAGGGACGCAATTTAATTAGACAAATCCTCTTTTAAGGACTCTAAGGCGTCAGGCAGGAAAACATTGTTCAAAATTGACTCCGTTTTGGTGCGAGCGCATGCAAACGAATTGTCAAAACACTTTTTAATAAGTCTGGAAGCGCAGTCTACAGAACGGAATGAAAAATTGTGTCGCATTGCATGATAAGCCCAAGTTCCTTCTGCTGCTGCCAAATTCTTTTCTTTTTCTCCAAATCCTTCCTTCTGTAGGAATGTGGTCATTGACTTGCTTGAAGAGGAGGAGGCATCAGCACGCTTGCGCCTACTAGTCTTTAAATGACGTTCATTATCATATTTTCCACCATTTGTCATCGAAAAGTACGACGTGCACTTTAAACGCTTGACATTACTTCCACTTTTTGCTTTTTTTATGAAAGGATATTCACTTTCTATTTTTTTTTTTGGAAAGTACACTTCCTTCTGGATGCCACGATGTCGTCCTCTTTGGAGTGCTACTTGATTATTAATCGACTACCAACACGTAGCAGTTGGACTTAGCCGTACATGGACGAGTGCAAGAGAAGTATGGAGCACAATTCATAAATGCTAAGACCTACTGTAGCTATGCTGCAGCAAGAGCCTTAGAGGTTTCAAGAAAAAATATCTTAACTCTTATCTTTGAACAATCAGCAATTTATTACTATTTGTGTATGCAATGGGGGACAGAAGGAGGGGGCACATTCCGCAAAGGGGGACATTAGTACGTCCCCCGAAGGGAGCGATTTTTAGGGGGACAGAGATTCGAATTGGGGGACTGTCCCCCGCAAAGGGGGACGTCTGGTCACCTTACTCATACTGTATGACTCAGGTACCTCGCCAGAAAAAAATAAAAATCTCCACTGGTTCTAGAACCACTTAATGGATTCCTTTAGTTATTTTCAATGTATATCAGTTTTACTATTATTATTATTATTATTATTATTATTATTATTATTATTATTATTATTATTATTATTATTATTATTATTATTGTGACGTATACTTCAAGTGTACTGACAGGAGATTTAAAGATACGTAATTTCTTTTGTGAATAGTTTTTAGACGAATTCATACAAGTTGTCGCTATCGGATTTCCAGCGATATCTGTATTTAAAGAACCACCCTTGCTTATCCTGGTGACTTCGGTCCCGTAGCTAACATGGATAAAGCAGTATTTTCTTTATAGCACAGGAAAATGTTGGTGTTCGCTGCTGCGGTCTTATTGTTACAAGATCATCACTGTGTATGGAATATTAAGTTCCCATTATATCGTTTGTAGTTTCTTAATGGGCCCTGATATCGTTCGGAGTTTTAAGCGCGAATGTTTTCAGTCAGTTTATCGTAAGTCTCGAATCATTGTCGCTTTCGTGATTATTAAACCCTTTTAATTAATAATTTGCCATTAGGTTTAAGTGATTTTATAGAATTTTTAGTTCGTGGAGAGTCTATACGTGTTTTCGTAAATTTCCATATACTGTATATTAAGTGCTCATGTAGATGAAGGCCCTTAGTTAAACGCAATTTTGGGTATGCCTTACTAGACAGCAACTAAAGAATCATTCATACGAAAATTTTTATTTTTGGGAGTTTAGTAGCATAGGAGTGTTTGCACGTTCTTTCAATACCTTTTCGAAATCCATTTTTAGAGCAAATGATCAATCACGGTAAGTAAGGCTAAAGCTATTCAGTTAAACTCCTGAAAATCGACGGAATGATGGTAAAAGCTATTGAAAGCTCTTGGTCGGATTTAGTGAAGATCAATGGAGAATAGAACTTTATATCGCTCATTTTCTGTGTGGTAAACAATGTTTTAGCTTTGAAATGGTTATTTTGAATAGTCACTCATTTTGTATTTTAAGTAGAATATGTTTTCTACTTTTGAGTTTATCCAGGAAAGCATTGGGTTGGGTATAGGAAACAAAATGACCGTTATTGAAACCAAGTAGCTGGTCAGTAGTTTTCCACTTTCATGCTAATTTATGAAGTGATTTCGTTATGAGTTCGGTATGCCGCTAATCGATCTGTGAAGTCAAGCAGTATTGTGTCAGGTCAGTACTTGGATGGAAAGCTTCCACTGCTAGACCCCTTGGCCCAAGTAACCAGCCGTGGCGGCATGGACGTGTAACTAGCCAGTGTGAGATGTGAATCAAGAAGCCAGTCAAGACTTAATCACAGTCTGTTAGTGACAGGATTTAAAGGAAAGGAGCGAAAGGACGCGTCTTTCATACCCCAGCAAAATTCATTCCCAGAATAATAATTGTATGTTGTGTTCGTGTGCTTGAGTGCATTATGTGTGTCAGTTTTAACGTTGTCCTTTCAGCCTCAGTCTGTTGTGTAACAGACTGCACCGTTTGTGTTCATTCCTTTGTTTCCAGTCGGCTGAGGCCGATTTAGTCAGTGAGTGAAACGCGCCGCTGTGGTTCAATAAAATTGCCTTATAGTTTTATGAAGCCTTGTGTTATGCTTCCAGCGTAGGTCTGCAGTTTTTATAGCCGGCATGTTTGTCGTTGTTGCTGTAGCCTATGCCCGCACATTTATATTTTATGTTTATTGTTAGCTTTTACTTAAGGGTCTCTGCCAATAAATATTTTCTTCACACATTATACAGTATATATTATATATATGTAATACACAAACACACACACAACAGTCACACACACACACACACACACACACACACATATATATATATATATATATATATATATATATATATATATATATATATATATATATATATATATTATGAATTTTCGTCTTTTAAACAGGTGTGACTTTTTTTATTCACAAACATAAAGCCACAAGTATGGTTTAATATCGAATTCGCTATAACTGTAACTCTCTATAACTTTACAATTACTTTTAATTTTTAAGTGCGCCGGTCAGGATTCGAACCATGGTCTGCTTTAGAAACGACGATAGGCAGGGGATAGGACCTGAGAAAAACCATGCAGTCACTGTCACACTCGTGCTTCAGATGCCAAATTGTGGTTGAACTACGTGCAGAAAATTTCCACATCAGCAGCAATTTCATACCTACATAGAATGGATATCAGCTGCACATCGAAACACCCCTTCCCCATGCATTTGCCATTCAACTTCTCCAGCTTGTATCCAGTGCCCAAACCATCTCAAAACTGATCCACCCTTTCCCCTCCACCAACCTTGCTACCACTTCTCAATAACTCCAGGTTTGTCACTCTGCATTCGTCTTATAACAAAAATGCCATGAAAACTGTTCATCACACAGCTTTCTGCAGTCTTCTTATAACATCTATGATATAAAAGCAGGTCACCCTGATAGTGTCAACTTTTTAATATCGTGAACACTCTCATCACAATCATTTGCATGTACCCAGTAACCTTTCTTATTTTACCCGCTCCGCAGCTGATTTTTTCTCATATCGTACAGTCATCTAATGAAATTTGCTCCCAAATCCTTATACAAATCAGCCACTTCCATTCTTCCAGCAACTGAATTAATATTTATTGCCCATCTTCCTGGTTTCCATTTACACACAATCTTATTCTTGCTCACATTTTCACTTCACTCTCCTCTTTATCAAACTCTAACAAGTCTGCATTTTTTTCGACTCTCGCAAATCAGTACTGTTACATGCTAACAGCAAACATGCCACACTCCATGCTCAACCCATTTTCTTATCCCAAGAGTTTGCATTTTCATTTATTGCCCTTTATCTAACTTCTCGCTTATCCCCATATATAAAGGCACTGAACTGCTATGGAGAGGTAACACGCATATGTCTCGACCCACTTTTACACCTGACTAGTTCCTTTCCCATTTACAGTACGTATTCTGACACCCTTTGGTTCCATCATAAGAACTTTTAATTGCGCTCAACAACGTATCTCCTATACATTACGTTCTCAACTTCCCCACATTGTCTCTATATCAGTTCTGTCATGAGCTTTATTTTTTTTTAGTTCGTGCTTGCCGCATAAAGTGTTTCCCTTTGCTTTCGAACTTTCACATCACTTTTACGTAACAGACGCTTCATTCACACATCCTTGTTCTTGTCCGAACGCCACAACATTCTACCCCTAGCACTCCTGTAGTATGTACTGCTTACTCTACCAAAATCCTAATATACACCTTCTCATGTTGGTTAAAGTAATGTTATGCTCCTATAATTTTTACAGGCGTCTCTGTCTCTTTGTTGCCGCTATTCTTATCATACATTCTTCTGGAACTTTTCACTCATCCAGACATACCTTATAAACCCTGGTCAGCAGCTCAGTTACTCTAACCCACCCTACCGCAGAATTTCACTTGTGGTCCCATTAACACTCGTCTGTTCGTTCTGCAACATTTCCATTGTCCTTACGTTCTCGGCAGTCACTTCCATAAATATTTTCAAACTTTCATCGCCACTGTTGTGACATCTTCAAAATATTCCTTCCATATTTCCAGGACAAAATACACCTTGACAGCATCTCTCCAATTGCATATTTAATTTTTTTTCCTCTGCAGTTGCTACCCTGGAAAACAACATGTTCTCTCCAAGTTCTTGCTCACTTTTTTTAGTTTTCTGTAAAAGAAAACTATTGAGATGGGTTTGTCTGGCCGTCTACACTTTTTCTGTCAGCTTTCAGATCTTAAAAACTACTGAGGCTAGAGGGCTGCAAATTGGTATGTTGATCATCCACGCTCCAATCATCAAACGTACCAAATTGCAGCCCTCTAGCCACAGTAGTTTATATTTTAAGTAAGGGTAAGCTTAACCATGGATCGAGCGTCTGGCAGCGCTTTTCGGAAGTGTCGCCGACGAACCTTCACTTGATGGCATCTGGGGAGCAACTGAGCATTGCCCGGTCGTAGGGTGACAGTTTCATACAGCATTATACGGTGTACAGAAAACTCGGCGCATTTTCAACTTGTTTATTGCGTGCTTGATTTCTTACGTTTTGTTCCTGACTACCCGATCGATCACAACTACCTCTCTCTCTCTCTCTCTCTCTCTATATATATATATATATATATATATATATATATATATATATATATATATATATATATATATATATATATATATATACTTATTTATATATATGTATAATTATATATATACATATATGTATACAGTATATATAAAATTTGGATGTATGAAACATCAGTAAGAAAATATTTAAAATTTAAATAAAAAAACAAGGTAATAGGAAAACTGCGCACAGAATGGTACAAACAACAGAAGTTTAAAAAGTGAAAACTTAATTACGTTTTTGTGAAAGGGAACACTCTTGCTCTTTAAGTCGAACTTCAAAGCCAGCGATAAAATACTAGAAATAATTCCAAGAAACGACTAATGTTCTTCCGCTTTCCGTATCACTCCATTTCCAAGAAGACCAACTGACACTTCACAATTTATACAAGAAGTCTCTTAAAGGTAAACTGTTGCCAGGCCAACGAGAGCTAACTCACAGTACACAATTAATTCGATAAACACGCGAACATCTTGGAGGAAAAGTGAAGTTATAAAAGCTGTAAAGCTAATGATATGAATTGTTTACGTAGTGTATCCTAAGTAGGGCATGAAGGACTGAAAAAGTAGGAAATGTGGGAATAGGAGTACGTAATAGAGTGTCTGGCATAGGAGACCAGATGGATCAGTATAAATGGGGGACGACAAGTTAGTAAATAGTATATATATATATATATATATATATATATATATATATATATATATATATATATATATATATATATATATATATATATATATATATATATATATATATATATATATACTGTATTTATATATGTATGTACATACATACATACATACATACATACATACATACATACATACATACATACATACATACATACATCATACAATAGTCAGTTGTCTCTTTTCCTCAAATAGGCAGGGGTTCTAGGAAAAAGAAGGCAATTACCACTGCATGTTCAACGTTAGACAGATAACTCTAGATTGAGCGCTTGTGCTCAAAACCACGGCATGAACACCTTCATATATTCATGCAGAACGCTAATCAGCGGCCTGTTGTATTTTCTACATATGCAACTTGATTCAGGTCCGTCCATCTTGCGCACACACACTTTGAATACCTCTTGTATTCCAGCACATGTTATGTCTTCTCATCCTTTCCTAGCACTTCGGGATTATGTGCTTTCCACAATCTTTCGTCCTCCATATTCTCCATAGGCCCAAACCATTCACTGGTCTGTCTTCCCATAAGCTGAACTTTTCACCAAGGAGAACAATTCCCATTCGTTCAATCCTTCGTATTCTACGTATACTACGTAAACAATTCATATCACCAGCTTAAACATTTTTATTTCTTCCGCATTCCACATGTACACTTCATTATCATACAAATAGTTGGCTCAACTATCCCGTCATACATCACAACTTTGACGTTCACAAACACTCCTTACCCTCATAATCTTACAACTTTCTCTTACAAACAGTTTCAAGAATGGAAAGAGGCCAAACGTAATCAAACAGCTTCAAGAATGGAAAGAGGCCAAACGTAATCAAAGTTTCAAGAATGGAAAGAGGCCAAACATATTCAAACAGTTTCAAGAATGGAAAGAGGCCAAACGCATTCAAAAAGTTTCAAGAATGGAAAGAGGCCAGACGTATTCAGTTTTAAGAATGGAAAGAGGCCAAACGTAATCAAACAGTTTCGAGAATGGAAAGAGGCCAAACGTATTCCAACAGTTTCAAGAATGGAAAGAGGCCAAACGTATTCCAACAGTTTCAAGAATAGAAAGAGGCCAAACATAATCAAACAGTTTCGAGAATGGAAAGAGGCCAAACGCATTCAGGCAGTTACAAGAATGGAAAGAGGCCAAACGTATTCCAACAGTTTCAGGAATGGAGGCCAAACGTAATCAAACAGTTTCAAGAATGGAAAGAGGGCAAACGTATTCAAACAGTTTCAAGAATAGAAAGAGGCCAAATATAATCAAACAGTTTCGAGAGTGGAGAGAGGCCAAACGTATTCCAACAGTTTCAAGAATGGAAAGAGGCCAAACGTAATCAAACAGTTTCAAGAATGGAAAGAGGCCAAACGTAATCAAACAGTTTCAAGAATGGAAAGAGGCCAAACGTAATTAAACAGTTTCAAGAAGTGGAAAGAGGCCAAACGTAATCAAACAGTTTCAAGAATGGAAAGAGGCCAAACGTAATTAAACAGTTTCAAGAGTGGAAAGAGGCCAAACGTAATCAAACAGTTTCAAGAATGGAAAGAGGCCAAACGTAATCAAACAGTTTCAAGAATGGAAAGAGGCCAAACGTATTCTAACAGTTTCAAGAATGGAAAGAGGCCAAACGTAATCAAACAGTTTCAAGAATGGAGAGAGGCCAAACGTATTCCAACAGTTTCAAGAATGGAAAGAGGCCAAACGTAATTAAACAGTTTCAAGAGTGGAAAGAGGCCAAACGTAATCGTAGACTTTAGACGAAGGTTTCGTTGATCCATTTCAACTTTTTAACGTACAGAATTTCATTGAGCAAGTTTCTGACGAGAAATGTTTGTAAACAGCAGAAGGCTATTGACTAATTCTAGAAAACCCATAAGGCCGTACGTTCAGTGCCTCTGCCTTAGTTGTCTTTGTTTTTGAACAAATGTACATTTACTTTTTACCATTCTTAAGCAGTGTAGGGTCTACAAAAAAGGAAAGCTATGCCATCTGTAAGCATAAATATAATGCATTTTCCTTCAACTAGGCTACATTTTTACTTGGTTGTAAGGTCGATTAGATTACGTACTCTCATTAGTGTAATTCCTTGGCAGTGGATGCCTGTCATTTATTAGTAACGTTCAGACCGTTTTGACATTGGGTATATCCTCATTTTTTAAACCAGGGGAAGTTGGAAGTGCGTCTGTGAATCTCAGTGACATTATCAATTGGCTCCCACTCGAAGGTAGAGAGATAAGCGTTATCTCAGCCTTTATCGCAGAAGGACCTATCAGTTTTTATGCGTTGAACAGCCATTGTGCGTAGAAGATTTGGTGGTTTGTGGAGTTTTGTTAACTATAGATATGATTGAGGTGACTGTTTACAACTTACTGTCGCTTGTACACAAATAATTATTTTCTTTATTATTCATCTTTTATGTTTCATAGTTGGTGGTTACCTACGCACAGTGTTCATGTTGAGCTTTGTTCTTTACGTAAATTCTTTGCTTAATCTAAAATTATTATTATTATTATTATTATTATTATTATTATTATTATTATTATTATTATTATTATAAAGAAAATTCCCTTACATTACTGAAAGTAAAAAGCAAGAACACCGCACGCGCTCCTTAACACAAACGTTTCCTAGAATATCTGGTAGAAAACATGTTTCCAATAAAAAAAAAAAGAGGACAAGCAGCGAATCATAACTGATGCCTTTAGACCTGTCAAGAGTATGAAATGTGAGAAGTAATGGATTGCGTGCCAGACCTCCCCCTACCTATCCCCACCTGTGCATAAATCGGTCTCGAATGATGCGTTTGAGTGCCAGCTCCTTTATTAGGTTCAATTTGTTGGTGCGGATGAGTGTACTTGTACACTTAGCACAGCTGGTGATAGGCTGCCGGCCTGCCTTCCTCATGGAGATCGATATTCAATGTTTTGTTTCTTTGAGTATGACGAGTTGCCTTCTTACCCTCTTAAGATTTTGTCTGCTAGTTTGTGGACATGAGTACCATTTGACATTACTAAGACTAGGGATTTGTTGAACTTTTGTTTTACGTGGGCCACCAGGTTTTTGCCCATTTCTTTACTGTAAATAGGAATTCAATTCCATTGTAGTTATACCTACTTTTTCGCCCAGACATGTTCTCATACAAAGTCCAGAGATTAGACTTATATGTGCATTTGTTTGCCCATAACAAAGTTCAGGGATTACGTTGAGAAACCTCGCGTGGGGATTAAGCGATGTCTTACCTCTGAATCACGCATTAACTTCGTTTTGCAGTTGAGAAAGAGCTTTGCCATCTGCTTGGCGTTTTTGCGTAAGATATTCGACGCGGCATTCCTTTGGATGCGAGTCAATGCTCTCGGAATTAAATTGACAACGTGTGCAGGAGAGAGAGAGAGAGAGAGAGAGAGAGAGAGAGAGAGAGAGAGAGAGAGAGAGAGAGATTCAGATTCATTAATTTAATAATATAGATTAGCGACACAACAGTTAAGATCATCGAAGTCGCATATATCTTTTAAGGATATAGATGTATTGAATATCAGAAATTAGCGTCACAATAATTATCATTGGCGCAGAAAATACTTTTTGAAAGAGAGAGAAAAAGAAAGGAAAAAAAAGTGTTCTTGCGAAACTCCCGCAGTCGAGTCACTGACTGGCGCAACTTCCGTTTAAATCCAAGGGCTGAAAGGATATTGTTCGTAACGAGTGCGAAATATCTCAAGTTTCGAGATTGTTCTTGTCATCCCCTTCACGGCTTTGATTTTTTAGGAGCACTTTTTTGTATGTGAAACGCTTTATGAAGCGTATTAGAGCGTCAAGCTCATGAAGTGAAGTTAAAAATGTCTGCTTTTAAGTGCAGTTGTTAACTTTTGTATTTTCTGTTTTTGAGTATTCAGGGAAAATGTACCACGATATATATAAGTTGTTATTAATAGCAACAGACCCATGTAAGTAGACACATTTTTACATAACAGCAGAACGTAGTTGTACCACGAACCCGTATTTTCGGTTAGTACACGGACTTACAGTCAAGATGATTGTTCAAACAAACTAACATACACACACGCACACATGTATCAGTGTTTCTAAACCAGGCAACGGTTCGAATCCTGCTAGGGACGAAGTATTAAATGATTATAATGTCCCCATGGATGTGTTATTTCCAAGTTAGAGTGAATTTGATGACGATATTTGTGGCTTAATAAAAAAATGTCACCAGTTTGTGAGAGGCAAAATTATATATATATATATATATATATATATATATATATATATATATATATATATATATATATATATATATATATATATATATATATATATATATGGCGCAGCTTACTGTTAGAGAATTGAATCGTATCAACAAAGTCCGTGGTTACACCTTGGCCTGCCTGTATTAGCTGACCCAGCATTGAATACATTAACAGCGTCAGCTGGGAATCAAATAAAGTGAATGGGATTAGCAATTTCATCCCAAAACGATCAAGCTCCATACATATATATGTATATACTGTATATATATATATATATATATATATATATATATATATATATATATATATATATATATATATATATATATTTTAATTATACACACACACATATATATGTGTGTGTGATGTGTGTGTGTGTGTGTGCGGGGTGGGGGTTGGGGCGGGTGTTCGAGTCGGTCTTAATTGGATGAGGTTGTTAGGCAAACCTTTGCTTATGGGCTTATGTGGTGACTGTTCTGGCTTTTCTTAGTAGTCACAGCTTTTTTGTGTCTTTGTACTTAGAGTCAGTACATTGAACACGAAAAGGAAATCTAGATCTAAGACTGTTATGTTACCTTTAAAGGAGCACGTTCTGTTCAAAGTGTCCGGAGAGAGAGGTTTGGTGCTTGAATAATGTAATGGCTCCGGCGTGTGAGAGCAACACAGTTTTAAGGCTATCATTGAAATGGATGTTGACTCTCATTCGTCTTGATTACAGGTACTTGTTATTGTGGATGCTTTTACGGATGCATTTGCTACCGTGTTGCTCTCTTGTTTGTTGCACTCTCCGTTTCTTTATAAATTACCTTTGTATATTTTCATGCAAGGACATGGAGATAGTTTAACGTTGAGATTGTCAAAACGCATTTTTACATAAATTATAATATATATATATATATATATATATATATATATATATATATATATATATATATGTATATATATATATATATATATATATATATATATATATATATATATATATATTACATACATACATACATACATACATACATACATACATACATACATATACCGTATATATATGTATGTATGTATGTATGTATATGTATATTGTGTGTGTGCGTGCGTGTTCGATTCTGCACGCTAACATAGATAGAAAGGTTGTTTTGTGGTTCCGTTTGTGTTTTATATATTCTTTAGGTTTAAAATTAGTTTTACATCACATGCATGAACCTGCTTCGACAAAGCCAGCTCTCATTAAAGAATTCTCGATAGGACTAAGACGCGAACTCTTCAGCTGCAGAGTGAGTGAGCAAGTGTAGCAATTGCAGGATGATGAATGATTATAAGCAAAGTCATAAAGTTACTGTAATTCGAGGCTTAAGTCGTCAAAGTTGATGGCTAATTATTGTCCCTGTGCGTTTGCATCCAAAGTGGTAGGTAGGTAAGTTGCAGGTTGGAAGTTGTCATCACAGTTCTGTGAACTTCGCCAGTCACAGAATGGAATCGATGATAATCAATAGATCCAGGTGAATAATGGATGGAAAATTGTTTATTCATCTTCGCTTGGTTTGTATTGCAATCGAAGCTCCATGAATGGCTGGTGTGAAAAGACTGCCGTGTCTTGGTTTTTTATGTTATATACAATGGTGCGTTATTTAGTTCTCATTTGATATTTACTTGCATTATTATTCTCTGAAAGAGTTGTACCGGTAATCGTTTTTTATCACGTTTGGGAGTCAGTCCTTTTAGGGTACACACTTTCGCTTGATGTTGAAACGTGAAGCTGTCGAAAAATTGAATAATGTCTTAAGAAAAATTTCTGTGTTCCGTGTGATGGCTTTATTTTTTGTAAGTAAAGTATCATTGTTGGTATTGTTGTTTAATACGACCACAGGTTCTTGTGAATGAGGTGTAGAGGGCATCTACTGTACTGTCTTCGTTTACCACGTGTGTACAAAATTTTTATCGTCTACTGTATATAAAAAAAGATACTTTTGAATTTGAACGTACATTTGAGTTATATTAATTAAAATTTATTGTCCATGTTATTTACGTAGTATTTGGAGAAGGTAAATTTTATATACTTTGCAGAACTTGATTAAATAACAAAAATTTTTAAACTGTTATTGAGGGCATGACGCCTTTCTTCATTTGGGGTTTTATGGTCGTTTATACAACTCAGTATTTGGCTGTTTCCAAGGTAGATTCAGATGGATTTAATTTTGGATATACAAAGGAGAAGGGAACCCCACCGCAAATCGAATGTGCTGTACATGAAATTAGCATTATACGTGGGTTTAGGTCTTGAAGGGTAGTCTGTACACGGGTTTGGGCCTTGAAAGGTCGTTTATACCTGGGTTTGGGTCTTGTAAGGTTGTATATAGCTGGGCCTGGGTCTTGAAAGGTTGTCTCTGTCAGTTGAAGGAGTCCAGAGTGCCACATCAGGCCTCTTACTGTGGCACATTAAACTTGTTCTATCGTGTCTTCATAAAGTTTACAAACTTTTCTTAGACTTGAGTGGTCTGTTTTAGGTATTGCTTTTTTGGGTAATTTTTGGAAAGCCTGTTTATCAGGATGCTGGCGAGGAACATCAATTGAAAAACAACTGTATGATAAATGAAAAGGTTAGATAACATGATATCTCTTTCCTCTCGCTTTGGTTGCACAGAACATCATATATATATATATATATATATATATATATATATATATATATATATATATATATATATATATATATATATATATATATATATATATATATATTATATTATATTATATTTATATATATAATTATATATATATATATATATATATATATATATATATATATTATATTTGTGTATGTATGTATGTGTAAAACATTCAGAGAAATCGATTTGTGTATGTATGTATGTGTAAAACATTCAGAGAAATCGATAGGATTTTCAAATAGCAACCATCCTGTTTAATCCGTTGTCAGTGAAATGAGAACCTTGCCATAGCCTTGATTAAAAGAGAAGCCGCCTCCCCTCTCGTCGTCCCCTTCCCTTTTCCCCCACTTTTTTTTTTTTTTTTTTTTTTTTTTTGTCCATTTATTTCCAATCTCGCACTCCAGCCTCCCATTATAATAACATTACCTTCGATCAGGCATTCGGTTACTCGTTGGTTAACTTGGAGGCTTCTTTTTTTTTTTTTTTTTTTTTTTATACGTTATTCGTACCACAATTTTTTCCCCGTGGTTTGCGTTTTATAAGTTTATTGCTGTTTTTGAGTTTATTGCTGTGTTTTGCTCTCAGTTGTTTTTGTTATTTTGATAGTGTATGTTGTTACTTTAAATCTAATGCAGGCCTCATGACCGGCCGCTGTAACAATTACCATCTGGTAATGTGTAATGGAAAATCTCTTTTTCTGTTTTTGTGAGTAACATGTATCCTGTATACTTAAGTAAATATATATATATATATATATATATATATATATATATATATATATATATATATATATATATATATATATATATATATATATATATATATTATATATGTATGCATGCATGTATGTATGTATTATACATATTTATGCGTGTGTGTATGTATAGTAATAAGTTTCTAAAGTATTACTGTAATGACCGTTGTGCTTATGAACCCCAGAACATACAGTACGTGCCATTTTATTCTCTAGCCAAAGCGTTATGTTGTGCAAATTCGTGTGCGGTATATCTCGCAAGAATATTGTTCTCCTTTGTTTTTAGACTGAAACTGGCACTCTAATGGTATTGTGAGGTCGTTAGCAATACCGAAGCCTTTATCTGTATATAAGAAGTTATCGCTTTCTCTCCTGACAGTGGTTGTAATTGGATACAGCCAATTTATCCGTTGTTGGTGGGGTTACAGGTAATATGATATTAGGATGCGTGAAAGTTCTGACGCCAAGTTATTAAATTGGATTTCCTTGGGAGGGGACTTAATGACAGATGACTTGCATATGCCAGCAGGATGTGTTGTAACTGTGTGTCTGAGTATTGCGGCGTATACGACCGCATGACGCAACTCCTTGCGCGCGCGCGTTCATCGGGGGATCGTGCGCGAGATGTGCACAGATTTGCCTTTGTGGCTCTTCACTCATAAGCGCTCTTGGTGGAAGGTATCTGTTTACCTTTTGCAAAGCCTGAGAGAGAGAGAGAGAGAGAGAGAGAGAGAGAGAGAGAGAGAGAGAGAGAGAGAGAGAGAGAGAGAGGCTGGTTAGTGGAGAAAGGGTACGTCGAGATGCTCTTACCTCAGGAAAACAAGAAAAGAAAGAATAACATCTCATTGGTTAGGTGAGGCGCCCCCGGCACAATTCCCGAAAATGTAGCACAAAGGCGGATTAGCCTGGGGTGGAAGAAGAAGGGGTTTTTCGGAACGCTACTTAGTTACGTGTGACATTGGGAAGGGATGGTAAGGCGCCAAAAGAAAGGCGACTTGGAATACGGATCCGAAATGAAGGGACAGACGCCGAATGGCTGGAAGATTTACAAGGCGTTGCCGGTGTCAGCACTCTTATAAAGGTCTTTTTTTCTTCTTCTTTTCTTTATTACAGTGGGGTAAAAGGAAATGCGAATGAAAAAGGTTTTCTTGTTTTGTCTTGGAGGAAGTAATATTCTGACCTTGGAAACGGGAACATTTTCTTGTCTTGAGGGAATTTAAGGCTTGGTTAGGACACGTTAGAAATTATGTATGTTGCCTTTGAGAGAAAGGAGGAAGTGAGGTAGCCGGGTAAGATGTAGGTTGAAAGTCGGTTTGTTTAGTGAAGTGAATGTGTTCATAAACAGAATAGATTTATATGTGATACAACATTTATGAATTTTCTTCAATTGTAATTATGTTTGGATTTCTAGGTAAGAACACCATAACTGCAGAATGATTTGGGTCTAGAATAAATGGCTCTCTCTCTCTCTCTCTCTCTCTCTCTCTCTCTCTCTCTCTCTCTCTCTCTCTTATTGGAAAACTGAATGAATTTAAGCAAGAAAGCGATTTAGATATAGCCTATCGTAACTGTAGTTGTTTGATTAATTTCTCCTTGTGCTCCAAAGAAAAGGAAGAAAAGCTCCAGTTTTGTTTTTCGAGGCGTGATCTTGTTAGTGAAGAAATTCGGCTGTTTATGGATTATGTTGGCTTTCGGATTGAAAAGAAAAGACCCGTCATACATATATGTAGGCTATGTATGTGTGCGTGTGTATATACAGTATATACGTATATATATATATATATATATATAGTATATATATATATATATATATATATATATATTTCTTCGTTTTTAACGTGCTTTTTTCCCATTTTTATATGGGGGTATATATATATATATATATATATATATATATATATATATATATATATATATATATATATATATATATATATATATATATATATATATATATATATCTGTTTCTGGATAATGTTTCAATGATTGGACATGTATTGAATCATGAAACGTTATTTCCATGTAACTTTAGTTGGCCTTTACTGTATGTACTGTAAGTGTTGGTGTTAGCGACTGCCAATGTTTACTCATGATATTTTTCCTAAGCTCTGCGCGCACAATGCATTTATTTCGTTAGTAAGAGATGTATAAGAATCCGTATTTTATGTGGAATGTTTAATATCTGTGTAGACAAGTGGATATACGTTCGTAGCTGCCCATCGCATTTGAGTTCTTTTGATCTTCATGTCATGCAGTTCTCGATTCAACTGTCAGTAATAACATTTTTCGTCAGTTCTTATAACCTTAATTCATCCCGTTTTGTGGGTAAGAAGCCAATGTATTTCACAGTGGCTATTTTCATTTCATTTGACCTTTAGTGCTAACTTTGACCTTCGGTGCTGATACCAAACGCGACCATCGCATCAGCGGACTAAGGAATTCCTTGCACAAGGATATCTGTTCTGCATAGATCGGTATGGGATCAAGCTTCTTTCATTCGACATTGGTTTTCTGCATTAAAATGATTTTATCATCCAGTCGCTCGTAGAAGTGAACAGGTGGCATTAGTACTCATTTTGTAGATGTAGAAGCTATCCAGTTGCCGTTTGTGCCGCTCTTTACGTAGCATCTTATCAGTTTTTAACAGAAGCCTTGGTGTATTAATCGCATTTCTATATAAAGACAAAATCCACGAAGGAAAGAGAAACAATGGAGTACATTCTGCTAAAGGACAAGAAGTCGAAAGGCCTTGCAGTACCCCATTGTTTCTCTTTCCTTCGTGGATTTGGTTTTTTTTTTGTATAATCATCATGTTCCATATTTTCGTGATTCAGTTACACACACACACACACACACACACACACACACACACACACACACACACACACACACACACACACACACACATATATATATATATATATATATATATATATATATATATATATATATATATATATATATATATATATATATAGTGTATATAGAGAGAGAGAGAGAGAGAGAGAGAGAGAGAGAGAGAGAGAGAGAGAGAGAGGGGGAGGGGGAGGAGGTCAGGGATAACTCAACAGCATCGAGCGCAACGACAGCAGCAGAAACAACATGGGCAATGATGCAACAACAACCACAGGAAAGGAGTGAAATGAGACTTTCCGCCCTTTCAGAGTGCGTCTCCTTGTTCCTGTCCCGTTTATGTCGCTCCGTCGTAGATGTTGCATCGCCAACCGGGTCACGGGGGTTTTGAGGTGGTTGGGTCGTGCGAAGTTTCGCTGAAGTTTTGCCCCATGAGCCTCCCAGATTTCTGTGTCCGTTGGTCAGAGACCCCTCAAATGGTGCAATATAGGAACTCGTATGTTGAACTGTTCGGGAAAATACACAGCAAGTGTGTGTGTGTGGAAAGGATGTGGGTATTGAACCTCAGAAACTGCCTTTATTCTAATATTGTTAGTAAAGGGTGGCTTTCTTTTGATTTAGAAAGCTGTTATGTTTTGTTTGCGCAGAAGCTCAGTTACGATATATTTAGTATCCAAGGTTAACCTGAGGAAATACAGTTTACTGGATTTGCATTCCTTTGTTAGCCATTCTGTGGAGAAACTGATATCTGCTTGGTAAATTAAGTATAAACTGGACGCAGTTAACACTCAACGTATACGTATATTTGTTCCCAGACGCATTGCAAGTTAGAAGTTAGATAAACGTTGTTCATAATGTTTTATGATGTGACACGTAACGAGCTAAAAGGGGCCATTTTATTTGCTGAGCAGTTTCTCATACAGCAATGCTGTCGTGAGAAAAGAAACAAATATCCAAGAGAATTTTAGCTAATTGCTGAAAATATACGAACAAAAACACGCAAATATATATTATATATATATTATATATATATTATATATATATATATATATATATATATATATATATATATATATATATATATATATATATATATATATATATATATATATATATATATATATATATATATATATATATATATATATATATATATATATATATATATATATATATATATATATATATATATATATATATATATATATATATATATACATATATATACATACGCACATACACAAACACACACTGTATGTATGTGTATATCAACAAAAATGTTTTTCATTGAGATAAAGTGGCTGCATAGAAAAACAAGGCAACAGTCACTTCACATTCATACTTTAATTGCTAAATTGTGAATGAACCTTATGTGCAGAAATCATCCACAACGTTAACTCCTTCATACACCCACACAGAAGGCTCACCAACATTGCGTTAAATACCTCACATTCACTTTCATTCCTGCACGCGCCCTTTCTGTTCTTGAACATTAAGAACCTTCCTTTCCAGTAGCGGCATCACTTTATCTGTCGTAAGGCTTACGAATTACACAGGTTTTCCTCGGAGAATGAACAGCATTTGCGAAATAGTGCATGAGCATCACCTTCCATAAGTCTGTCAGAGAGGCTCTTTCTCAGTAAAGGCAGCGTAAGGTAAAAACTTTCTTTGACCTCTCCTGAAGCTTGTTTGTGCGCTTCCGTGTAAATGCAGTCTTGCCTATATGTGTACTTGTGTTTGCGTTGGTTTTCTGTAAAGAAAGAGAATTTATAACATATTTTGACCTTGATATACTTGTTAGCATTCAGATGTTGTAAAATAAAAAGATAGTTTGAATCTGTATCATCCCTTACATTTGTGAACTACAAAGAAACGTATGGTTGCTAGGTAACGACTGGTAGCGGGGAAATTATTTTGTAAGGCTTGGGTGAGCGTTCTGTTGTTCCTGTCCGAAACAAATTTACTGTGGGAAATTTTGTTTATAATCGTAAGCATGATTATAAACAAAACTAACAGCACACACACACACACACATATATATGTGTTGTACATACATATGTAGCCTACGTAGAAATATCGTTTAATATTCAGTTCACTACCCTCGGGAATAACTTACACCCATTGGGAGTTATATTCGAGGTATGGTACAAAATTCATATATATATATATATATATATATATATATATATATATATATATATATATATATATATATATATATATATATATATATATATATATATATATATATATTCTTACGCTTGAAGGTGGGGAAGGAAAACTTACCACAAGGATGTCGCTAATCAGAATGTATCACCTCCAAGAGTAAAATACAGTAAGAAGGAACAGGGGCTGAAGGCCCTACTTTAGAGGGATAACTAATTTACATGTATTTACAATACAAAGTCAGGAGATAAGGAGAGGTAAGGCAGGCCACGGGGGTTCCTGCTGCAGCATATAAAACGAATAATAGATGTTAACTGGGTGGTGGGGATTACACTTCAGTGGTACTGTTCATAATTAGGCTATGCAATTGGAACTTCTTCGGTGCAGCCAACAAGCATACAGTCGTGGCAGAGGGGTCCACAGTGGCAAGCACTCCTTTCTGCACTAGAGAAAGGCGTACTATCACTTGATAAATTAAAGGTAGTAGTGAGGATAAGAGGCTAGCGCTGAGGGTGACAAAAATCCTCTTTAGATGAAACACAACTAAATAAACTTGTGACACGAGTTTAACACAACAGGTCAGATCGATGTAATAGTTGCACTTTGAAACAGAAACATTTAGGAGAAGAAAAAGCTATGTGACTGGACAACCTCAGTTCCTTAATGCACCTTAATTCTGAAGAGATGGCTCATGTAGTCATACCAATGGAAGTAGAGGAAGGGGTTTGGCAATGGGTTTAAGGTACTAGGACTGAGTTATTCAGCCACAGAGGGATATTGGCTTTGAAGGAGTGGGTAGTCACAGAGATGTGACTTGCTTCAGCCCGTTCCAATCTCTGTTGAATTCCTGCGATGGGGGTGCTATTTAACTTTAAGGCTACCTGGATCAAGGGGCTAAGCCTCCAGTGCTACAGCTGGAAGGTCAAGTGCTTAAAATATGAACACTAACTGAGCAGAGTTACTCTCTCAGCACTGTTGCCCAAGCTCAGTGCGATGTATATATTCCTCATAGCCTTAGTAAGTTAGCCTAAGTCTTGGGTTAGGTGATGCCACAGTACTTAGGTATGGTGGTGGCACTAGTGTCATAAGGGCCTAGTAGCTGCGTTATCTACAATTTAAATTTGCCGTGCAAGTAATTGCACGGGTGGAAAGTCAAAGACTCAGGCCCAGGAGATCTGGTGGTTGGTACTCTGCATTGTGATGCAAAGCAAAAGTGTGATGCCAGGTAAATGGCGAGTTGTTACAAGGTGTAAAATTAGTTTATAAATTGTTAAAGTTACAGGAAGAAAATTTTAAAATAAGAGATTAATTTACAAGGTTATAAGTAGTAGTGATAAGGGAAGAAACCTGATATCCTACTCTGGTTGGTGGTGCCAGAGTTCTTCGTAAGATAAAGTAAAGCACTGTGCCATATGGGCACAAGTGCAAGGAGAGCTCAGTGGCTCTCATAAGACCAGGTAAAGGGTTCAAACTACGTAACACGATCAAATAAATTGGGCCATGACGTGTCCTCAGGTTGCCAGGCTGGGAACCACCAAGACTTAGGCTAACTTACTGAATAAGGCTATGAGGAATATATACATGGCACTGAGCTTGGGCACCAGTGCTGAGAGAGCAACTCTGCTTGCTTAGTGTTCATATTTTAAGCACTTGATCTTCCAGCTGTGGCACTGGAGGCTTAGCCCTTCGATGCGGGTAGCCTTCCAGTTAATTCTTCTGGGAAGTGTTGGATTTGTAGTTGCTGAGCAAAGGGCGGAGCCTTCAGGAATGAGAAATTTCTCAACGTCCATGGGGGACGGAGAGTGGCACTGCTCAGGGCACTCAAGTGGCAATGGTAGGAAATTTTTATTAGGAGTGCTTGACGAAGTGTGGGAAGGTACAGGGCCCCTGGACTGCCTTTAGCAGGGCTGTGAATGGGGTTCCTGTCCCAGAAGGAGGTCATGGCCTCCAAGAAGGTGTGTGGTGACACTTAAGCAAATATTTGGGAGGGCCATCATGATGTGATTTATACTCTCGATGGTACTAAGGCCATGTTTATCAATTTCAACCCCATGAGGGACCTTGTCTTCCTGAATCAGGTGGGAATTTCTAGGAGTGGTCACAGCAATGGTGGGTATCTGGGAGAGTTTGGCACTGGTTGGCACTATCGTGTCACTGATTGCAAGAGGAAAGGGTTCCTCTTTGTTCAGGACTGGCACTGGAAAATGAGGCCAAGATGGAGCTGCAGGTTGCTAGTCTGTGGAGCCACCAAGGCAGGATAGGAGAGGAGGGCCAGGACAGATCCTCAGTTTGCGAGGCTGGGGAGCCGCCAAGGCGTGGGATAGGAGAGGAGACGAGAAAGCTGACAAGCTCCATAGCAGAGCTGCCATTTGGGATAGAGACAGAGGCAGTGCCATCTGGCACTGGTGGAGAGCCTTCTGTGCTGGAGGCTGGGAGTGAGGAGGCTAATGATTTCTCCTCATAATTTCCTTTGGGAACGAGTCCTGGGTTTACTGGTGGCTCTGCTTCATCTGATGTAAAGGAGGAAGAAGTTGAAGGTGCGAGAAGTTTGCATTTTGCAAGAGGTTCCTCTGGCCCTGGCACTGAAGCAGGCTGAACCACAAGGATTGAAGGAGTGACGTAAGCAACCTCTAGGTCAATAGTGCCAGACATCAACTCAGGTGTATGGTTCAAGTGGCCAGAATCTAAATCTGGGAAGGGCCCAATGACCGAATGGGACAGAGCACTACAAAGGTCAGGCAGAGGCACTGACTTGAGGCAAGGCACTAGCTCATGTGCTGGAGGTGAAGGCGATGCGGGTGTCAGCCCTGGCTCTCTCTCAGCCCTGGGCATATGCAGCAAGCTCTGTAGGTCTAATTTATCCACCAGTGGGAGGTCACAGCCTAGGATGATGTCGTAGTGTTCGTGAATTTTCTTCACCATTCCTAGGTGGCACAGTTTTGTTACATGGCCTGTTTTACCTGGAGGCATTTTCACCTTTAGGAGGATTGTGGGACCAGTGTAGGTGATGCCATTTAACCACTCCAAGGTCATTTCTTCATCCTCTCTGACTGAGGCGCCATTGGGTAATGCATCTCTCGCAGTGAGGGAGACCTTGGCTTGTATATCGGCCAGAGGTCTTACCTGCCAATAAGCTTAGAGTGACTCATCATCAGGGAGAGCGACATGGTGGAATCTCTATCGTAGGACATCTTGTAAAGAGCCATATGTACAGGATGGTATGGATTTTGGTGGAGATGTTATGGACTTAGTGGGACACGATGGAATTCTGCCAATGCCAGTGCATGGTACACTAAGCGCAGAACATCTGCATCCACCTCTTATCAGGGGCCCAGCCCTTGGGGCATGGCTCTGAGGCAGGGCGAAGCTCTGGCACTGGGTCTGGCAGGTCACTGCAGATGGCATGAAGGGCCAGAGTGCCGGACATCCTCTCAAAGACAATGACTGCCTCCTCATAGGTGGCCATTTTGTGGAGTTGCTAAGATTTGAATATTGCAACTACTCTAGATGATTGGGTATGGATGTGCTAGCAGTGCAAAAATGGCACTGCATGGGAAGGCATTTCCTCTAGGCTGTGCAGTATAGGCACAGATGAATAAGTAACGCGTGGCTGTTCCAGAAATGGCACTCTGAACAGACTATAATAAGAGTGTCCCTTTTGGTAAGATGGCACTGGCACCAGTGTGAGGGTGCTCTAGAGAACTAGTAGGTAATGGATTGGTTCTGCAAGGCAGAGGTGGATGACACTGGGCCTGATATTAATGGCAGTAATTCAGGTGAGTGCCTACGAATACTGTTACAGTTCTTCCTATAGAGAGAATGGCACTGGGAGTGTTCCTTGGAGTGAGTAGGTGGCACTGTAGGACCCAAAAAGGAGTAACCCGAAATACAATTAAGGTGAAGGATATGCTGGTGGCACTCGATGCCAAGGGGCATGGTGCTAGTTGTGTTCTTATATACAGTAGTGGTGGTTGCTGTTTTGGCACCTGGGTGCCAGGGGTCCAGAGGACCAGATATGTGGCACTCATGTTGTGGATGGGATGTGGAAACATGGTGAAACTGGTCCATGAGTGCAAAATTTGTGAGCACTCAAAGTTGCTGTGAAACCACTGGGCCAGTGATGCAATATGTACACACTGGTGCATTGCACGCAAGGTGTGGATTGGTGATAACATGGCCCAAGTCACAAATGAGGCAGACTTGGAGCAGCACTCAGAGGTGTGGTGAGATTATGGATAAAGTTAGGTGGAATATGCAAAACTTGTGAGATAAGTTACATACATGCAGAAGGGAGATTCCGAAGAATGATTGGTTTTTGTTCTGAAGAACAGTTTGCTGCTTGCACATGGACAAAACCAGCTAAAGTGCAAACTTTCTCAGGTTTTGTTCAGGAGAACAGTTTTGGTTTGTTCCGAAGAACAGTGGATAACATGCACACAGACGTTCTCAGCTATAGTGCAGAGGTTATGGGTTCCGAGAAATGGAATTAAGGTATGTGGTTCCGAGAAATGGAGTTAAGGTTATATGGTTCCGAGAAACAGAGTTAAAGTTATATGGTACTGAAGAACATAAAATGAGACACTGCAACAATGGTACGCTGGTTAGGTGGAGGGGTGAGTTCAGTGACTGAATTATTGGCACTAAGAATGCGGACTCATTCCAGAGAATCGAGAGTAATGATTAGATAATGATTCAAGCTCTCGGTACCCACTTATGTTCGAGCAGCTCAGCTGTGTATGGTAACATGGAAGTAATGGGTTTGTGTCCTTTTCTCTTCACGAAGCGCGGTAAAATATGGCAGGGTAAGCCTTGATGGGTTTGTGTAAATGAGAGACACACACAACGAATTTTCAGAGCGTGGGAGGCTTACTCAAAGGTAATTGAGTTTTGTTGCTCTAAGCTTGAATGTGGGGTGAAGGAAAACTTACCACAAGGATGTCGCTAATCTGACTGTATCACCTCCAAGAGTAAAATACAATAAGAAGGAACAGGGCCTGAAGGCCCTACTTCAGAGCGATTCTGGAGAGAAACTCTGGTATAACTAAATTACATGTATTTTCAATACAAAATCAGAAGACAGGGAGGGATAAGGCAGGCCAATGGGGTCCTCCTGCAGCACATAAAACGAATAAAAGATGTTAACTGGGTGGCAGGGATTGCACTTCACTGTTCATAAGGTTGCAGTTGGAATTTCTTCAGTGCAACCAACAAGCATACAGTTGTGGCAGAGGGGTCCACAGCGGCAAGCACTCCTTTCTGCAATAGAGAAAGGCATAATATCCCTTGATAAATTAAAGGTAATAGCATGGATAAGAGGCTAGCGCTGAGGGCAACAAAAATCCTCTTTACATGAAACACTACTGAATAAACTTGTGACATGAGTTTAACACAACAGGTCAGGTCAATGTAGTACAGTAGTTGCACTTTGAAAAAGAAATGTTGAGGAGAAGAGAAAGCTATGTGACTGGACAACCTAAATTACTTACTGTACCTTAATTCTGAAGAGATGGCTCCTGTAGTTGTACCAGTGGAAGAGGGGGGTGATTGGAACTGGTTTTCAGATACTAGGACTGAGTGATTCAGCCACAGAAGGAGTGGGCAGTAACAGAGATGTGACTTGCTTCATTCTGATCTCTGTTGAATTCCTGCGATGGGGGCCTATTTATAAGCTCTTATGATTGCCGGCTTTTTTGAGCCCAGCAAGCATCCAGATGCATTTTGGGTATGTCCAACTTTCTCTTGGGGCGAATGCTGGATGGTTAATCCATCCAACTTTCTCTTTTGGCGAAGGCTGGCTGGTTAATCTGGGCCTCAAGCCACACAGGAGACACGGATGTCTTAATCAGTGCCTTGAGTCGGTCAGGTGGCCAGGCGTCTTTTCTGAGGTTGGGTCAGTGCTTATTGCAGTCATGGAGCTCAAGAGAGGATGAAAAGCAACAAGGGAAATCAGAATGAGGTCGAAGGAGCAGTTTTCCATGACTGACCGTCAGCATGTCGCGGCAAATGAACTTAAATAACAAAAGGTTATTAAGAGTGTTTATTATGAACTTTGACTTTATTCTTGAAAGGCGAGTTGGCTTGGGAGAATTAACTCTCGTAACTATATAACTATATATATATATATATATATATATATATATATATATATATATATATATATATATATATATATATATATATATGTTGTGTGTGTGTGTGTGCGTACGTGTGTGTGTGTGTGCGTGCCATGGTCTAAGTAGGAATTTGTGTATATGCTCATGATACATGATCTCTTGCGATGTTTAGCAAATCTCGCAGGTAGAAGACTGTGTCCCTGTTCTAGATAGAATTTTCTAGATATCTTGAAGGCCGTTGCTGGTGGTGCTACCAATAATCGCCTGCAACTTTTTCGAGTAGGTGCAAAACAAAGGTGTATGGGTTTTCCATACAACATATACAGTATATATATATATATATATATATATATATATATATATATATATATATATTATATATATATATATATATATATATATATATATATATATATATATATATATATATATATATATATATATATATGTAGAATCTACTGGTCACTTTTACCAGATACATATGTAATTGTAATTGGCTATTACAATTACATATATAATATATATATACATATATAAATATGTATATATATATATATATATATATATATATATATATATATATATATATATATATATATATATATATATATATATGTAATATATATTATATATGTAATTGTAATAGCCAATTACAATTATATATGTATATATATAAAAGTGACTAGTAGATTATATATATATATATATATATATATATATATATATATATATATATATATATATATATATATATATATATATATATATATATATATATATATATATACTGTATATGTTGTATGGAAAACCCATACACCTTTGTTTTGCACCTACAGCGAAAAAGTTGCAGGCGATTGGTAGCACCACCAGCAACGGCCTTCAAGATCTCTCTCTCTCTCTCTCTCTCTCTCTCTCTCTCTCTCTCTCTCTCTCTCTCTCTCTCTCTCTCTCTCAGACTCCTGTTTCTACTTCTAACGTGTGGAAATCAAAACCTATTTTACAAAAAATAGTTTACTCTGTCAATCTAACATATAACAAGTTAAAAACATGGTAAATAATAAAAATGCTAAAAGAAAAAAAAAAAAATGTAAATGATAAATGAATACCTTCCCCAACAAAACATCTTAGCAAACACCAAAATTATAAATGGGATTCTTCCCCCATTTCACTCCTTAACCTAGATAAGCCTCCATTGTAATTATGTCCTTAGTCATAGTTCCTTTTAAATGACCAATCTCATATACATATATACACACACACACACACACACACATATATATATATATATATATATATATATATATATATATATATATATATATATATATATATATATATATATATATATATGTGTGTGTGTGTGTGTGTATGTATGTAAAACAATATAGCTAAAACTGACTTGTACCTTGAGTTGTGTCAAATTTTGAAAGTGGATTAACGTTTTATAACTTTGGGATTTATAATTTCATTGTGGAAAACTAAGGCTTTAAATTGCAAGTTGTTAGTCTTTGTTTCTAATGTGGCTTTTGGTTTTACGCATGGTCGTTAGTTGTTGCCATTATTCATATAGGGAATAGATCTTTCGTTTTACAAATATATAATGATATTTAAATAAGTGTGTTCATTCATTTGTATTCATGTTACTTTGTAATAGCATTATAAATGATAACAAGGTGAATGGTGTTATCAAACTAATTCATTTATTAGCTTTTGATATCTTTCCATATTGATATTGAATTATTCCTTTATTTAATAAAACTTGAACTTGTATTGTTTAATATTTTCATTGTTAAATTGGCATCTACTGGTGTACTCAGTACTTTTAACTCTTAGACGTAGAGGTGTAGGCCATAGGCGGTGCTTGTGTCTATTGACCTGTTGACTGTTGACTTCCTCCGTGCTTCTAATAATTACTTTCCGTCAGCATGACTTCTTTTTTTTCATCCTTGTTGTGGTGTTTCAGACCTCTCATGTGGGGGAATCGGGCCTCCATCTTGACACCGAGCATTTTGACAGTTCTTGACAGCCTTCTGGTGTCTCACCGCGTCGAAATAGGTCGACAGAACTAAAACACATTTAGGTACTCATCTCTCTCTCTCTCTCTCTCTCTCTCTCTCTCTCTCTCTCTCTTTCTTCATTCAGGTTGTACGTTCCTCATGGGAAGGGTCTCATCCCACTTCAGGATAGACTGCCATACATCAAATTAACGTTCAGTGTGTTTCGCAATCGTTATGATATTAAATATTTCTGTTTTATAACGATGAAACGTGCGTTAAAAATATTTTTGGTCTGTACGACTACACTGGAAGGGCAGTGCACTATTACGGTACGCTATTTAAACCAACCCTATTGTGTTTTCACGGAACTGGTAAATTATCACTTGATTGTGTTCTTTGTTCAGTAAGCAATTATTGTCTTTTTGTCGGTTTGTTGGGGCTTTGTAAATGAGGGATCTGTCTAGACTAAACAATCCCCCACCTTTTATGAGTAGAGGAGGTAATTTCTCTCTCTCTCTCTCTCTCTCTCTCTCTCTCTCTCTCTCTCTCTCTCTCTCCAAATGTCTATCTAACTTGCTACATCGTCTAGAAAAGACCGTAGGAATCATAGGGAACAGAGGTCTTTTGAATAGGGGATTCCTAAGCTTACTCTTGGAGGACAAGAGACATTCACCATGGGAGTCTCAGTACGCGTACACGGTTACAAGCTCAGAAAGATGGAGAGGTCTTGCTTACGGTTAAAGCATTGTACATACGAAAATAATTAACCTTGCAATTGGCAGTAGGCCATAGTGAGTCTCGAAAGGCAAAAAGCACAGGTGTCAGTATCGTAGCGTACAGTAGGTTTCCATTTTCTATTGGAACCATAAATGTACGTGTCCGTTGCGCCTTCAAGAATGCAGTTTCGTGTAAAGGGCTGATGTTGATAAGAACTGTAATTTTATCATTATGCTTTTCTCAGGGCGTTATTGGATTTTCTAATCTAGTCTCACCAAGGATTGTTTTAGCGACCTGGCGAATCTGTTTCTGAAGACTATTTTTTTTTCATCACGTACGATGCTCAGTTCTCGACCTCATGATGAAAATGAGCTGAGTTTTTTTTTTTTTTAATTTGAGCACACTTCAAATATCTGTATCCCACTATTTTTAAATTTAACAAATTTTGAATAGCGCTTTAAACTGATAGTGACTTAGGTTTCTATTATAGTCGACAGGAAATGTATTAGTGGTAGGGGCATGGTTTTCAACGGATATAAAATCGAAATCTCAGTATATATATATATATATATATATATATATATATATATATATATATATATATATATATATATATATATATATATATATATATATATATATATATATATATATATATATATATATATATATATATATATATATATATATATATATATATATATATATATATGTATATATATATATATATATATGTATATATATATATATTATATATATATATATATATATATATATATATATATATATATATATATATATACTGTATATATTCTGAGATTTCGGTTTTATATATAGTGAATGTTTGAGGTACCTGAGATACCTGACTTGATTGCTAAAGTCTCCCCTTCATACTTCCCAATGTAAATTTTGAGGTATTCACAAGGGGGTGAATGGCAAATACGTTCAGAAACTTCAGTGAAGGAAGAAAAGTACAGGGCCAAAGATCTATGCAGGTCATTTGGTAGTTATGCTGAACTGAACGTGTATCCTTCTATGTGGTCTTGTTTGTACTCAAAATAATTGCTCATACATGCAGAACAAAACTGTTCTGGTCTAAATAATCTTAGCCAGTGGCCAAAAAAATTATCAGAGCCCTGGAGGTATTTAACTCAACACACACACACACATATACATAATTAAGAGTGATTATAAGCATATAAGCAAATGCGTATTTCATATTCATATGCCTTTTATGAAGAAAGACAGGTGGATTTACTTTTGATTTGGTTTCAAAATTTATTTATCCACCAGGCTACGTTCCTCCATGCAGGTGGAGCAATATCTCTCTTGCATCGTAAAGCTCATGTTTGCAGACTTCCATAATCGCTGACATTACATCCCTCTATCTCGTGCATGGCCTTTCTCCTCTCCCCTCCCCCTCACCATCCCGTCCCAGAACATCGTTGATAAAGTGAAACTGGCATTTCCCTTTTGGTTTGAACCTTCTCCCACTCATCTGGAAGGCCAGATATTTGATATTTTGGTTTTCATGACAGTTGCTTTTTTTTTTTTTTTTTTTTTTTTAATAACTTTATTCTTCATTAGCCCCACAAATATCTTTTTATCCTTACAGGAATTTTTCATACGAGTTACTTTGTGGCCTCTCTCTCTCTCTCTCTCTCTCTCTCTCTCTCTCTCTCTCTCTCTCTCTCTCTCTCTCTCTCTCTCTCTCTCTCTCTCATTTAAAGCACGACAGAGGTTTCTATTTGGCTTTTGTCAAGTTATTCTCGTTTCGTCAGGTGGCAATATTTTCAGCTGTTTCATATGACTTTTTTTATTTAATCATATAAATGCAAATTAAAAAGTCAAATTTGCATCATTCAGAGGATGCAAATTTAGAGTTGAGAGAAACATTGCTAATTAGCTCTTGCTTCCTCTCTCGTGTTATTTCCCAATTCTTCGATTCTGATAGCTCTTCCGATTAGTGAGCGTGTGTTGGATGAATGTAAATTTTTATATTTATTTTTTACTTCAGCTGTTCATGTGTAGTAGACAAAAATTCTTGTCGTTTGTTACACTCCATTAGGCACATTGATTATATAAAATGCAGTTTGAATAACAAAGGATTTATTTCTACACGTTTTAGTAGTTTTTGTGTTGCCAGTGATTGGTTTTTATTTTGTAGCAAGTGCTGGAAGTCACTCGGTAGCATAAGCGGTAGTCTTTTCAAGTCCTTCATTTTGTATCTTATCTGTTTTAGTTGAATAATCCAGTAACTGAGATGCCGAGAAAGCTTGTCTTTGGTATTGAATTGTACTAATTTTCAGTTCCCGTGTATGCGACAACATTGATTCGTAATTCTGACTTTGATTTATAGAACGTCTCATCTTTAGATTGGCATGTACGAAAAAGGCTTCATATAGGCTATATGAAGGCAGATGAAAAGGTAAACCCGTTTGTGGGTCTTTCCTTCAGAAAATCCAATAACCAAGGTGACGAATCAAAGAAACGCTGAAACACCGGCAACACTTGCATGGTGTTCTCTTTAAGAGGGGGGCGGGGGCGGTGGCGGTGAGGCCCGGGAGGGACCTTTGAGCATTGGGATTTTTCCTTCCCTATTGGAATATCGAAGAAATATCTGATGTTGGGCCAATCCATTATTCGGAAAGGATGAAAGGGCAGCCTTTAGTCGCTAGGCACGTGGAAATTGAGAGACCTGAAAAGAACGGATAGCTGTCTCGCCTTTTCCCCTTTCGACATCGCTTTTTTGCAGGTTTGTTCACACTTGGGCTTCAGCAATAAATGTCCCCTCAAACGCTCTGCATTGACCTTTGTAAGGTTGACTTCCGTGGTTGTAACTAGATTGGCTCCGTCTCTGATAGAAATACAAGCTTCGTAGAGCAAGTCGTCCTCAGCTTGGGAAACGCTTGCAAGTTGATATGCTTTCCATCTGGCGTTCGTGTTGCGAAACTAATTCGTCGTCGCAGCAGAAACATGGACAAAAGCTTGATAACTGAAAATGAATATTGTTTCTTTTTACCTGCCCACGAAAGTTGTAATGAAAACAGTAATAGTGCTTCTTGTAATGGATAATGATTATGATTGTTCAGTGACTTTTCTTTTCCTTCGCATCCAAAATTCTGGTGTCTAGTTCCGCATGTTTTTTTTTTTTTTTTTTCTTCTCACTTCCAACTTTCCATCCCCCTTTTCTTTCTTGCCCTCCGGCTGCGGCTTGGCAAGGGCACTTGATTGCCGGCCCCAGTGGCCTTTGCATTAAAAAATTGTAACGAAATTTTTTGTTCCTATTATGGTCTTTTATACAATATTGATGATGACATGTTCTTTGACGGGATCAAAACGGTCATGTCATCCTGGGATCATGGAGGGTTTGCCGTTTTGTGAAAATCGTGTTGCTGCGTGATAAATCCAGCGCTGGTGAATCGCAGTCAGGCGATTTCAGCCACATCAGTGATCATGCTGCCGTTATTTACAATGCAGTTACATTGTAGTTGTCTGTGTGTGTCTTCTGATTTGATTGATTTAATTCAAGTGAAAATATTTTGTTCCGTTGTAGATTTACCTTGGCTTTGTTCAGGCTCATCATAATTTTAACGTCAAACTTGTATTCAAAACAACCTTACTTACAGTGTAATAATTAACCAAGCAAAAAAAAAAAAAAAAAAATTTTTTCAGATCAGGGTTGTAGGCGCTTCCTGTATGTGTATGTGAATATTTGGAAACTTGCGACGAAGTTCCCGTTGGAAACACGAGCACATTTCGTTGACTGTTGAGGGACGGTCACCAATGGAAAGTTGGGGATTCAAAAATTCCGAAACTAGGCCCTGCCACTTTCCTCTTCTCCAAAACTTAATTAAAGGTGCCGCATTAAAAGTTTTAATGGAAACGGAGTGGTAGGGGAGTTAGGAGGGCGACCCTTCCCCACGGTAAGCCCTGTGGCCTTCAAGAACTGCCGTGCTGATCCCGTAATGCTCAATTTTTAATGATTATCGGCTGGTTTTACTTACGATCTACATTTTCTACCAGAGAAAAAAAAAATGAAAGAAACGGAAGTGTAGAGAATACAAAAACTGTTCATTTAAATTGAGCACCTTATCTCTCTCTCTCTCTCTCTCTCTCTCTCTCTCTCTCTCTCTCTCTCTCTGTGTCTGTGTCGGGACAAAAGGCCAGGTCGCAGGGATAGGAGTCTCATCGAGTTAAAAGGGAATGCTTTATTTCTACTATTTGTCAGAGCTCCTTACTGAAAGGGGTTTTTAATCTATGATGAAAGGGAATACCACATTTTTTCCATCAAGAGAAACTTCATGAAGGAATGTGTTTCATTGTATGGGACTTCCTAATGTAATGGACGTTTTTATGTGCTTTGTAAATATTCGTCGTTATTATACAGATTACTGTTTATATAAAAGTATTTATGGGGTTCAGTATTTTAATTTTCAGCAATAAAAACTACTTTATTAAATTGACGTGTAATTTTTCTTCCGTTTTTTATGTGAAATAGTAAAGAGAACAAATGCCTTATGTCTTCTGGAATGAAGAAGGTTTGAAAAATCCGAGTAAACTCCTATACACCAAGGCATGTTCACATTCATATTTTGTATGAGTGTTCTAAATGAGTGAAAAGCCGCCACGAAGCAAAGGAATATTCCCATTTCTGATTTGTATGAGAGTCTCCTCCTTGGGTTGGGGCTTCGCCTGGACTTACTGTCCTGATTAAGTGGCTATGGTCACGTACCTCCCCATTAGTTGAATCCTTCCTGTTGGTGTCCCTAAATTTGATGTCAGTGTTACGTGGCTGTGGGAGTCTTTTTCGCTCCAGTGGTTTCGGATGTTGCGTATGAGAAGTCATCTAAAGATCCTTGATTTTTCGAAAGACAGTGAGCGAAAATGAAAGATGTTTATTCCCTGCCTTTTACATTGCTCGGCGCGTATACTTTGGCCACGTCACTCTTTCGACGTACCCCCCCCCCCCTTTACATTTAGCTCATTTTCAAAGAAACTAATGTATACTTTAATCAAATTTCGTGCGCATGATCATACATCCCCGGAACAGCATTTCAGCCTTGCCAGATTTGACGAACTTGACATATATGACCTTGTCCTCACATTTAATTGAACACCCTAAAGGATGCCTTTATAGCATAGCAAACACAGATTCATCGACGACCTTGGCCTTCTGTGTGACCTTGACCTGGCATTGCTCGATTTTCTGTCTATCTCATCTTCTTGAACACTGTTACGATGCCTTCATATAATTTCTTACACATATTATGGTACGAACTCTGTAACTGCTTACTACCAAAGGAATCAAAATAATACTTCCATTGAACTAATTTCTTTCTAGGTGCGAGAAAACTGCAACCCAAGGCGGGAAAATCATATCCTATAGACGTATTTCAAGCAAAGTTAAATTATGCGTTAATTCCAGTGCCTTCCGCTAGATGTTGATAACACCATGATTGTATTCAGTATTTTAGTTTTGATTTTAATTATGTTCTTCAGCAAATGCGTAAGGATTCTCTCTCTCTCTTCTCTCTCTCTCTCTCTCTCTCTCTCTCTCTCTCTCTCTCTCTCTCTCTCTCTCTCTCGTCATTTCGTCATGGGTGGATATGATCCTGTGCTGCGTAACTTCTGTCCTTTTCCTAGCTGATGAAAAGGTCGCGGTTTCTCGTGAGAAGTTGCATCCATCAAGTTTAACACATGCATGCAAACAAACATTCGTTGAAGATATCAACTAAGTTGTTGTGGAACGACAGAGCTAGTAGATAATCTTGAGAGAGAGAGAGAGAGAGAGAGAGAGAGAGAGAGAGAGAGAGAGAGAGAGAGAGAGAGAGAGAGAGGGCGGGGGATGGTGTAAGAATAAACGGCCAAATGGTCGTCGTTGCACTGAGTGACAGCAACAAAAAGTAGTATCTGTGGTGTAAATATATTTTAAAGACATAGGTATTTGGCAGGTGAATTCGGTGTAGGAGGTGTATAATAGAAGAACGCGTTAATACACGAGTGTTTATGCGTCCCTATAGCCCTACACTAAATTTAATTGTACTTATCGATTAAGAAGCTTCAGTCTGCGGTATTGAATATATTCTTGGCATGAAATAAATAACCTTGGTCACCTAAGCCGGACTTGGCAGAAAAGTTCACTGCGAAACTACTTAGCAGTAGAATAATATTGCATACGTACTAGGCACTAGGATGTACTACCGTGAGCGTGAAAAGCAAAACTCTTCGATGACAGTGGAAGGTGGGTCTGTTCTACAGTGCTTGGCTCTCTCTCTCTCTCTCTCTCTCTCTCTCCTTGTTTGTGGAATTATATCCTCCGTTTGCGCACAGTGGTTGCTGTTTGTGTTCTCTCCGACGCAGACTCCAAGCTCCGTATAAAAAAAGAACACAGATTGTCTTAATTTAGCCTCATTTTCCACTTTTGTTTTATCCTCTTTATAGTGTACTTTTAATGGGTATATTGTCGATCTAACACAAACCACGGATACGCTTGTCTGTATTCATGTGTGGTATATGTGAATGCAGAACGCGAGAGAGAGAGAGAGAGAGAGAGAGAGAGAGAGAGAGAGAGAGAGAGAGAGAGAGAGAGAGAGAGACATGTATCCTCCGGTAATTGACCTAAACAAGCGGGCACCTTTAAGACCAACGAGGCCCACAAATTCATTCAAAACCATCTCACGCTTCCTGGTTCGTATTCCCAGCCTCTTTCGCACTCTTATCTTGTCACTTTGTCTGTAAAGCCTGTTTCTTTTAGCGTCATTACATTACTCTCTCTCTCTCTCTCTCTCTCTCTCTCTCTCTCTCTCTCTCTCTCTCTCTCTCTCTCTCTCTCATTTCGACAACAGCATTTTCAAATCATTCTTCAAGTTTTTTTAAGCTACTTCTCCCTTATCCGTTGATCTTTTGAGTTGTCACTGGTCTTCTTAAGTAGTTTAAATGACTTCTTATTTACATAGTCATGTCTGTATACTACAATTTACGTATATAAATATAAATAAATAAATATATATAATATATAATTATATATATAGATTATATATATGTATATCTATATATATCTATATATATATATATATATATATATATATATATATATATATATATATGTATATATATATATAGATATATATATATATATAATAAAACTACGTTAAAGATGCCTTTTCACTTAATAGTCGAGTGTTTGTGGCCAAATGAAAAGGGACGAGGAGGTTCTTAGAAATGGAATCCAGCGGAGAGTAATTTCAAGAGGATGAACAGCCCGAGACATTTCCAAGTGGAAGCAGAGCCCAGCATTCTGGGAAATTAGAAGTCAAGCATTTTTTCCTGCCTTTTTCTAGTTGTTAGGAATACACATCAGTCCCCTTTCCTCTCTCTCTCTCTCTCGCTCTGTCTCTGGAAAAATAAATTTTTGGTCATAAAACTAAGACAGTATTGGTTATTTTATTTACACTTTTGTGTGTTTCTTATGCTAATTCTTTTACATCATGATTCACACCGTTATTGATGTTATGCTTTCATATCTCAGACCGTAGCGATGAAGTTACAAATGATTATTCCAGTGATATTGCGTGGAAAGTATGTTGCCAGTTTTTTATGATCTTTCTCAAGTGATATTTTACCTTCTCTTCGTATCTGCATAGTTTTAGAACTAATTCCTAAATCTAGTTCTCGCAAATACATTGTGTTTGTGTCTTCATGGTTGTTCGTTTGTGTGAGTCACAGAACAGTTGAGGCAAGAAGGTAGGGAATCAGGGTGTGTGCAGAAGATGAGGGATAGCCTTCAGTTGTGTATGGAAGCCCAGGTATGAACTTGATAAGGGTTTGTTGAGCCAGCTCAGCATTATGGAAATGGAATGTGGATGTTGAATGTGAGTAAAAGAAAACAGATTGAAGATCTCTCATAAATTGTTTTTGTAGTACTGTCTATATATATGCAGTATAAGAAGAATTAATATGGTGAGAAATGTGGATACTTCTAAGATTTGGTAAAAGAAAAAAACCAAGTGTAGGTGAAAGGGTGGGTCAGTGTATTTTGAGATGAATATGTCATGAGGGAAGATTGGGCGGTGATAGGTTGGTGGAATGAGTTTATTTCTCAATTGTTAGGGAAGAGAGAAGAACACCTGGAAGGGTTGCATAGATAGGGTTAAAAGAGTGTTTGCTTGGTGCTAATGCTTCTTTGTTTTTTGAGCAGGCTGAAAGGATAGATTGTTGTGTTTTAAGATGGTTTGGTCATGTGGAACAAAGTGAGATGGTATGTGAAAAAGGCATTGGAAAGGAATCAGAAGATTGCATGCCAGATAAAAGATAAATGTAATAGTGTACAGCAGGTGTTATGATCCTTCTGTAAAGGATATGAATCAGCTAATATTGTGGAAAAGTTATCTGGATGGAGGTTCACCCACGATTCAGTTGTTAAAACATGGCTCTCTCTCTCTCTCTCTCTCTCTCTCTCTCTCTCTCTCTCTCTCTCTCTCTCTCTCTCTCTCTCTCTCTCTCTATATATATATATATATATATATATATATATATCTAATGGAGTATTTATTCAGAAAAAGTTACAAGCTTTCTTGGACAAACAGTCCACATTATCAAGTATGATAATGTGGACTATTTGTCCAAGAAAGCTTGTAACTTTTCTGAATAAATACTCCATTAGATACCATCCAGTTTGAATGAGGTCCTTTTAGTAATTCTACTAATGCACAGAACAATTGTGTATGTG
>NC_089750.1:45271526-45274026 GCF_040412425.1 Macrobrachium rosenbergii | reverse complement strand
AAGCTTTTGAGATTTTTATATCCGTTATATTTATTTTGTTTTTCGGCTTTTGAAGATTCCAGTGCGAGGTGATTATCTGGAAGAGGAAAATTGTTGACAGATCTCCGCTAATTGTTTCTCTTGAGTCGCTTCTGTGTCAGCGATTGTCATAAGGAAAGAGAAGCAGCTCTTTTGTTTATGTATTCATCTTTGTATTTATTCTTTTAAATAAATCTCTTGGTATTCATTTTTTTAAGATCAGTCCGCCAGTGAGCGAACTTAACTCGATTACAAAATCAAGTTGTGCTTTAAATTCTCCACAAAGCTGTGTTTGTTTGAGGAACACAACAAATTCGTTCTTTCCGTTTCTTTGGCCGCCTTGTCCCTTTGTCTGTATATCCGGCTGTCACAGTTTAGTTTATTCAGGAACGTGTTGGGCATTGGTTTAATTTTGATTATATCTGCAAGTAGCTTGCCTTTATATTTATCTTGTTTTGAGGTTTTTAAGAGATTTCTCTTCAGTATGCCATTAAGTGATGTCATTGATATTTTTAAATTACATACTCTTACGATCTAAATTGTTTGAAATGGATGATTGTGGTCGCTTGCCACCTGTCCCAAAGTGGGATTCGTTGCGGAATCACGTTATTGGTTGTGTTTTTTATTTACTTAATTTAATGGCAGCTCTTTGTACGATGTAATTGGGAATTGAAAGCTAAGCTTACTTGTTCGATGCGGACGAGTAGAGGCGATGTTGGACGTCTGCGGCTTTTCTGGGAGGGAGCATTGACTTTTGTGTGTTCGTGTGTGCAGTGCGGCGATAGTGCGAGTGGGTGGTGTAGTTATACAACTACGGCGTGGGCGAGGGCTGTAAGGGTGGGTGTACAATTGCCAGTTACGGGGAAAGTACTGTATGTTGGGTATTTCCCAGGAGAGTATGGGATAAAGCGGCTCGGTCACAACTTAGATTTGCAGCTGTTGTCTTACTTTGTTGAAAATCTTTAGTTTTCTGTTATTTTCTCTCTCTCGTTTTCTCTGAGGGTCTGAAATTGTATAAGGTTATCAAGACGACCAGAAGATGCGAATATTGATGAAGGTCTGTGAAGCAAGTTGAAGTATTCTATTGTTTTATTTTATCTACTTTTTTCAATACGGGAGAATTGATTTATTCCACAGGAATGCTCTCGGAGTAGTTTTATGTATTGATATTGTCACCCTGTTATCTGCACTGCAAAAATGAATAAAATCTCTCCTATGGCCGAATTGTGCCCAGTATAAGGTTGGTTGTGTATTCTTCACAAGACGCGCGCAGTGTGTCACAGTTAGTTAAGTCATATGCCTCCATAACCTTGTAAAAATGTTCTGCATTTATATCAAGTAAGTCTCAACAAAGACGACCGTACGTACACATCACGTTTCTAGTCAGCTACGATATAGCTGGTCAAACGGCTTGTATCATTACCAAAACATTTTCGGAATTGGTCATCATAAAATTTTTTTTTTTTTTTTTGTACTGAAAACATTCAAAATATTTGAACTTGATAAGATGCAAAAATGCTGTTATAGTTGTTGCGTGTGTTCGTGATTCAAGATATTCCAAAATAATAACTCATTTCTTTTATAGACATGTCCTGTTTTTTATTCCTAATTTATTCTTTTTATTTGTAATCCTTGGTATCACTGTTCGAGGTCTCATTCCGTCTGGTTGTCCTCGACGGTGGTAACAGTGTCTCCAAAATTTTAAAAGCTTGTGTTCACCACTGTTATTATTCTTATACAGATTCCATGAATTGATGTAACTTAGATTTAGCATAGAAATATGTTTTGCGAACGTCGCGTGATGTTGTTACTTGTCCTTCAAGAAAAGCAAATTCCTTTCATCATGAAAGTTGTTTCGTCCGTAATGGACCATCCGTTGCCTTCAGAATTTAATGAAATGTTACTTCAGAGAATTCTTCGATATGAAAGAACCCTTTGTCTTCGCTGACATTAAAAATATGGTGTATAAAGATTCTTTGCCGGATGTTGCCTTGTCTGGCTAGATTAATCCGAGTCTTAGTCGTAAAACAAAATATTTGGAATATTAATTCTCTCTCTCTCTCTCTCTCTCTCTCTCTCTCTCTCTCTCTCTCTCTCTCTCTCTCTCTCTCTCTCGTAGCGTGTGTGTGTGTGTCTGTGCGTGCGAGCTCTTATGTGCGTGTTTCCTTTCAGCAGCCCCCACCCCCAAGAACCCCCAGCCAGCTCCCCACCGCCCTCCCTCGTGCTTCCTCCGTGATATTGTGCTTGTACTGGTGGGGTGCTATCGTGGACAACCGATGTCTAGCCTACGTGCCGCTGCTTTATTGATTTCCTTCGGGTTTCTCCATCAGCTGTGTTTGTCTCTTATTAATGTGGCTGCCTCTGTGTGTGTGTGTGTGTGCATGTCTGTGTGCATGTCTGTCTGTCTGTCTGTTCTTGAGGTGTGTGTTACCTTTTTGGTTTTATGTGGTCTTGTGTGTGTGGACAAAATTGGTTTTTTGCT
>NC_089750.1:45231526-45266526 GCF_040412425.1 Macrobrachium rosenbergii | reverse complement strand
GTAAATGAAAAAAAAGCAAACTAAGAGTTTGCAACAATTGGCTTATGTCTTTATCTCCCCTAAAATTAGTGTGTTTCACTCATTGGTTTTGCTCCTTCATCTCTTTGTGTGACTGGAACTCATTAGTGATAGATTTTAATGACCTGTTTAATATATAAATGAATTTGGGAATTGTCGTAGAAAAATGTTTTGCGTCACGTAATGGACTTTTATTGTATGGACCTTCATTTATTCTTGTCTGAACTGGGTGTGCACGGCAGCAGCTGTTCAGTCGTCATTTTAAGTACAGTTATATATCGATAATGTAGTGGATTTAAATTCAGGTGAGTCATGGTGAGGAAGCGTTATAATAATAATAATAATAATAATAATAATAATAATAATAATAATAATAATAAAAGTGTCAACTAAAGACAGTTTTGTGGTAATTGCAAGCCACCTTTTTGCGGATGGTTACCTTAAGGACAAATCATCCAAGGTTCGACTTGATTATATTTTTATCTGTTTGTTTTGTAAGTGTCGTTATTATTAATATTATAAAGTCTTGAAGGAATGGAAATCTCTTGACTAAGGTCTAAGCTCACTGAGTGGAAAGAACACGTGAAAAGAATGTCGTTGGAGGTTTTACTGTAATGGTGTATCAGGGAGCAGCCGTTACAGAATCGATACCATGTATTTCATTTGCGGTACAGTTGCCTGTGGTCAATATTCATGTACGAGACTTGCTGCATTTCCCATGAAAGCCTCTCAGAGATGAGTCATGTTTTGAGAGAAATCAAGCCCTGTGGGATCCGGTAAGCTTACTCACTTGGTACGAAGTGAAGCCTCGGGACCGGTAGGATTTGCGCTTTTCAGAACTTCACCGAATCCTTTGTTTGTATTGTTACGAGCAAGTGCAGTTTTGGAGCCTCTGAGGCAGCAATTGGCGGACGTCTATTTTACTGACGTTGGAATATTTCAGTTGCCTAAATCTGTAAGGATGATAAAATGGAAAAGAGAAACTTGGGGTAATTTTTTTTAGATAAAAAAAAATTAAAAGCTGTACAGAGGACTTTTGTGTCACTTCAGCGGTGTATTAGTCAGAGCACCAACTAAAAGCAGAACTGTTTTGTTTTGAAAGTGTCCAGATTAATAATGATAACTGAGCAGGCGCGTGAACGCTCTCCAAACAGCATTAATTATAGTTCGACATAAACTGTTCTTATTTTTTGTATCCTTCATATCATCATTTATAATTTAATGAGAAGTTAGAATGATAATGATGGTTGTTGCCATAACGCTACTGACACTATTGCTGTAAACAACGGTAATAATGAAAATGTCAGTGACATGTTTCATATTGCTCTCTCTGAAAGTTATTGTCTCCTTGTCCTTTCTGGCCAAGTGAAGGTAAACTTGCACAAGAGTACGGTATTTTATTCTTCTTGAAGGAGTTGTGAAATCTAATGCCTATTTATATGGCCATTTATCTTTGGTCTAGGCAGGGGCCTCTTTTTCTTTATTTTTCCATAGCGACTGGGCACTCTTCTATCTTCTGAATTTGTTTATTTGTATGGAAAGCGTTGCTGTGTCAGACCAAAGTATCCGTCTGCCTTATCTAATGAGGTCAAACGTGCTTATGTGTGTATTTTATATCTTAGTATGTATGTGTGTATATATATATATATATATATATATATATATATATATATATATATATATATATATATATATATATATATATGAGTGTTATGTGTATATATATAATGTATATTTGCGCGCGCCTGTGCTAATGTCATAGATATTATATACAGCATATATCACTTTAATTATATGGTGCGGTGAAACACTATTTTCAGTATGCAGCTTATTTCGTTTCCTTATGGATCGTCATTTATAGTAATCTTGATTGTATTCTGAATTACTGTTTAAGAAAAACAGCTTTGAAGGTGACAGAATTATTTAAAGTTTTTATTTTCTCTTAAGAAAGAATCTTGAATCCCCGCCTTAAAGTGCAACACCTTATGTTGGCTGGCGCCACTTTTATCGCTCTCTCTCTCTCTCTCTCTCTCTCTCTCTCTCTCTCTCTCTCTCTCTCTCTCTCTCTCTCTCTCTCGTTATTTACACACGCAAGCACACACACACACACACACTTTGTCTCTTGCGCGTTCAAACAAACGCAAACACAAACGAGTTTGGAGCAGAGAAAGCTTTGAACGATGAGCTCTAGATGTGATGTTGGCGAGAGTCTTTACATTTCCATATTGGATCTTGTTTTACTCGCTAGCTTATTTCATTATTGTTTTTGGTTCATTCCTTCTCTGTCTCTTCCCCCTCGTTTTATCCACCTTCTTTCTCTTCCACTGAAAGGAGATCGGATATACTAAAGCTGAGCGCCCAGACATAGACATGCGTTTGGCCCTTGATGGCATTCGTATCAAACATAACATTCATCGGTATATTGGCATATTCCCCGTTTATGTATTCCCAGCGGTGCCAAGAAGGACCACAATTCGTGGGGTGGTCGGGGCCATTTTCCTCCAATTAGGTACTGGGGAGATGGCAGTAGGGGCTGTGTCGTCGGGGAGGGTGCCGGTTGGGGTGAAGGAAGGAAGGAAGGAAGGAAGGAAGGTTACCAGGGGGAGAGTTTTGTGTTTCTCTTAAAGCAGGAGTGTAATTTTAATGCTCTTGTCTGTGTGGTAATGCTCCCGTACAATATTTTACACGACCGTAAGTTGAAAACTTTAATTGGAATGTTGCACAAGTACGTTTGTCCTTCACATTGATGACCATGCGTTTTTGACGTCAATTCCCTCTCTCACTCTCTCTTTCACTCTTTCTGCAGACGTGACGGAAGCCAAAAATATCTCGTTCCTTTCTCGTTAATGAGCGATTTTCCCTTTTTTCATTATCGGCGTGTAGGAATGTGCCGCGAAGTGTTATTGATAATATTGAAAAGGGACGCAGGTGTTCTCTTGAAATGTTGTCTCAGTCCTTAAGAGTTGCTGCGGGCAAAAAGGGAAAAGTCTGATAAGGGTGAATAAATGTTGGATTTGATGAAGGGGGCGCGATTTATATCAGGTAAACAAACGAGTGTGAAATGATGATTGATGTTATGATGAAGCGAATTAAAAATTAAGTGCATATATAATTGTCGATATATATGACTACCTTCATTTTAGAATTCACCTCTTTTATCGAACTTGATTCTGGGCATCCATTTGAAGATAGTGTTGAAATTCGAGTTTTTAGTTGAGGCAGGATGAAATAAAGTGTCGCATTTATACAAGAATCATCGATGTGAAGGCACGTTGCTGCTGATTTATAAGAAACGATTATGTAAGCGAATCATTCACACGCAAAGGTGATTGATCACTGACTCGCTTTCGTCACCACCAAGGGAGCCCTGCCATGGCGCCCAAATCTACTGCGTTTTTTCTCTGAAAGGGAATTATGGGTAGGCTGTTGAGATTAATCACTTACTTTCATATTTATGGGACATCACGGCCTCATCTTCCTGAGAGCGATTCAATATTCCGACCTTCCCCTGGAGCTGCGATTGATTACATCCCCAGAACCCAGAAGAAGCCTGCTGCCATATCGGGATGTAGTACATCCTATAGTAGGTCAGGAAATTAAAAAGTGTTGGCAGTCCCTGTGGGAAAATATTGCAACGAATAAAAAAATGCGCAGTATTACGTCATCAGCGTCTCCTTGGTCATATCTCTATATGGCAAGGAGAAAAGAAACGATTTTGTGCAGGCTGAGGATTGGACACACAAGACTCATTCGTGGGTTGTTGATGTCTCGCGAAAATCCTCCATTTTGCGATGACTGCATGGTGCCCTTGACTGAGTGACATTTGCTGGTCGAATGTCCCAGTCTTGGGAATTTGAGACACAGGTTCCTGTCCTGGGGACGTGACAGAGAAGAACATTTTATCCTAGCTACAATTCTCGGTGAGCATTGTAATGTGGAGCAGTTGTGCATCTTTGTTAGGGAGGCGGGCCTCCTCAATAGATTGTAAATTGTACACATATGCAATATGTGTATAGATATGATTAAACAGTATATATATATATATATATATATATATATATATATATATATATATATATATATATACATATATACATATATATATATATATATATATATATATATATATATATATATATATATATATATATATATATATATATATACTGTATATATGTTTAGATAGATACATATATATATATATATATATATATATATATATATATATATATGTATGTATGTATGTATGTATGTATATATATATATATATATATATATATATATATATATATATATATATATATATATATATATATATACTGTATATATGTTTAGATAGTTTGTCTTCTGAAACTACTTTTAAAGTTATTTATAAGTTTCAGTTTCCTTTTTTAATTTATTACGGCGTAAATAACCTATGTAGTGACGCCAGTTCTAGTAGCTATAATCAATCAGTCAATCTCCCACTCACCTGTTACGTGTAGGCTCAGCGAAGGCTTCTTGGCTTTCACTGCTGGGATGGAGGGTAGCCTGAGAGTTATGAAGTAATGGCTGGGGTTGAGACTGCATTGTGGTGCCATTGTTTGCTTCTGAAAGTAGTTACCTTGACTTGGAACCAATGCTTTTGGTTTGGTTTGGCTGTCCGTAAATAGGATTACGCAAGAAGTTGTGTGTGCATTTTGAAGTGAGTTAGACCGAAGATGGTCCCCGTGAATGGTAACTTTTGAGAGGAAAGGACCCTTTGGCGGTAGATTGTTCTGCCTTGGCGGAGGTTTGCGGTCTCCTCCCGCACTCACTCTTTTCTTGAATTACTGTATGATGTTGGTCGTATAACATGTCTTACTAAGTCGTCGTTGTTGAACGTATAACTTTTGAAGAGTTATGGTCTTGCTGTTTGACGTTGCATGTGTAGCCATGATGTGATTTGCAGTCTTCATTATGGAATGATGTTTTGCAAAGCGTTAATGCACTTAGTCGATCAGTGTCATTTTTGTGCAGTATAGACATGTTATTTTACTGTGGTGTTGTCAAGAAATTTCGTCATTTTAGTCAGTAACTTTGTGGAGTTCTGTTACTTTTGCTATTTTCATGTCTTTGTTGTTAATAGGAAGTATGTTTTTGTTTTTGGCATTTCCGCTCAAGATTCCTACTGCTCCATGTATAACCGTTGGTTTCTTCTGTCTCAGGGATCTCTAACTTAGCAACTTAACCAGTCGCCTCCTCTCTCAGCTGGAATGATCATAAACGTAATGATTAAAATTGCACTTAACATTGTCAGCACTGCACAGCCGAGGAATTATCTAATTAACATTGGTATAATTCTTAGCTTTTTAATTAAGAAGATCAGGTATTTTCAACAATCCTTTGTTTCCTTTCTTAGTAGAATAAATGTTGCAAATGTTCATACAAAATATTATTGTTACCCTTCATATTCCTTAAATGCGAACGTGATTTTAAGTTTTGCAGTATTACTTTGTGACATTTTTTTATTTAGATAATATATATATATATATATATATATATATATATATATATATATATATATATATATATATATATATATATATATATATATATATATATATATATATATATATATACACATACAAACAGTATATGTATGTATGGATGTATATATATTTATGTATACATATATACATACACACATATACGTATATACATACATATGCCAGAGCGAGAATTTTGACCATTCACCACTGAAAAACGATAATTAATTTTTTTTTTTAACCCGGGAAGTATGATTATTATCATCGAATCTGAACTTTGGCATTATGAGCCGCTGTTCTCAAGTTTGAATTCTCAATGAGCTCCTCACTCCCGCCCGGCTCTGGATTCATTATTGAGCTCAACCAACTCAACTCTATAATTGGGCGTTAATGAGAAATGAATAAGGGTTCCCTCGGCATCAATGATAAGCAACAATCGTGCGTGTGGTTTCCTCCTCCTCCTCCACCTCCTCTTAGCATTTCTTTTAAATGTTTTTACGTTATTTTAATTGATTTTGAAAACCCCCTAGCGAAATAAAAAGCGTGCTGACTAAAAAGCAGTTTCATTTATGACTATTCTACAGACTGCTTAATAAATGCTTGAGAGAGAGAGAGAGAGAGAGAGAGAGAGAGAGAGAGAGAGAGAGAGAGAGAGAGAGAGAAAATACAACAAAGTTCCATTACCAGATGTAGTCCTGGACGGGAACGTATTGAAGTGCAGATAACAGTATACAGATGGGCTGAGAGAGTAGGAAAACGAACCTGCTGAAAGGAAAGGCAATGCGAGCCCCTCGCACAAAGACACCTGCTGAGTCATGACCTGAAATGATCATGGCAGCTGATGGCTATAGAAATGCGGTGGCAGTCAACCATGGCGGCGATGAGTGACGACGAAGGTAATCTGCCACTAAGGGGAAAGAGCACGCGACCCCTTTTTGGGTGGACGTCGTCCGAGGGGAATCCGTCCAGGGTGCGGCTCTCTCTCTCTCTCTCTCAACTTAGGTTGGTGTTTTTTTTATGCAATTCCAAGTAGCAATGGACGACTGGAAAGGGAATTTAATTGATCCAGGGAAAGCAGTTGTTCGCCACCCCTTAGTCCTGTGTTTAAGGTTTGGGGGAGACCACATCTCAACTCTTCTCCCTTTCTAAGGGGGAATATGAAGCTTAAGGAAATATTTTAATAAAATGCATGTTTTGCGCAGGTTTACTCGCCGTTCTTACATTCATGACGTTAATTGCCTGAGTGTTCTACGAAAACAGAAAACATAAAGAATTGTAAATGTTATTACCCTCCCCAGCTTGAACTAGATTTCCTCATTGATTTGTCGACCAATTATCCTCCAAACGCAGACGTACCGTCTTCCCTTAACTGGCTCTCTGTTAACGAGAGTCATATTCAGATCAAGATCAAGTAATTGCCGGCGTGCAGTAATTCCCTTCCAGATCCTTTCCTGCCAACCAATGCCTCAGTAGCCTTTGCCATACGAAGCTAAGACTGTGATGCTGTTGGTGAATGATGGTGATTCAAGAGCGAGGAACAGATATCTCTAGAGCAGGCAACTTGGAATAATCAAAAGATGTTTTGTCGCCTGGTTAAGTTGAAGGTTAGGTTAGGTTAAATGTCGTGCAGTTGGAACTTCAGAAGTTCAAGCGAAAATGCAATTCATTACTGCCCAATGCTATTTCTCTTGCATTTTAATGCATTTTTATATATTTATATATTTATTAATTTATTTATTTCTTTTTAAATAAATGGGAGCTCTTCTTTGTGTATTTCCCTTTACTTGGTCTTACGTCTTCCTAATATTTTTGGAATCTTGAATTTCTAGTCAGTGGCACCTGTGGGCTTGTTCCATATGAATAGGTTTCATCTACTGAGTAATAATAATAATAATAATAATAATAATAATAATAATAATAATAATAATAATAATAATAATAATAAGGGGATATCAGGAGATATTTTGTGGAATTGTAAGGTTAATGGGAATGTCCGATGTTTTCATAGTATATTTACTGAGGTTTCTGGAAATATATAAAGATGTTTTCTTGGGTTATAAGGTTACTGGGAATATCGTAGGATGTTTGTGTGGGATGGTGAGATTAATTGGAATATGATATGTGTTGGTAGGACGGTGATGTTAATAGGAATGAGAAAATATGTTTTTGAAGGCTTTTGAGGTTAACGGGCTTATCAGATGTTTTCAAGGAATTGAAAGGTTAATTGGAAAATCAAGAGAAGTTTTTGTGGGATGGAGGGGTAATGGGAATATAAAAAAAATGTTTTCGTCTGGTTGTTAGGTTAATGAGAGTGTCAAGGGATGTTTTGTGGAATTGCTTGATTAATAGGGATATCAGAAGATGTTTTGTGGGATTGCCAAGTTACTGCGAATATCAGATGTTTTTAATGGGATTGTGACTTAACTGTAAGTATCAAATGATGTTTTCGTTGTACTGATGTTGTAGGGAACTTGCAAAAAATTTTTTAGGGGAGATTATGAAGTCATTGGGAACCTCAGAAGATGTGTTTTGGGTGGGATTTGTTAAGTTACTGGAATACCGATGTTATCATGTTAGTGCGAAGTTATGGAGAATATCAAAAGATTTATTTGCGTGACTGCAAAGTTACTGGGAATGTCAAAAGATATTTTCGTAGGAATGTTGGTTTGATAGAAATAGAAAAAAATATTTTTGTAGGATTGTGGGGTTGATGGGAATAGCAAAAGATATTTTTGTAGGATTGTGGGGTTGATGGGAATAGCAAAAGATATTTTTGTAGGATTGTTGGGTTGATGAGAATAGCAAAAGATATTTTTGTAGGATTTTTGGGTTGATGGGAATAGCAAAAGATATTTTTGAAGGATTGTGGGGTTGATGGGAATAGCAAAAGATATTTTCGTAGTATTATGGACTCGATAGGAATAGCAAAAGATATTTTCGTAGTATTATGGGGTTGATGGGAATTGCAAAAGATATTTTTGTATGATTGTGGGGTTGATGGGAATAGCAAAAGATATTTTTGAAGGATTGTGGGATTGATGGGAATAGCAAAAGATATTTTTGTAGGATTGTGGAGTTGATGGGAATAGCAAAAGATATTTTCTTAGGAATGTGTGGTTGATGGGAATAACAAAAGATATTATCTTAGGATTGTTGGGTTGATGGAAATAGCAAAAAATATTTTTGTAGGATTGTGGGATTGATGGGAATAGCAAAAGATATTTTTGTAGGATTGTGGGCTTGATTGGAATAGCAAAAGATTTTTTGTAGGATTGTTGGGTTGATGGGAATAGCAAAAGATATTTTTGTAGGATTGTTGGGTTGATGGGAATAGCAAAAGATATTTTTGTAGGATTGTTGGGTTGATGAGAATAGCAAAAGATATTTTCTTAGGATTGTGGGGTTGATGGAAATTGCAAAAAGTATTTTTGTGGGAGTGTGGGATTGATGGGAATAGCCAAAGATATTTTTGTAGGATTGTTGGGTTGATGGGAATAGCAAAAGATTTTTTTGTAGGATTGTTGGGTTGATGGGAATAGCAAAAGATTTTTTGTAGGATTGTTGGGTTGATGGTAATAGCAAAAGATATTTTTGTAGGCTGGAGGGGTTGATGGAATATCAAAAGACATTTTGTAGGATTGTGGAGTTGATGGAAGTATCTTATGGGGATTTGTAAGTCTAATGAAAATATCAAATGATGGTTGGGTGGGATGGTGAAATTAATTTGAATATCAAAAGATGTTTTTGTGGGACGTTTATATTAATAGGGGTGGCAAAATAATTTTGTTTTTGTATGATTGTTGAGGTTAATGGGAATGACTAAAGATGTTTTTGTAGGATTGTTAGGTTGATAGGAAAATCAACAGATGTTAATGGAAATGTCAGATTATATTCTGGTGGGACTGTGAGATTAATGGGAATCTCAAAAAATGTTTTGTGGAACGATTGTATTCATGGGAGTGTCAGAAGAAGCTTTCTTACGGTTGTGCTGTTAATGAGAATATCAAAAGATGTTTAAATTAACTTGATTGACAGTAGACATCTACTAAAGGCTGGACGTTGGCCTTTTCTCTTGGGTATGCTTGAAGATTATTTCAAGTGATCTGAATTTTAGAATTGTGACCTGCAGCAAGTGGAAAACTTACTACTATTTTTTTTTTACTTATGGGAAATCAGTGTGTGCTTGTGTATATTATTGTGTTCATTCATAGTTATTAATTGTGGATATGTTCTCACCTAGTCTTGCTTATATGAAAGTTAAGTATATCTTAGTTTAACCAGACCACTGAGCTGATTGACAGCTCTCCTAGGGCTGGCCCGAAGGATTAGATTTATTTTACGTGGCTAAGAACCAACTGGTTACCTAGCAACGGGACCTACAGCTTATTGTGGAATCCGAACCACATTATGACGAGAAATTAATTTCTATCACCAGAAATAAATTCCTCTAATTCTTCACTGGCCGGTCGGAGAGTCGAACGCTGGGCCAACAGCGTGCTAGCTGAGAGTTCTACCCACCCTTCCAATGAAGAACTCTTGCTTATATGAAGTATGTAAGTTGTCCGATCGAAGTAAGTTCAACCCTTGATCCCCCTTTCCCCCTTTTGGGAGAAGGAGCGAGATAGTAAGGGAGGGGAGGAAGGGTGTTTAAATGAAGGACGTTTGTGTGAAAAGGCGGCGGGGATCACCTTGTCAATAGACTTGCGAACTTGGTGGCAGTCAGTACCGTAGGCGCAGACGCAGCGGCCGAAGTGGTCGCTTGTAGTTTGGTCCCAGTGTTTTGCTTGCATGCAGGCACGCACTCAAACTCACGCGTGAGACTGGGTGTTTTTCGTATAATCCAAAGCTGTTTTGTGCGGTTTAAAATAGTCACTTCAGCCAGCTTGACTCTTTATAAACTTGAGTGAATAAAACATTTTCTCGTAACCTGAAAATGCCATCAAAAGTTATACGTGAGGTGCATTAAAAGAAGAAAGTAGTAATAGGAGAGATTTTACTTTATGAAGCGAGTTACTGCTTCTCTGGCAAGGAAGAAAATTCTAAATTGAAGCCTGTGTCAAGGAAACTGGTTCATCCTCGGGAAGTATCTAGGAACGACATTATTCCATGTTTTTGAAGTAAGTGGAAGTGGCTTTCAGGTTATTAATCGTTGTTGTCTTTCATATTTTTTTTTTATTTTCATTATGATAGTAATTAACTGTCAATTTTTTAAAGTTAATTTCATTATAGTTTTAACTTCACGATTTTTAAAATTTTTGTGTCGAGTTTTTCTTAATTCCTTTCACTGTGGTTTATTATTGTTATTTTTTGTTTAATATTTTGCCTGTTGCCTGAAAGGGAGTGTGTTTTTGTGATCAGCGGAGTCCTGGAGTTTATGTTATATCTAACACCATCTCATTCAAGTGGCATGGAAGTGAGAAGAAATGACATGTGTGGCCTTCTTCACTTAATTTTGCTTGTAATTGTCTTATACACTTTGCATATTCATTGAGCACTTTGTTCAAGTGAAATTCGTTACTGAAAATCGCAAATGCACTCGGATTTACATTTGTTCCCGAAGCTTTTGTGTTTTTTTTTGCATGTGTGCCTAAGATGAATGACTATGGTATAACAGAAGTTTTCACAGTTTACTTTGTAATTATAACTCTCTCTCTCTCTCTCTCTCTCTCTCTCTCTCTCTCTCTCTCTCTCTCTCTCTCTCTCTCTCTCTCTCTCTCTCTCTCTCTCATATGTATACACAGTATAGAAGTGTGTATACATACATATATATATATATATATATATATATATATATATATATATATATATATATATATATATATATATATATATATATAATATACTGTATATATGCATATGTATGTATATATATATTTATATAATATGTGTGTATATATATATATATATATATATATATATATATATATATATATATATATACATATGTACTGTATGTATATATATATATATATATATATATATATATATATATATATATATATATATATTTATATATATATATATATATATATTTATATATGTGTATATATATATATATATATATATATATATATATATATATATATATATATATATATATATATTTATATATATGTTATATATAATGTGAATGTGTTCTTGATATATTCGGCACTGGCGTCTTGATAGTCATGATTTGCAGTGTGATGTACCTTCGTCGTCATGATGATTCACGATTGAAGGGCCTTTTGAAAGCCCAGCCAGGGGATTAGAAAACATACTTTTGAGGCGGCGCATATCCTCCCAATTAAATTCCTGAGGATGATGATGATGATGAGTTCGGTCACGATGGAGAGAAGCTTATGCCTCGGGACCGTGTCGTCATTTTAAAAGGGGGTAGTTCCAGAAGCTGTATTTGTATTGACTATATTTTCTTGAAAGCGGTGACTTTTTTGGGGTCACGTTCGTAGTTCTTTTATGATGTCATAGTGGGAGTAGATGTATTAAGGTCAGAATGAGAGTTTATTTATTGACTCCAAGAACATTGTGGTGGGAGTTCTTTTATGGGGGTCACGTGGGAGTCTGTATATTGGGTCAAGTGGGGCTCTTTTGTACTGTATGGTCAAGGTGTGTCGTGTTTTTCTTCGTCATGCTTGTAGTTGTGTTATAGGGAGGCTTTGGAGTCCTTTTATGGCGTTTGTGGTGGATCACTTTTATAGTCATAGTTGGAGTCTTTAAATAAAGTCCCAAAGGGAGTCTTCATATGGAGTTGCATCACTTATTGGGATGTTTTTGCCCGTATCACTTCTGCCGAATAGACAGTTTTTCGTCTGATCGCTTGATGCTTTTATCCATGAATTTTGATTAGAGAAAACTCCAGTTTCCTGATTTGTGTTAGACCAGCTTCCTGATTTGTGTTAGAGAAGCTTGAATATGGTAAGAGTTTTGGTCTTCTTATGATGGAGTAGCCCTTTGTTGGCAGAGTCGGTTGAGCTTCAGACTGTCACTTGATGGGCCGGAGTTCAATTCCCGCGGCCGGCTGATGAAGAGTTAGAGGAATTTATTTCTGGTGATAGAAATTCATTTCTCGGTATAATGTGGTTCGGATTCCACATTAAGCTGTAGGTCCCGTTGCTGAGTAACCAAGTGGTTCTTAGCCACGTAAAATAAGTCTAATCCTTCGGGCCAGCCCTAGGAGAGCTGTTAATCAGTTCAGTGGTCTGGTAAAACTAAGGTATACTTAACGTATGATGGAGTTTGCAGTCTTAAGATCTTTCTGTATGTTTATTTACGCCTAACGTCCGTTTATTGGAATCTCCATTTTAGTTTTCCGTAATAGATATTATGACGCAAAAAAAAATATATATATATTTCTCTCTCTCTCTCTCTCTCTCTCTCTCTCTCTCTCTCTCTCTCTCTCTCTCTCTCTCTCTCTCTCTAAATCTTTTCCATAACTGTTTATAAATATCTCCAACATTGCCAGTAAGTGGATAACGTGTTTATCGTAGTAACGAATCTTTCCTGTGTAATGCTGACGAGAGATGCAGCAGCACGCACTCATCGCTGGCGACATCTATAAGCGGTGGTCGATCGTCCCGAATGTGGTTAAGTATGATTAAAAAGAGCCTTTCCTCCGCCTCACCTCCAGCCTTTTCTCGAGAAGCGGAGTGTCATGCTTACATCAATTCGGTTGAGTTGAGAAATAGCAAAGCTGATGAAATGGTGGGGTGGTGATCAGAGGATTTTGCATGTCACGAATTGGGTAAATTAGTTCTGGGTACTGAATGCAAATACCTATAAGCTCATGATCATGATCGTCGTCGACGTTATTGGTATTATTGTGACTGAAGCTATAAAGCCCAGTGCAGGCTCCATATATTGCCACGCTTTCCTCATGGAAATGTCAGTCGATGCTACTGCTTCAGGCATTGTCATTGCTAATGCCGTTAACGGAACTCCGGTTGACTAAACATTATCAAGGAAATATATTCATTATTCGAACTTGAAGAGGTACCATGACTGGAAGATTTTTTTTTTCTTTTGCTCGCGCTCACGGCACCGAACTTCGATCTCATTGTTTCTCCGCTCAGGAATTATCTATATTACCACAGCATCGGATATACATGAAACTTTCGTGGGTTCATTTAAACCGTAGGGTGTACTGTATGCTGCCAGATAGAATCGGTGTTCTTACCCTTTGAATGAGGTAATCATTTGTGGAAAATTTATATTGGCTTTAGAAATGCATATTAGTCCGCATGAAAATGTATGTATGAAGCGTGTAGTATAATGATAGACCTTCGTGATTTCGTTTTTAAGCGATTGCCTGTTTCTGTATATATATATATATATATATATATATATATATATATATATATATATATATATATATATATATATATATATATATATATATATATATATACATATATACAGAAACAGGCAGTCGCTTAAAAAATGAAATCTGAAGGTCTCTCATTATACTACACGCTTCATAATTACATCTTCATGCGGACTAACATGCCTTTCTAAAGCCAATATAAATTTTCCACAAATGATTATATATATATATATATATATATATATATATATATATATATATATATATATATATATATATATATATATATATATATATATATATAAATATAAATGTGAAGTCCTTAAGTAATTCGATTTTCATATAAGTCTTCGTTTTGGGACGTGGCTTGTTGAGTTGCGGTGAGCTTTCCATCAAGGACAGTCAGTTGAAGAGGAATATTTACAGGTTCTTCCTCATGCTATGAAAACATCAGTACGAACGATTTTCATCCTTTGAAAAGGGAAGCAAATACAAGACGTCTGAAAAGGTGAGCGTTCGGGCAGGCACCCACGTATTGCTACATCGGTCGCAAAGTCTGCAGTTACTCAACACCAGCCACATTTGACAGTGCATCAGCGAGCACAAAATCCACAGGTAGCAGATAGAAGTGAAATATTCCTATTAAATATTGTATACGCCTTAGGGGTCGATAGTTTATTCCCTTTTTTTAAATATACACTTTCGTTTTGTAATCCTTTTCTCGAGGCTGAAATTTTGAATACTTTTGTAGGCACGCAAACTCTGAAACTACAGCCAATATATCGATTGTGGTTGGAATTAACGTTTGTCTTATTGCGAATGAAACGGCGGATTTAGAATTCTTCATATTGGAATGTGAATAAATGCATGAAATAATGATGTTTGGGACAGGAAATATGGAGTTCTTTTGAGGGAGCCTTATTTCATATAGTTGTTTTAGGAATACTCACATTATTTTGATAATGATAGCTAATGATTTCTCGAGATATGACCGTACGTTGAGATGTATTTACGTATTTTCAACATTCTATACCGTAATTCGGGACGGGAACTAATTAGGTGTTAAGGAAATAAGTTAATTTGATTGTAGATACATTATGATGCAATTTTAAAGCAACAGCGTAGCTGCTGTTTCTTTATGTCTTGCCGATGGATGTACTTCGGGTAGAATGGTTGGAGCCAGTCTTCGGTACGAGAAGACAGAATTTACGAGTGTTTTCCTTTCCAAAATTTTGCCAGTTGATTGTTATTGTTGTTAGAGGTGGCACATTCGGCGAAATCGAAATTTCGCAAGTGAGTTTGTGGATAGTTTTCCACTAAATTATTGTGCGTCTAAAAGATGCCATGGAAAACGAGTAATTTATTACTTTTCCATAACGTTAAATAGTGTCTGTAGCATGACGATTATTAATAGATTGCTATGCTGTACTGACTTTGTTATTATCATGTTTGTGTAAGAGAGAGAGAGAGAGAGAGCTCTGTTTGACCGTACCGTACACTGTATAATTTTGGAAAAAGGGCAGTTTATTACAACTGCATAACGTAAAATACGTCGGTAAAATGACGATTAGTAACAGATTGCAATAGCGACTTTACTTTGTTCGAAAGAAATATCCGAGCTCCTTACACTCTGCATCATGTTTCTTTCGCATTTAATTTGAAATGAAGAAAGAGTCCCTTGAAATCATTTTATGCTGCTAATAGTATATGCAACACCCTGAAATATGGAGTGTTGATTAATGGACGCAGCGGGAAATAAAGTTGAACCGAGTCAGGTTTACAATATAACTAAGAGTATGTCAGTCAGTTGTGGCAATTGATTTTTTCGTTTAAATGTGTTGATAAATTTAGTGCCGTTTTTCAAATGTCTTTTTAATTCTTATTTTGATTGCTGTGTGCTGGAGTAAGATTTAAAAAGTATTCTTTTTATAAAAAAAAAAGAGAATTTAAAAACTGGCATCTTTCGCTTCTTTAAAGTGTAATGCATTAAATTCATTTAATGGGCCTGGCCAGACTTTAATGTTCTATGAAAATGCAAGTGTTTTCGAAATTCATTCGCTTATGCTTTTGAGTTTTACGATATGCTGCTGTTGGTAGCGATACGCAGAATTATGCAAGAGGTATCCAAAGGCGAGAGAGAGAGAGAGAGAGAGAGAGAGAGAGAGAGAGAGAGAGAGAGAGAGAGAGAGAGAGAGAGGAGGGGGAAGCGATTATGGTGGCACATACGTTGATGTTGCATTTAGGGTTTTGTTCTTACAGTTAGCAAGTAGGAATTCCCGCGAGTCCACATTGTTTCAGTTTCTTATATTAGCAAAGTATGTGTGCGCGTGCGCACGCCCCTGTATCGCCATAATTGGAAAATTAACGTGAATTGGCCCACTGTTTCTTTTATGATCCCACAGATGGGTGCTGCCTTCGATGGCCCCTCAAAAGGAGAGTGAACTCTTATATGGCCGAGCAAATCTTAAATTTTCGTCTGTACAGTCCTTACAGCACTTTTAAAGAAAAATTTCCCTGATGGTTTTTCAAAACGGTAATAACCCTGTTTTGATCTGCATAAAAAATAAATTAACTTCTTGTGATCATCGAAAGGAAAACCGTATTGTAGCGTCACACAAGAAGAAAATGACCTTGTCAGTCTCACCCTCCAAGAAAAGAAAAATAATCCTATAATATATTATCTACCAAGAACATCAACCCGTGAATGGACTCACCAAAGGCAAACTAATTATTGTATATTCCTTCTGAAGGAGAAATGAGCTTCAACAGTGATAGATAATCAGTATAGGATTACCGTATTAGGTCCCGATTGATCTCGCAATAAGCCTATTACCTTTTGTATGGCCTCCTAGCAGAAACTAATCTTGTAGGGTCCATCGACAGCAGAGTTAACTAGGACATGCTCATATAAAATTGAAATATATTCTTGTTTATCCTGTCAAAGGAAATTTATCTGTTGGATTTTCCCAGAAATGAGTAATTAACTCTGTGGTGCAGGAAAGATTTCTTCTGGAAGCAAAGAAGTGCAGGACGCAGTATGCATTGGAATTGAGGCAAGTCGAGACGTTGACTTGACTTGATTTTTGGTCCAAAACGGAGTGCTCTTTGCCAACGTCAGATAATAGCTGAATTATTATGGAATTAGGTAAATGTTCCATCTGGCTGTCTGAATGTAGTTATACACCATTTGATTTCTCCCTTTTAGTTTGGGATTCATTTTAATAAGCCGTATTGGTAAAGGTAACTAATATTTTTTTTTCTTCTGCGTGAAAATGTACCTTGTAATGTAGTTTGTTTTGAATAATCTGAAAGTGAAATACGGTGTTCTTGCTTTATGTTTCAGTTTTCGTGCATTGGATGTCTGTGGCTTGTGCGGTCATTCGTGTCTGCTTGGTCACCATAAAAAAATGATTTTCTCAATAAAGCCTGATTTTCAATTCACATAAAAAGCTTGAAAGGTTACAGGAATTCAGAAGAAGTCATGAAAGGACAAAGATTCCGTCGTTAAGTAATCTACCACTATTTTGCAAGGTGAAAAGATAACAGATTCTAACGGAAAATGTTGTAGATGCGCATTCATCTACGAAAGGGTTCAAGACAAATTTAACAGTATCGGAAAAGAATAAACCATAGAAAATCTCAGTGAAAATGGAGAAAGGAAGGTATGAGAGTGAGAAATGGCTTGAATGCCAGAGAAAAACATACACATTAAATATATATATATATATATATATATATATATATATATATATATATATATATATATATATATATATATATATATATATATATATATATATATATATATATATATATATATATATATATATATATATATATATATATATATATATATATGTATTTAATGTGTGCATTCAAGATTTTTCACTCTCAGAGAGAGAGAGAGAGATTGTGAATATGTAAGGTGGGGGAGTAAAAAAGAGATTGTGGTGAAGAAAGAGAAATATATGTTGCGTGAAAGGAAGGGGAAGTGTTTCTTTTCTGCAATAAATATCAAGATGCTAAGTCGTTTTTGGACTCCTCCTAGATGGTGTTCACACTTTTTTTCATTCCAATATCCGTTTTTTATGGTTATTTGATAAAATTACTCTTGGCACAGAAGTCGACTGCCTGGCTGAAAGGCGAGAGGAATAATCCATTTTCTTTTCTAAAAGAAGCTGTCAGCCTAAAGAAATATAATACTTTGTTTCTTTGAGTTCGCCTTTGTCAAGAATTGACTCTCAGTTTAATCTAACCGTATTTCCAACAGCCTCAAAGCGCACATGAATATAAGTGTCGGTGAGAGAGAGAGAGAGAGAGAGAGAGAGAGAGAGAGAGAGGGTTCACTAATGAAATCATTATAATGTTGACGCGGATACCTTCATTTGAAGGTATTGTACATAAAACCTTGTGGGCGGAACTGACTTCCAGTGTGGAGGAATGTCGAAGGATTAAATTTTCATTTTCCATTGTGTAATGCCATGACGCAAATCTATTGTCTTCGTTATCTTCTTTTTATTTTCTTGGGTGTTGTTTACTTTTACTTTTGTTGCTGCTATTTCCATTCCTTGTTCTAGACGGAAAGTTGCCTTTATCTTTTATTTTCCGAAGTATTATTAGCATGATTGAGAAATTCCTTCCGTATCTTAATTAGAATTCAGTAAGAAAGAACAGAAAAAGAAAGGTAATACGGATTGTGTATTATCCATGGGGTGGGGGAGGGGAGGTGGCATATTGACCTCAAAGTTGACATTTGCCTTTATAGAAAGTCTGGTCTGAAGTCTGAAAATCGTTATTTTTTCGTTGTCCCAGAGTCGTGACTCCTTACTACTGATCATTGTGAAGTGTATTCCTTCAATTCAAGAAGTGTTTTTGTATTGTGCAAAAAAAAAAAGCTGCTTGGGTGCAGTGTTGTTTTTCATTATGACATGGAGGCACAGCCTTCTGATATAATTCTATTTGCTGTCAGATATTTTTAAAATTCTCTCTCTCTCTCTCTCTCTCTCTCTCTCTCTCTCTCTCTCTCTCTCTCTCTCTCTCTCTCTCTCTCTCTCTCTTATTTAGGCTACTTTTATATCCTTGTCATTCGAAGCCAGTTGTCTTATACACAAATAGGCTATTTCTTAAAAACCCTTAATGCATTGTCCTTTTCAAGGTTTATTCTGCAACATTACAATGCGGTGCTTAGTTAGACTGCATTATTAAAGGGATCATTACATTCCTGATCCTCCCACGCCGGTTTTGACATTTACAAAGTCAGCCACAAAAATTTCGGGTTGCTTTGCATTAAGATGATAGTAAAACCGTGCAGTTTTAGGCATTACCCTACATTGGTTTTTGAAGAAGCCGTAACCATAAATGTCCGTAACTATGTTGTGAAGTCTACGGTGGAAGCCCATAGGGTTTAGATGTCTTGAGACAGTTTATATAAAATGATTACGGAACCCGCATTCGGATTTGTTGGGTTCATCTTGTCATTAAAAAGATATTGAGATACTGTACCGTTATATCATTAACCTTTTGGGGTCATATATGGACTTTATGTGGACTTGATGGCACTTTCGTAGAGCTTCTTTGGCTGTGGTAACAAGACTGAGTGTAAGATTTCCAATAAGAAAGAGTCATTCGTTCACAGGAAACCAAGTGCATATTGGTTCTGTGGACAGGCGGAACAGGGTCTTCCCATTTTTGAGGTGTGATGCATTTGAAATGTATTTTCAATTCGGCAGGGTCCTTTTGCACACTGTAATCGACCAATCCAAATGGGTTTAGTAATGTAGAATTTGGCTATCGCCGTTATCGGAAAACTAGTCATGATGGTAAATTGTTAGTTTTACCTACATGAACGTATGCTCTGTAGAAAACTTAATATTGCAGTGAAATAGGCGAAAATGATGAGTTATTTAGTATATGGCAGACATCAGTTGTATGAACTGCAATGCCTTTTCTGTAAGCCCTACAAAACTTGGAGCTTCGTTTATTCGCTGGCATCAGGCTTCAGTTTTAGAAAATTTGACGTCTGAAACAATTGAACCCCGTTAGTGTATGTAGATTCTTATTCGAAAGCCGCATTAGACAATATTCTCGTAAGATATTTCTGTCATCTCTTCCGTGAACTCTTCCATTTTTATAAGGAGAAAACTTAATGACTTAAAGTAAAATGTCAACAAGTGTTGTATTTTTATAATACAGGCTCTCGCAAAAATGCAGTCCACATAAATGGCTGTTGAATTACTACGTGGGGTAAGTGTGCATTTTGTGTCTAACTTGGTAAATGAAAGTGTACGTGTATTGCAAAAACTTTCCTCTCAAAAACTTTAATCTTTTCTAACTTCGCACTAGTAGACTGCGAGGATTCAATTTGACCTCTAAAACCTCGATCCCAGCGATCATTGATGTCTGTAATCCAGCTAACTTCAATGTATTTGCCATTTTGATAGGTAGTTATTTATTATTTTTTGGTCTGTTGATGATTGAATGTGCACTCGCATCATTACATGAACTTCGTATAACGGTAAGTTGTTGAGGACTTGATAATAGGTAGGGAATATATTTGCTAATCCTTTTCATATCATGACCGTCTGTTTAGTTCCCACCTCCCTTCCCTTTATTCAAGAAACACTTTGTTATAGTATCAGTACTATTCTTCCTTAAAAATCGATTCAAAGAATATTTATTAGTCAGGATATATATTTATCAGCATAAAAAACTTGGCCGTGAGTATTCCGATACGATTGATTTCACATTCGTTTTCTTTACATTATGTGCTTTTAAATCGATATGCTCTATATTTCGAAAATTGGAAGACCAATGTTTCATCTTAATTGGTTTGATTGTGTTCTAGCACAATTTAATGCAGGAAAAATGAATAATAGAGGATGTATTTGTACTATGGAAGGAAAGTGACAAAATTAGGATTTATATATATATATATATATATATATATATATATATATATATATATATATATATATATATATATATATATATATATATATATATATATATATACACTCATATATATATATATATATATATATATATGCACAGTATTTGTGTATGTATATTTATAAATGTATATGGGAATAATTGTATGTTTGTATTTGTAAGTATGTTTATATCTCTGGTTTTTAATAGCTTTCAGGAAACCGTTTATTTGGTTTTTATAGTACAGTGGTATAATTTTCCTTTCTCCTGGTAGGTAAGTCAGTAAGGATTTAAAGAATTCTCTCTCTCTCTCTCTCTCTCTCTCTCTCTCTCTCTCTCTCTCTCTCTCTCTCTCTCTTTGGGGATGATTGGGAGTTGTTGCTAATTGAGTTCTTGCTGCTCTGGCAGGTGTTATAACCTGGTAAATTTCACATCCATTGGTGAAAGTTTTATTTTACTTTACGTTCCTCGTAATTGAACTTGAGAGAGAGAGAGAGAGAGAGAGAGAGAGAGAGAGAGAGAGAGAGAGAGAGTTACTACCAGGGACTGGTATTATGTAGCAAAAAACAGAATAGATTGTGGTGTCGGAAGTAGGTATTGTATTAAAATATTATGTTGAAGATAGTGATCATTAATCCAACAAGCACGTATAACCTGGTGATGTTGCTATGTCGCCATATCATTTTCAACTTGATGAACTTGTTGATGGCATTAATGCAAATTTTAGGAGTTGTTTAGATGTGAAACTGTCAGCGTGTCCTGTTTTTGTGGTGGTATTTTAAAAGCTAGTGCTAGGCTGGTGTGGTGTATTTTTGTATGTGCTTAACGTTTAAACTAAGGTATAAATGTTTGTTGCATTGTTCATTTCTTTTTTTAATTGTCTTCACACTGTAAAATATTTGTGCATGACATTCTCTCTCTCTCTCTCTCTCTCTCTCTCTCTCTCTCTCTCTCTCTCTCTCTCTCTCTCTCTTTCATTCTTGGTTGCAATGAAGGGAGTGTCTGGTTTGTAGGTAATGTGTACGTGCTAGAATTTACGAGATCAGCTTTCCATGACGGTTTAGTGCGTAGGATATAGGAACCTGTTCTTCGTCAGCTGAGGATAGAGTATACTCCTTATACGCACGGACACGTGAGAAGATGAGAGGTGATCCGCGTGACTGTGAGTCTTGCTGGTTGGATGGCCCGGTCTCGGGTACTTGACCGGGATGAGGAAGGTGACTTTCATCCTCCCAAGGTACTAGGGGACGAGAGTGTTTTTTTAATAGAATGGTATATATAAGTCCACAGAAGAAATCGATCTTTTTCATAGAAGTCACAAGCTGTGTATCATCAGATTTACAATTTTTATAGTTTAACATGATTTTATGGTACTGAATGTAAGTTTTGTTTATATTTTTGTCGATTATATCGAGTGTTTCGTCAAGAGTTTTTATTAGTAAAAGTACAGGATACTTAACAGTTTGTTATATATGTTTAACAAATTGTTTCATGACCACCGTTGGCTTGACATCAGAGTACTGTTAAATATCTCTCTCTCTCTCTCTCTCTCTCTCTCTCTCTCTCTCTCTCTCTCTCTCTCTCTCTCTCTCTCTCTCTCATTTTAATTCTTATCTTTCTGGCTTCGTTTATTTTTATCTGTCCTTCGTTATCAATCCATCCATCTGGATGTGCGCGTTTCTTTTTTTATGTGGTCGCTCTTTCATGTATGTGTGCTTCATAACGTTTTCCGTCTAATTCCTATTCCTGTCCCTCGTCTTCCACTTTGTTTGCCATTCCGTGCCATCAGAGGCAACTTGGGAATGACTCTTGTGCGGTCATGTGGTTGGGTTAAACACGGGTGCAGGAAATTCAATGACATTCCCTTCTGTTCCTGTGATTTTGCCTTCCAGTGCAAGAATGTTCGTGGGTGAAAATGGTTTTTTGATTTTTCTTGACATGGGTGACTGAATGCCAGGTTAGAAACCGTTATTTGTTTCCATTTCGTTTGTTGTTGTTGTTATGATTGTTATGATTCTGTTACTACTATTGTTATTTTTAAAACTTTTACAATGGCTGGGAATGAAATAAGAACTGGCCAAAGAAATCGCGCAGATGTGTGATTGTTTATTCCTCCCCGGAATCATTTGCTCATCTGACTGGATGTCTCGATGCCCTGAGCCACGGGATGTCGAAGGTCCTCCTCTCTCATTCTCACATTAAGCCATTTGCTTGGCACGTGTTTGGCCTCGCGCTCCCCCTTCGCGTCTGGTTGAGAGGGATGAGGGTGGGGTTGGGGGGGGGGTGTCCTTTGTCTTATGCGTTCATATGTTGTGCTGTATACAGCAGTCTTACCCTCCACCTAGCAATTTCTTCGGATAGAATGTCATTTTATGAGCCAAACGAAATTTTATGTTTGTTTGCGATTTAACATCAACCGGCGAAGCCTGTAGGACTTCAGATGATTAATAATTTCCTGTGAATTTTAGGTCCGGTTGTTAGAATATCTATCACCGTATACTGTATGCTGTACAGTGGGTGATATTGATGGTGTTTGACGATAGGTCAAGCGTAAAGGCTTCCAAATGAGTCGTTGGGTATGTTCCAAAACTTGCGAGGTACAGAACGCAGGTGTTTACTTACTGATCGTACTGTTGTGTAGGTTACTGTGGCATTTCTCTTCGATAGTCCTTGATGTTGGCAGAGGATAATGTGGATTGTTTGGGTGAGTATGAGCAAGAATTTGGGTTTGAGGTGTTAAAGTGATGATATTTGAGTCATAAAATGGTTTTTGTAAGCATACACATGCATGTGTATGAATTTGATAAGATTATTGTTATGATTATTATTACTTCTCAGTTTGAACATTTTCCTTCCGATATTTCCTCTCTTGTGGAAACCGCTTAAATGAAGACGGATGGCATGACAGCTGCGATCAGTTTCTCTCTCTCTCTCTCTCTCTCTCTGTACTTGGCTCACCAAACTCGAAAGCCTTTCCCTGTTGAAGTTGAGACAGGCTGTTGCCGAGATGGATAAAGGGTTAATGGGTAAAGGGATGAAGGGGGCTCATACTGGAGGTATGGAGAGACGCTTGAAAAATACTCCGAAGAAATGGGATGTGATTTCCACCGCCTGATTGAGTAGGGCGATTTTGCAGATGAGACGAGGAACTTCATAACAGAGTTAATATTTGAACTCTCTCTCTCTCTCTCTCTCTCTCTCTCTCTCTCTCTCTCTCTCTCTCTCTCTCTCCCCTTGGCAGCCATTGGCTTCTGATGAGCATTCCCACGCTGACTGCTGAGTCGTTGGTAAATGCTGATGTTTGTTGCACCTATTTTTTTTTTTACCCCTCCTTCCGTGCCAGAGTACTTTCTTCTGCATGACAGATACAGAATTTCTGTGTGCGCGTGTGTGCAATAAATGCTCTCTCTCTCTCTCTCTCTCTCTCTCTCTCTCTCTCTCTCTCTCTCTCTCTCTCTCTCTCTCTCTCACAGTTAATTGAAGAGCAAGCCAGATATAACTAGAATCCATACTACGTGATTGTAATATGGGCCGCCATTTTACGAAGGTGTTTTTCATCTCACTTTGTCGATGGCTATGATCTCTTCCTATGATTTGCCGTAAAACTCACCAGTTCTTAAACGTTTCAGCTTGATCTTTGTGTACAAGAATTTGTAGCTTTGTATAAATTGTAACACGTACTTTTATAGTCTTATATATGCCCTGTGCCCAATACATTGAATTGGTCGTTGGTTTATGCGCACGAGAAACAAAATGTTTGTAATTGCCCAGCACAGGAACATCCCTCAGGTCGCTGCTCCTTGGTTGCACACTCCCTAAAACTCAGGATGGCTGATGAATGAGTAATAGAGCAGTCAGGTGAGGCATGATTGCGTTCATAGTGCGCTTCTCCCTTGTTGGTGTGGTTGCCGACTAAATTAGGAAGACCCTGGTGCCTTTAGGCACCGAGGGATTCAGATGTCAGGAGCATTTGACAGTCGGAATTCTCTCTCTCTCTCTCTCTCTCTCTCTCTCTCTCTCTCTCTCTCTCTCTCTCTCTCTCTCTCTCTCTCTCTCTCTATGACAATTTTCTCGTTGACGACAAGTCAAGAGACTTGTAAAGAAAGGTGAGAATATTCTCTCTTGGCCGTTTGTTTGATTTATTGTCAGGGAAATGTACTTTAGTGTTTCTTTTATATCTTCATTTTTCCTTCATTAAGATTAATTAGTGATAACGAGTATTGATAGGCTTCTCATTTTTGAGGAACGCTATTAATGATTGCCTTGTGTCAGTTTAGAAAAATCGTGAAGGACCTTTATTTTTGTAAAATAGTAGGTCTAAATGTATTCATTTTTTTTAAAACAGGTATTTAACATTTTTGCATAGGCCTGACCTTAGCTTTCCCTAAGTGATATTACTCTTTTTTCATATTTAATGCTGTGTTTCCAACGTGTGTGAGTATTTTACACAGGTAATGCTCAAATTGTGATGAACGTCCTGTATTACATTGATCAAAAATTGTAGTTTCGGGCAGGATGTCCGTGGGTCTTATCGGTCTGTGACATTTGGTAGTTCTGACGCCAGTTTGTCATATCATTCAGTCAGTTTTAAATCAGTATCTCTGAATTGAGGGGAAAACCACTGATATCTTTCACGACGGCTTTGTATGCCATGTCGCATCTAGTTCTCTACCACCAAACACGTAATGACATTGTTGTCGCCACTCAGTCATGTTGGACGTATTCCTGAAGTCATGTGGCAATTTTCAAGTAATGTCGTGTCACGTGAAGAACCCAAGATGCACTTTGTTTAGGTTCCAAAGTTAGCAAGTTTATCTGACTTTTATTTCGGTCGTGCCAAGAACCCAGGAGGCAACAAAATATACAGAAATTTTATTTGCTAGAGCAGGATTTTTATAGTTTCTCCCCTCCCCCTCTCCCCTCTCTTTCTCCCTTTCTGTGTGTATGTATATATATATATATATACTTACATACATACGTACACACACACATATATATATTTATATATATATATATATATATATATATATATATATATATATATATATATATATATATATATATATATATATATATTTACGTGAATGTGTTTGTGTTTTTGTGCCTAGATGATTAACCAATGCCCGTAGTTTTTATGCCTTTGCAGACAACGGAAATGAGTTCCTTAGAGAAATCTCTATGTAATTAGCATATGATGATACATGTTTTCCTTAATACAGAGTGGTAATAAATCGCTTTAGTATATCTCTTTGATCTTTGAGTTGGTTTTTGATAATGTTCTCCACTCACGAACACAGTAAATCTGTCGTGCCATGACGCACTGAAAGATTTTTTCATACATACAGAGAAAATGAAATTTTCTTGCTGTAGTGCATAGATATTACGTTGAGAGAGAGAGAGAGAGAGAGAGAGAGAGAGAGAGAGAGAGAGAGAGAGAGAGATCCTGCGGCTGCGATCAAGTATTTTTCGTGTCGGTGTTTAGAGCGGGAAAGGGGTTGATGCATTTTTATTTCCAGTTATTTTCATTTTATTGCTTGTTGTGCATAAGTTATTTATTTCTCTGATGGTATTTATATTGCTTTTTCTTATCGGGAACGAATGTCGTTTTATATTTTTTTATCTTTTGTGTGCGTGCCTATAATTCTTTCACGTTATCTTAGCCACTTACTGTATACAGTTTTCGTTTCATTAAATAAGATTGCAGATGGCCCTTTAAGAAATATTTCTTGTTTTGATTATTTTTTATATTTCTTGGTGGTCATTGTAATCTCATGTAAGGTGTTAATACCGTTTTTACATCATTTTCCACGTTGTAATAGTTATTCGTACGACCCTTCTTCAAGTATTACCAAGCTAAGTGATTAAACTCGCATGCGTAGCTACGTTGGATTCGCATTTACGCGACTAAACCACCTCGCTGGGAAGTACTGTCATTGTGGTCTTCGACGCATTTTTTTCTCAGGTCGTTTCGCTGTCGTCGCTGTGTGGTCCTCTCTCTCTCTCTCTCTCTCTCTCTCTCTCTCTCTCTCTCTCTCATTCTGAAATTACGTTGTGTTAGTTGCTTGTCACAGAACGGAATGTGGATGTATGTATGTACGCTTATGTGTGTGTGTGTGTATATATATGTATATATATATATATATATATATATATATATATATATATGTATATTATATACTGTGTATACACACATAAGTACATACATACGTACTTATATCTAGGCTACATATAAACAAATATTGGTAGTTTTATACATATGCAATTTATGCTCGTTTTTGTTATTTTGCAGATCAAGACGATATGGTATATATATATATATATATATATATATATATATATATATATATATATATATATATATATATATATATATATATTCTCCGTATTCACATGCATTACACATAAACTTACAGTGGTAGTTTTCTACATATGCCATTTACGTTCGCTTTTGTTATCTGGCAAATCAAGACACACACACATATATATATATATACATACACTGTATAGGCACATAAATACATTCATACTGACATACATACATATAAACTTACATCAGTAGGTATTTTTACATACGCCATTTTCTGTTCGTTTTTGTCATCTTGCAAATCAAAACCTGATTTGAAATGTTATTGTCTCAAATCAGAAAAACAAGCCTTCCTCAAAAAAAAAAAAAAAAAAATAGTTACATAGTGTTTTGCATTGTGACCTAGCCTCTCTTGATGTGAGTGATTGCAGAAATATTCATCTTCCCTTCTGGTCGCCAAAGCATCTCCCTTCGAAGGAGCTGTCCTCTTTCACGTAGGTCGTTTTGAAACGCACATCTCAGTGTCAAGGTTTGATAGAGGGTAGAAAGCAGTAAGAACAAGCATAGAAATTCTCTTATATATATATATATATATATATATATATATATATATATATATATATATATATATATATATATATATATATATATATATATATAGAGAGAGAGAGAGAGAGAGAGAGAGAGAGCCTTCGTGGATATATAGGTCCTTGTCACCTATTTTTTCGAACCCAAAGGGCATAGGCTCGAATCCCAGGCAGGACAAGTTCATTATCTATATAACCCACTTTTGATGCTAATTTTATCCTAGGCAATGTGTATTTCGATATGAAGGGATGATTGTGGCTTCATACTTGAGAGTATAAAACATTCAAGTGTGAATTAGCGACACACATACACACACACACACACACACACACACACACCGTAATGTTTTTCCATATACTGACAACAGTCATAAACTTTCACTTGAAAGAAATAACTTCCTATGTAATGATTTCAAGTACAAGTTTGGTAACTTACGTTTTAATGAGGCTAGATTTACTTAATCCTTTTGTGAGCGTTGTTTGATACATGCTATTATTCCAAAAGCAAAATTATAATTTCTGTTTACCAACATCATGGATGAGCGCTTGCTGCCAATCGTGTACGTGGTTCTATTTACATGTAACATTCCTCCATTTTGACTGAAATTCATCTCTTAATCTTCTGCATTAAGAACGCTCCTCACCTATTATCTTTTGGCTGGTTGCACGCATGTCAACTGAATTACTCTTAAAGCTACGTGGGGAATATTGCGAAAATGTTCCCAAAACTGGTCTCGTGATTGGCAACAGCAGTTAGAATTTGGGAGAGGCAAAAATGGAACATTTAGGGAGAAGGGACCTTATGTGGGTTGGTTTGCTGAGCTGTGGTCAAAACTTGCGGGCTTGAGAACCCGAAACCCCACTCATTATCACCGTTGAGTTCGGTAACCAGAATTAATCATTACCTCTGGAAAGATTTCTTTTGGGTCTCGACAACTAACCTTTTCTTGTTTACGTAATTTCGCTCATAGGGTTTTTGTTTTGCGGTTTATGCGCTTTGTGTATGTGTGTTTTTCTTATGTATATTACGATAAACCTTTTGTCGTTGAACTGGGTTAAGACAGCCAGTTGCGAGGCAGAGGGATAAGCGTGTGCTTGTTGAGAATGGAGAAAGGGATAGAGAAAAAAAAGGTTAGGTCAGATCTGGTCAGACCCAAGCGATATTTTAATGACCTACAAATGTTATTGTTGTCTAAGATCGAGATCTTATTTGTTGTAACGTAGGGAATACTCTGCGTTCAAGCATTCCAAAACTAGTGTTTTACAGGGCACTGTTTGAGTTCAGATGAGAATCTTCTTCCAATCTCCTCAAGCACGTTCCATTTGGTATTCGTACCCAAGGGAAACGATGTGTGTTTTTTTTTTTTTTTTTTTTTACGTCGGTTAATGGCTTCAAAGGCCAAGGGAAAACATGGGGTAATTTTTTCACTTTTATTATGGTGCGCTGCAGATCCTTAACTCTTCTTATTTACAATACCTTAAATTTTATATAAAAAAAATAAATCAGGTTAGCACTGCTGTCGAGACGGTATAATAAACTGCGCTGTTATATGTATAAATGCACCGAGAATATTGCCTGACACGGTGGAGGTTTAGCCAGTTATTACATTTCCATTAATGTGTTTTCATTTGTAAGTGAATTTGGTGGTTGTATTGTGGGAACTTTGGAACAAAGAATGTGAAAGGAACGGCACATTTTTCAGTAAATTACAGTCACGTTGCTTTTACCTTGATTTTCGCTATTTTGTGCACATCTAGTGGTTTGAATATTAAAACTGACTGGATTGTTTCTCAGCAAAGCATTTGTAATTACAGTGTCTTTATTCTCTCCGAGGCCTTTCCTTAGTCCTCATGCAGGTTTTTTCTTTTTTCTGCCTCTGCAGCTGCTTTCCCCTCGCATTGTTCTCCTGCTTCTCCTGCTGCCGCTGCTGCTTCTCCTGCTGCTACTGTGGCGTTGGCTACCTGCCACTGGGAGACTTCTTTATCATTCATGGTCGCTGTAGAAGGGATAAAGCGAGGGGAAGCAGTCAGGTTTTCGACCCCCGGGGGTTGGGCCTGTGGCAGAGATATTGCACGGGGTTGGGGCGGGGTGGACTTCTCTAAGTAGATTGGAGTTACTTCCCGGCAAGAGGAGGGGGGTCTTGAGGGAACTTAGTGAGACTAAGCTGTTAAGAGTTTAGTTATTCGTATTGTTTTGTAGGGGTAGAAATTGTATTCAGCACTCTAATATTGTTTTATTCTTGTCATGTTATCAGTCGTTTTTGATCTGGAATTTAGTTTTGCTGGTTTTGCATCATCTTTGTCATCATCTATTGTCATCCACTCTCTCTCTCTCTCTCTCTCTCTCTCTCTCTCTCTCAGAGAAGCTTCTGTCTTGAAGTTTTCTGGCAGTCGGTCTTGGAGCAAGAAGAGGAAGGAAGTTCTGAGGAAGCGGAAACCGCTGATTTATAAGAAAATTGAGGAATTCGTTTCTGAGATAGGAAACCCGTTGTCCTCGTTTAGGAAATCTCTGGGCTAAGGAATGATTTAAAATGTTTTTTGTGTTGTTGTAGTAGATGTAGATGTACCAAAATATCGGCGGTCTTACTTAATAATCGTGCACGTTTACCGTAATTTATCCGAAAACATAATATATTTATCCGTAGGGGTGTAGTGCCGTCAGTGCACCTTATGCGCTGCACTGTAGGGATTACGTAAGGTTTTTTGTAGCGTGCCTTCGGCCCCTAGTTGCAACCTCTTTCGCTCCTTTTACTGTACCACCTTTCCTATTCTCTTCCTTCCATCTTACTTTCCACCCTCTCCTAACAGTTGATTCGTAGTGCAACTGCGAGGTTTTCTCCTGTTACACTTTCAGACCTTTTACCGTCAGTTTCCGTTTCCGCACTGAATGACCACATAGGTCCCAGTGCTTGGCCTTTGGCCTAAATTCTTTATTCAGTTCAGCTCATCATAATATATTTATTGAACGTTACACGCAACTTCTTTGGAGAGAGAGAGAGAGAGAGAGAGAGAGAGAGAGAGAGAGAGAGAGAGAGAGAGAGAGAGAGTAATCTCTCCGTGTTCACTCCTAGCCAGTAAATACTGTTGCGTAAACAACATTACGTACTGTCATGCAGTTACATCATTCGGTACTGTCAGATTTTATAAATATTGCTCTCTCTCTCTCTCTCTCTCTCTCTCTCTCTCTCTCTCTCTCTCTCTATAAGCAGCCTCGCCTTGCCAGCAGAATTGAGTTCGATCTCGGCCGAGGGTGGAAACTGTGTTGTCTGTTTGCTGAAAAATCCATTGCTCATTTGTTGACCTTTAATCAGTGAAATATGGACTTGGTTGTTAATTGACTACTGCGGGCTGCAGCTGTTTTGGTGAGAGAGAAAAGAGGAAATATGACAGCGTGGATGATCAGTGCCATGCCAGACTGCTATCGTATCAGATTATGACTGGCTTTCTGTAAAAATACCACACATCTGACTACCTTAGAATAGATTGTTTTATTTTTACAACGATGGATTTCAACAGCATTTTATCCCGGTGGCAATTCGTTCCATCGATTTTTACAATTTGAATTAAGTTCGATTTCAGTTTCGATTAAATTTTTCGACACAAATTTGAACCTTATTCCTCTTCGAGACTGGATTCTATGGAGGACATGAGCCGTTTTATGATACAGATTCATTCGGCCTCTTTTAGAGTTGCTGTTATTTTCATCCCTGTAGCAAAAGCCTCTTAATCGTTCACCGCTTATGTGCAGCCTTTATGGTATGTGTCCTTTGTCTTTGGTGATGGTAATGCGTGAGAATGTGGTCGTGATATGAGGCTTTAGAGCTATTTGCGTTGTAGCTTGTTGAAGTTTCCACGTTAGAGTTAACGACATTGAATCGAACTCCCCGTCGAAATGGTTTACACCTCCCGATGGAGCTTTTACCCCAACTCGGAGAGAGTTTGGTGATGTTAAGCCTTTTATGTCCAGAGTGGCAATAATGCTTTGTAAGACCTTTGTTTGTTTGTATGTATGTGTTTGTTTGTTTGTTGTTTTTATGTAATGTTGGGTAGCATTTTCGTGGAATGAAATAAGTGGATGTTGGCGGATTAGGAATTGGACCCGAATTCCAATGATTTTGTTCTTTTGAAAATGTCTTGTCATCGTCAGAGGTGTTATTACTGGTTGAATGTCTGATTATCAGATGATATTACGTTAATGCAGAAGGTAAATTTTGAAAGTGGTTTTTTCTAATATTAACATTCTTACTCTCTCTCTCTCTCTCTCTCTCCTACGTGTGTAAAGGTCAAGTAATGAATCTTTTAGGAGATAGCCTACATATAAGAAAATCTCTCTCTCTCTCTCTCTCTCTCTCTCTCTCTCTCTCTCTCTCTCTCTCTCTCTCTCTCTCTCTCTCTTCTACGTGTGTAAAGGTCAAGTAAAGAATCTTTTAGGAGATACATATAAGAAAATCTCTCTCTCTCTCTCTCTCTCTCTCTCTCTCTCTCTCTCTCTCTCTCTCTCTCTCTCTTTTCTACGTGTGTAAAGGTCAAGTAATGAATCTTTTAGGAGATACATATAAGAAAATCTCTCTCTCTCTCTCTCTCTCTCTCTCTCTCTCTCTCTCTCTCTCTCTCTCTCTCTCTCTCTCTCTCTCTTTTCTACGTGTGTAAAGGTCAAGTAATGAATCTTTTAGGAGATACATATAAGAAAATCTCTCTCTCTCTCTCTCTCTCTCTCTCTCTCTCTCTCTCTCTCTCTCTCTCTCTCTCTCTCTCTCTCTCTCTTCTACGTGTGTAAAGGTCAAGTAATGAATCTTGTAGGAAATACATATAAAAAAATTGTTGAAAGAGTTATGAAGCCAGATGTCAGTTGAAGATTTGTTATTTGAGAGCTCTAAAGAGGAGCGCTGTCGTATCACTTAATAGCAAATTGTCTAACAGACTTTCCCAGTAGTTCTTGGAAAGGAGCATACCAAAATTAATTTTTTCTCATACTGTTTATTAAAAGATACGGCAATGTTTACATGGTTAAAGTTAACACTTTTAATACCAAGAGCACTCTGTACCCTGTTAATAGATGTCCAGAGCGATTTGCGACCATCAAACAGGGATGGATAATATATCTCGGATTTTTTGTGGTTTGGCGTTGATGAGTTGAGATGAATTAAGTAATAGGAGCAGTTTGAGTTTTTTCACGGATATTATTTTTTTTTTCAATGTAATCTTCATGCTTGTTGGGCATTGTCAATGCAGGTAACTGCTTCTCTCGAGACCTAATCGGAATGTGTGCCTGTTGATTGCGAGTGTATTGAGTCTCTTTATTTGATTTAAGATCACCCCCAGTGAGGTCCATCTCTCGTGGTCCACGAGGACGGACACTTTAATACGATCACGAAACCTAAGTCTGTGTAAAAAGAAAAAGAATTGAGTTAATGAAGTTTGGAGGAGATTTATTGAGACTCGAATCCAGGCCCGAGCCATGAGATTCTTCAGTACCTTGTGACATGAACAAAAGCAGCCGATTTTGGATGTTATTTTGCTAAGATAGTCAAAGCAAAATGATTATGGTATATACTCCTGTGATAGCTTGTTCGCTGCATTCCTTTGGTCGCCAGGGATTTCTCCGTCGCAAATTCTGTCAGACGGTTCGGGTGCAACACGATTAAATATTAGCATTCTCCAGAAGGTTTGTGCACGTCTGCATAATTGCTATGTGTATATTGATATGTGAAGGAAGTGCGGATGTTCAAAACTTTATGGACGGCATTAATAAACAGCAAATATTCTAGTAAGGTTGGTCGTTGAAGGTCTCAAACGAGAAAGTGAATGTCAAGGTCCTTGGATAACGTAGACCAAGGTTGCTTATGAGAATGTGCTTTTCACTCTTAAACCTGCAGATAGTGTCCTTGAGAAATGTCTTTAAAATGATTGCGGTTTCTGTCTTCGGTGAAATTCAAATAGTATATCTTGCAAAAAACGGATTTTGCTGTCACTTTGACAGTCACTGTCAGCTATCAGTTATCACTTGGGTTCGTTTTGTAAGTCGACCTCTAAGTAGCCATTGTATAGCACTTGCTTCATATAAAATCGTTTTTGCTTTTCCTTACTAGTTTTCGTTGCTTTTCCTTACTAGTTTTCGTCCTTTCAGACGAAAACTTAATGTACATTCAAGAAAAAACCACTGCCATATTTATTATTTTTGACATAATGACAGCAACTAGGGACGTATTAAATGGCGCCAGTGAGAAAAGATTGTAGAAAAAGAGTGTTCTGTTGGAGTCCGTCTCGGAGAAAAATCCATGGCAGTTCCTGGCCATCAGACCTTGCCCATGGGAATTTCTGCGCTCCCTCCCTCATTTATCTCCTCCATCCGCTGGGGAATTTCCTGCATTTCCCCCCCTCACCTCTCCTCCTCTCTTCTTAAAGGGAGTTATTGTCATAGAAATTCCTCTCGTAAGTTGCGTGGGAAGCCCTCCTCCCTTTCCCCTCCTAACCCCTTCCCCTAAAACCCCCTTCCCCCTTCCTTCCAATCCGGTGCTCTTTCTCTCAACTCCCTCTCGATTTGCTACCGAGGGTGTGTCCTTTCCGCTATTTCCTTGCGTGATGCCTTACTTCTCCTTTATGCTTTATGGGTTCTCTATGTTGTAGGTGGCGGGTTTTTATTTGCAGTGCTCTTATTCATCGGTTTTATCCCGTTAACGTGAAGGCACCTTGTCATGAAAACGGGGAAAATTGTAATGTTAAGTTATTAAGGTATTTTATAGTCTCTATTGGGAAATACTTAAAATATTTGTCATGTTTCCAAGTGCACAAACCTCTTTATAATTTTTTTTTTTTACACATCTAGCGCTTGTTTTTTTATGTTTCGTAATGAAGGTATTTTTCTTAAAGCCTCATTGAGTTTTCTAGTCCGTTGAAACTAGACATTTCTTACCGTCATTGAAAAATATGTTAGGACCCCTTAACAGCTTTCAGCTTAAGTGTTAAACATAGATCTTTAATTTTTCAGAATCATAGGATGATTTTTTTTACGTCACCCATACGCTGTATGTTAACATTTTTTGTGTGGTTCACTTCATTATGAAATGACATTGCTTGAGTGTTGATAGGCGCAGGTAGTCTTTGTGGGTCGTAGTGACTGTTAGTGAAAGGTTTGCCTGTGAAGTGCCCTTGCACTTCCACTGGCCGGCGGTCCTGACTGTTTCTGCTCTCAGTGCAAAAGTTGCACTCTCTGGCCCCTTCCTCCTTCCTCCTTCCTCCTCTGCCAATGGTATTTTCCCACCAGAAGCTAAATCTGTTACTACTTGACGTTTAGTTCTTTTCCGCTGCCTTAATTTCGTTTATTTCTAGTCGACATT
>NC_089750.1:45179026-45226526 GCF_040412425.1 Macrobrachium rosenbergii | reverse complement strand
AAACAGGTCAGGTGGAAGAGACGAAGCCTCTCTTTCCGTAGCACTGGCCTTTGTAGACCTGAAGTTTTGCCGTGGAATGTCCGACCCCAGTAGCAATGACAGGGTGATTACGGAGTAGATCCCATGAGCTATCCCAGCTAGGGCTTTATATCCCTTCGCACCTCCACCCTGTAACTCTCCCCCCCCCCCCCCCTCCCTCCCTCCCTCCTTTCAAGTTTACAGTCAGGGCCTTGGAATGTCTTTCGTTGTCTTTTATGTTTTTCGCAAGCTTTTGCTTTTGTTTCTTTAGATAGATTTTTGGTTACGGGCATAATAAACATTTTGAGGTTTGTAAAAACTATTTGTGTTATTTTTAGCATGCGTATTACTACATTTTTTATGGTGTATCCCTCATTTTAGTGTACTGAGCAAGGTACTTTTGTTCTTTCCCTAATGTTATTTTTATCAGTTTAATTCCGGGTAGTCTTGTTTGCATCATATTTACGCTTTCAGCCTTGTTTTTAAAAGGGTAGCCCTTATTTTTTTATTTATTTATTTTTTTTTTGCGTGCATCAATACTAGGAAGACCCATCTCAAAATGTAAACATACAATTTTGATACGGCGACGGACAGTTTATGTTTTTATTACCTGCAAAATTTTCCTAGTTTTCATAGGATTTTCAATCCAGGCAATACTTAATCGTTCATTCTTTTAGGGGCCTTTAGTCGATTACTTCCACCCTCAGAGTTTAATACAAATAAAATAAGGAGAACTGTTCACGCTGGTGTATTCTCAGAAATGAATTGTGGCTCAGCAAGAAAAGGAATATTCAGCCCTCTTTTGTTGTGTAAGAAGCAATGCAGAATGCAGTCCATTTGCTAGAATTGCTTCCAAGTATTTGGAACTGGCATTTTAGACCAAATGCAGAATGAGTATGAGGGATTACATGTGCTCTGGCAGGCTTTATGTACGTAAATACTAATATATATATATATATATATATATATATATATATATATATATATATATATATATATTTATATTATGTATATGTATTTATATATATATATATATATATATATAATTTATACATTTATATTATGTGTGTAATATATACATGAATTTATATACTTATAAATGTACATATATATATATATATACATATATATATATATATATATATATATATATATATATATATATATATATATATATATATGTATATAATCACAATTTTCCTATAACAATGTGGCTTCAGAAAAAAGATAAGAAAATGGTCACTGCCAATTATTTTCTTGAACGGCTGATTAGGGGGTAGGCCTCTTGTGCAGAAATTTCCACAACATAGTTGCTTTGCACACATACACAAATGTCCCATCGGCGGTGTGGTGAACTCTTCACCCATGACAGCATGAACCTTCATCTTTGTAGTCTCACTGGCTTCCTTGGTGTGGAGGCATTCTTTCTTTCAAAAGTTTTCTGTCTTCCATGTCCTCCTTCCTCCCAGCACTTGAGAATTATATACTCTTTTTACTTCTCCTAGTCCACCATTCTCTCCACATTATCAGACCCCCGGAAAAATAAAAACTTATCTATCTATTCACCTTTCCTCCACTTTCGTCTATGTATTCCCATCGCACTCCTTTTCAGTCATTACAACTAACATATGCTAAGTAAGCAAACAATTCAAACAGTTGGCTTCAGCCTGCTTGCGTACATTCACAGGCAACATTTATTCGTCTTTCCCATACAAGAGTTGTCTCAGTAAATCCTTCACACGTTCAAACTTATGCTTCTTTAACCTCTTTATCTCTCTGTCTAGCATCATCTGTCACATTTAATCCTCAATACTTACGTGAATCAGTCGTTTCCATTCTTCTACTGACCTTGATATGCATCACTCCATCTTCCTGATTTCCTTTTAGCATCATAAGCATATTCTTGCTCGCATTCACTTTGAAAATTACCCCCCAAAAAAAACACTTCCATTCTTTTCCTGTTTCTATTAGTATATATATTGGCCCGTCTTCTTGATTTCCTCATACCTCATAACCATTCTTATTCACATTCACTTTGTCTTTCCATTACAAATATTTTCGTAGTCTTTTATTAGCGTTAGCGTCTGAAATTCATCCTTACTTTCTCTAATGAACATATCATCTGCAACCATCGGGTTTTTCACAATCGAGGTAGCTGCAGTTATATCCATATTATGTACATTTCATTTCCATGCGCGCATGCGCACACATGTGTCTGTGTGCGTGTGTCTGTGTGTAATGTGTGTTTGTGTATATTAAAGAATTTTTGGTTAAAATCCACTGAGCCTCTGTTGTCTTAAGGAGTAAATGATTTACCTGAAGTTAGATGACTCTGCTGGCCGCAACCAGAAAGCAACCTCATCTCAGAAGACTTCCAGAGAGCCCGAAGGCCACCCCTTAGGGAAGCATATGGTGAATTAGATGCTTATACATCTATTATACGAACTCAAGTGTTACCCGCATAAACGCGTATGATTCCACATTTGCGTTCATTAACTGTACATACAGCCACTGATAAGAAGACATCGAATACATTTTTCGTGAATGTCATGTACACGCTTGAATGACCTCACGTGTCATGCTGTTAAAGGGATATTGCCCGTCTCTCTCTCTCTCTCTCTCTCTCTCTCTCTCTCTCTCTCTCTCTCTCTCTCTCGTGGATGGAGACAATGTTTGGCACCTGGTTAAAGTGTGAGAAATATAATAACCGTTTGAAAGAGCAGAAATTTCTGACGTCGCTAGAAAATAAGCCTGAAGATATTTTAGCTTCTTAGGCGCTGTGGATGGGGGAAGCTGTGGGAATACGGGGATATGAGTTGGGTTGAATAGTGAGGTTGGGGGAGGAAAGAGTGGTGGTGGATTTTAGTAGCTCTCGCTTCGTCGCGCCTTGATTATACCTCGTGATGACAGGTAGGAAGGGGCCAGAGTCAAGAAGGGTTTTTGCGAATAGGAGAAGGATGGTTTACGTCTTTATGTTGAAAGTCTTCTGTTGATCATATAGTCGTGTGGATATTGGTATTTATGTATACATACACACACAGACACAATATATATATATATATATATATATATATATATATATATATATATATATATATATATATATATATATATATATATATATATTTTTTTTTTTTTACGCAGTTCAAGTATGTAAAAAACACACCAGGTCCTATTTCACAGTTTTGTTAAATTGAAAATGATGTATTGGTAAAGTTTATGTTTACCTGGATTCATTTTATTACAAACCATCATGGATTTTTATAGCAAATGCTGAAAACCGTACAGAATTCAGTACTTGTCATCCGCACACTAACAAAGGTTTTGCGGTGCTAGGCCTATGTGGAGGATGATTAAGTGATGTTGATACAAAATGGAAAGGTTCTCTTGCCACACTCTTAAAGAGGAAGTGTTTATGAAATGTTAGGCGCTGCCTTCGGTAGTGCAGTGATTTCGAGGTCGTGAGCGTCGTTTATTCGATTACCTCGTTTTGTGCTGTTACACAAGGACGCTTCAGCGGTTTCAGCGTTTTTCCCGATCTTTTGCCCATCATTTGACGACGATTTCTCGTGTAATGATCGAAGATTTGCTTTAGATTATAGGTCTTCCTTGCAGCAATGTCGATCATGCCTCGTGCAGAACAGCTTCTTATTGAGCTTAAACATTTTTAAGAGAGAGAAAGAGAGAGTGAGTGAGAATTGCGAATTGTAGGTTGATCAACAAAATTCAGAGATGGTTTTAAAGTTTTATTTACAATTGATGTTTCAGTAATAACTATTTTTGTGGCACCAGCGGAAAGAACATTACCTTTTTTTGAGACTGGACGAGAGGCGGTAGAGGAGAATGAAACAGACGCTCTCCCTCTTCATGATTAATTCACCAAGGCTCCGAAAGGAGGCAGACTTGGTGTTAAGCGAGCCTAAAATATTTGATAAGATTGAGAGGTGTACTTTCGTGGTGGTGATATCGTTAGTGCTAACGTTTGAATCGTACGTATGATCATATTTAACGGTCAAAGGGAAGGAATTTTTTTTAGTCCAGTAATAATTTGCACAAGATCACACAGGGACTCACGAATGTTAATATGTATATATCTGGCATTTCATTTGTGTGTGTGTGTGTGTTTGAGAGGGGTTTTTGCTAACTTTACCGTTTGATTCAAGTTACCTGGGCATGTAGCTGCATGTATGGTAATGTTGATTACAAACATTAGAGCAGCATTCTTTTACAAACATTAGAGCAGCATTCAGCAAAGAAGTTGCTGAATAATGTGGTTAATGTTTTGATGATTGTTTTGTATATTCAATATGAGGTCTGTGAAGTCTTTTTTCTTTCTGTTTTCATCGTGGCACAGTTACTGGGAATAAAAGCCGAAGTACTTTTGATTTTCCAAGATGTTTGTGCAACAAAGATATGTTAATGTATTCTTTGTAATATCTGTAAAACCAATTGAAACCCTGCTGGCGCTAGTTCCCGTTCACAGCCGGAATCAAATCACAGTCCTTGTGATTGTGAGCCCAGTGCTCTGCCACTGAGCTATGGTGCTCAAGTGAATATATATATATATATATATATATATATATATATATATATATATATATATATATATATATATATATATATATATATATATATATATATATATATATATATATATATATATATATATATATATATATATATATATATATATATATATATATATATATATATATATATATAAAAAGCATATGCTTGTTAAAAATTTTTTTCTTTCGATATCGAAATATCACTGCATTTCCATTCGTGTGAAAATGCATGTGTGTGTGTGTGAGCATATGCTTGATAATATTTTTTTTCCTTTCGATATTGAAATATTTCAGTGCATTTCCATTCTGATTTAGGATGATTGCCCTTCATACACAAAAGCAATTTTGATAAATTTCGTTAATCATGTATCATCCTGTGTTTGTTCTACCGTTGTTCGGTTTATAGCATAATTTTACGTGCAATGGTAGAATATATTAGGGAATTGAATTTTGTTAATTTGACGTTTATGAGTCATTTCACTATTACAAATTGCCATTACTTGACTAATTAAACGTACATCGGTAAAACTTCAGTTGATGATAACCACTGCAGTGATATGAAACTGCAGTCATTTATTTATCGCGGTGTTCCCCTCGCTCTGGAAACAGGTGCTGTGTGACACGAAGTGGTATCATTTAATTTCTCTCTCTCTCTCTCTCTCTCTCTCTCTCTCTCTCTCTCTCTCTCTCTCTCTCTCTCTCTCTCTCTCGTGTGGAAAGAAATTCTAATTTCCTGTTGCAAATTACACGCGTCGCCAACGAGTTCTTCTTATTATAACGGCCTCCGATAGGTGAAAGGTGATTCTTTTATCGAGCGTTGAGTGCGCAAGAAACGATTGTGCAGGCTCATGCAGACGTGCCCAGGCAGTTCTATAAATGCACATAACTGCCTTGATTTGCAAAGTTTAAAGGTATTTGTTGCCTGTGGGCTTTTATTTCTCTCTCTCTCTCTCTCTCTCTCTCTCTCTCTCTCTCTCTCTCTCTCTCTCATACAACCTATATGTATATATGTATATATATATATATATATATATATATATATATATATATTAATTTTTTTTATGGATTAAGAGGTGACTGCGTCTGTTAATAATCTTAGCCTTACAAAATCCCCTCGTAAGCCCACAAACACTAATTGCAAGAGTAATTAGTACTTGGAAGGTCGCCAAGTTAGAGTATGTTTCTTAACACTAGTTTATTATATACGCACAGCATGGTAAATTCAACAGTGGAAAGTTGGACAATCTGGCTAAAATAACAAGTGGAAAAAAGGGCACAACGGTGATTCAGTGGATTGATAATTAACGCATCACTATCCCTATAGGGTACATGCAAATGGCACTTGCAAGTGGTCCTTAAGCCAAAGCGGCACTGCAATGATATTCGCCTCAGTATGGGCTGGAGAGCAGACTTAGCGAAGTACAAATTAAATTTTCTCAATACAACAGTATTGATTAAGGTAGGAGACAACCCTAGACATCCTTTCTGGCACTGAGTCAGCTACTGCCTCAGCTGCTGCGACAACCTGGATAGTGGTGGTGCCAACTTGTTGTGCTAGCTTTTGTGGTATGGCCTCCACAGTAGTGACCAGCTTAAACAGGACTTCTTGAAAAGAGTCTTCCACCAGAGTCTTGTCTTCTGGGGACTGTGATGAAGTAGAAGAGGTGGATGTAGGTGCGAGAGGTTCACAGGTTGCAAGGACCAATTCAGGCATGGGTGTGAGGCCGCGCCAGGGAACGATCTTCTGCTGAGGTCATGGGAATCTGGAAAAGACCTTACTGAACTTCCGGCTGGCTCTCGGCTGGACACTGGTAGTGGTGCCAGGCCGGTAGATGAGGGGGGCCGGATTGGGATCTGAAGGAAGATCGACAGTGTGCTCTGGCTGTAGCTCTAATGCAGGCTCAGGCACAGAAGGTGAAAAGGGGACGTCATCGGCCTCAGGACCAAGAGTGCTGGGCATCCATGTTTGTACACTTTGAAAAGAACCAGAATCTGACTCTGTGGGAGGCTCAACAACCAGACTGGTTGGATCACTACACTGGCCAGGCATAGGCACTGGCTGTGGTTCAACAGCAGGGCTGGAATTAACATCAGCGACTGATGGAGATACCCACAGAGCAGGACCCTTGACTGACCTAGAGAGGGGTGAAGGGCGGGGTCCTGTTCTAGGAGGAGGCCATAGCCTCCAGGAATAGAGTTGGCAACTCCAACCGTAAAAGTTCTACTTTTGTGTTGTCTAGTGACCCTCAATCGGACAGTCGGGAGTGTCAGCCTCCAATTATTAATGCATTCAATAGTTACAGGCTTGTTTTCTTCAATAATGGTCCCATAGGGGACTTTGTCTCGCCTTATAAGGGAGATTTGAGGGCCAGTGCCTTCAAAAGCTGAGACCTGTTGAGCACGATAACCACCTCGAGGAGGTGAAACATAAATAGGGCCCACAGCTGGGGATCCTAAAGAGGGTGAATGAGTGGCTGCTAGAGCAATAATTTTGAGAGTTTTCTTTCTGGTACAATCCTTAAAATAGGTGGAATGCCCGTATTTCTTACAGGTATGGCAGTAAACGTGGCTATAATCTCTACAAGGAGCAATTACAGTCTGGTTAGGCTGTGAGTTCTGATCAGAGGGGGGCCTTTGACATGGCTCCCCCTTTAGCTTTGCACTGGGCTTTTAAGTGCCCTACTCTTTTACAATTTGCACATACAGGTGGAGTAGAGGGTCCGTTTCTTGGTCGGACTGATAAGGCAGTGGGTCAGGAGGAACTATGTTCCTACTTGAGGTGTTTGAGGATGGTTGGTATGTCTCATATGTATCGGCCAGGCAGCAGCACCCAGTGAATAATTGTAGCTGCTTCTCACCAATGTATAAGGCCAAGGGTTCGGGAGCATGTTAGAGGAAGTCCTCAAACTGCATTTGATTCAATACATCCTCGACATCTTGGCATTCCATGATGTTGATCCACCACCACAAGGCTTGGTTCTTTTTGTAAGACCAGTCGGACCATGTTTGACTGATCCCCTTGGGAAGACCTTTCCATCATTGCCTCCAGCGCTCAGGTGTAATTTCATATGCGATTGCTACGGCCGTCCTGACTGCTTCAAGGTTCCCTTGTCACCATTTTGTAAGGAATTTTAGGCGTCCTAACTGTTTCCATTCATGTGTTTTGTGATAACTGTGGCCTTCTCAGTTTCAGTCGGATTTTACTCAGAGAAGAGTGTTTCTACTTGGTCCAGCCATGCCTCTGGTTCTGCTTCGTTCCATTTTGGCATGAGGTGACTGAGTCCTGCTTTTATTTTTTCGAGCTCGAGTTCCTTATCCTTCAAGGTTAGTTGATACTGTCACTCCTTCTCCTTCTCTTGTGCCAAGGCTAGTTCATGCTGTCGCTACTTCTCTGCCTGTTTTTCCTTCTCTTCTAGTCTCAGCTTTTCTAGCTATAATTCATTCTCTTTCTTCTTCTCTAGCTTTCTTAGTGGCAGGTACTTGCTCCTGGACCCGTTGGTTCGGCTGTTTTCCCTTTAACCCTTAAGGGACGGCATAATTTATCAATGTGCAGTACCCCAGACAGGGGAAACTTTGAGGCCGGCAAAATAAAAAAAAAATCACATCAATGGAAAGAGAATGACACGTACATTCACATTGTAAATAAAAAATTCTAAAAAATTTTCCCTACCTTCCACGAGAAGTTGAAAATGACTATTTACAACCCCTTGTGGGGCCTCATTTACAAGACAATCGTAAATTTTACCAACTTATATATGTTTTTTCTAATAAATAAGTTTTTTGGATTTTGTAAAATTATTACTGCTCACACAATATCAAAACAGATAAGAAATAAAAGCAGTAACAAATTTTTTGCATATCTGTTGTAAAATACTCACGTAAGTTTACGAGAAGGAAGTCAGTAACTTTTTTTTACTTTTACATGCTTTTTCTAATATTTCTTTGCAATTTTATTTGTAAGTTTACATTTACAACCGACATACTATTGTAAAAGACAAAAACAAAAAAACAGCAGCAACCCCTTCGTATATTTACAAGCAAATTTACAAAAAGACTCATGTGAGAGAGAGAGATGCAGTACCTTCCCCCCTTGAAGTCACAAGCATTACTGATACTGGCCAAACTCTCACGTCTGTATAAAAGTTGCCATTAGTGAATTTATAGCATATAGAAGTATTGGCACCTTTGTTTCGAATCATTATTACCATAACAGTGGTGTGTAATTCTGCTTCACACTGAAGCTCAATCCGTCCACCTCCCCAAACCTGTTTTACTTCACACTGAAGCCTAATCCGTCCACTAAGGGTTAATGTCATACTTTTCCCTACCTCCGTAAAGGTGGAGGATGAAATGGCACTCTGGACTGGCAGAGCATATTTAAAATAAGGAAGTGGGCTTTGGAAGGCTCCACTGAAATGGAAGTGTCCCCTAGGAATGGTGACACTTGTGGCTGGAATGGGAGTGCCCCTGAAATAAGGATGGCACTGGCACTAAATGTGCAATGTGGTTGCGAAAAACAGAGATTATGACACATGAGATTTACATGCAGATGTGACTTAGCTCCGAAGGACTGAATAATTCAGAGGCTTATAGGTGCAATTAATAGGTTTGCAAGCCACAAAAATCTGCAGATTAGTTCATGAGGAACGGTGGACTGTTACAAAGAACAGTAAAATTTGTTCATGAAGAACGGTTAGGTTAAGCTTATACAAGACGATCAGTAGTCTAGACAATCATGTATAGGCTGAGTGATTAAAGCAGTCGATTAAATGGCACGTAGTGGACAATGGCACGTGTCAGTTTGTGTAAAAAATGCAGGAAATACTCAACTTGCCCACAGACACAGTGGCAAGACGGAGCAGAGGTGTTGTTCAATTAGAACATAGTGAAATTAATAAAATAAACATTCAGTGCAGCAATGCCATGAGAATAAGCGGTGTGGGCAACACACAAAAAAGAAAATAAAATTAGCACAATAAGTGCAATGGTAATTAAGTACAGGCTATGAATGAGTTTGTCAGTTTCCCAATTGGGATATACTCGTATATATGACTGGAAAATCCCAGTAGAATGGCTGCCTTGTACATTGAAGGGGTTTGCTTTACTCAAAGCAATAATTAGATTCACTTGTCCAAGGTGTTGCAGAAAATCAACACTTGACACCCCTCTAAAAATGCTTATAACTGCCTATTTTGATAGTCCAGACACCAAAAAACCCCTGTGAAAATGCTTATACCTGAGTATTTTAATAGTTTTATCACAAAAACGTGCATTTAGTCATGAAAATGATATGAAAAACAGTAATTAGTGAATATTTCTCTATAAAAATACCACAAATAGGTGAATTTTTGGCGAATAATGTGTATACACATTTCACAGAAAAATCTGCGAATAGGTGAGACTGCAAATCCGGAACCGCGAATAGAGGATTTGTCCACTGTATTCGTATTGAGTAATATATAACCAAATGTTAACTAATCATGCTTCCCATAGTTCGGGTAAAAGAATGTCAGATTGGTAAAGGATATTGAAATTCTCTCTCTACTAAAATGAGTTAACGTAGAGTAAGAATGGATAGGCGAAGTTTGCTTTTTTTTTCTTTTTTTTTTTAACAAGTGAAGAATGACTATGCACTCAAGTAATAATAATAAGGTGTGTTTTCTCTTCACACTAAAGTGGAAAGACTTCCGTTACAGTGATAGTAATTACTTGTGCAAATGCAAAGTAGTGCGTACTAGAATGTACTGACAGCGCAGCGGCACATTTGATACTTGATAGTTACTCCAAGGTGGTGGCTTTGTTGTAACAGTTCAACACTCGTGTCGACATGTTTGACAGCTGATCGCTGCTTCAAGATGGCCGTCTTGTTATGACCGTTCAAGGCCAAATTGTACGCACGTGTTTGGTGCGCAGCGGAGCAAGTGAACTCTAGTGGTTACTAACCACGTGTATGAAAATGTATGCATGCACACAAGAACAAAACAACAAATCTCTTCTTGAATATGATACACAGAATTAATTATACTGGTCTGTTCTGTGTGAGTTAGGTCTGAACAGATGTTACATTAATGATGCTTGAAAATACAGCTAATCTATATGACTGACGAAATTTGAAAAAGTGAACAAGTCAAGTGGCGAAGCAGAGGACAAGATGGGCGAGTTGCCAATCATGGTGTATTCTACGCTCGTGATTATCAAATTCCATGGCCCCTAATAGAAGGGAAATTGTGCACTTTCTCTCTAATTACATGAACTAAGCTCACCTAGCTAATTTCTGTTACTACCTATCACAGCTAGCTCATTTCATGCAAGGTTTACGACAGCCTCTTAAATGCTTTGCTGCTTGTGTTTTTACACATTTGGTAAACAAATTAAAGCATTCTTGTTCTAAAGCCACGTTACCCTCAGTTTCTGGTTTCAGATTGCCTTTCGAGATTAATGTACAGCTTCGTTTCAATTGCTAAAGATGGCGGATTATTTTACTTGAACTTTTACATTAAATCTAATTCCCGATAATTAGCAACATGCTGGCAAGATCGCCAGTGTTATGGATTACGAGGTGGTGACTGCGTTTCTTACTTTACCTTAATAATCTTAGCCTTACATAAACCCCTTGTAAACGCACAAACAGAATAATTGCCAGAACAATTACTAGTTGGAGGGTCGCAAATGGCAGTATGTTTCTTAACATTAGTTTGTTATTTACACACACAACATGGTAAATTTAACAGTGGAAAAGTTGGACACTCACTAAGATAAGTGGATAAAAGGGCAACACTGATTCAGTGAATTGATAATTAATGCATCACTGTCCCAATAGGGTACGTGTAAATGGCCAGTTGCAAGTGGTCCTTAAGCCCAAGTGGCAGTACAATGATATTTGCCTCGGTATGGGCGGCTTCTTTAGGCAATCGGGAACACAGTGGAATGGCTACGTAGGTAACTTGCACTGATAACACTCCTGGAAATAACACTCCTGGAAATAAAACAATTCCAGATGAGGCTACTACCAAATTAATATCTCTTTTGAAATGAGTTAATGCAAGAATTGGAGGGAATGCTTTTACTGTACTCACTTCTTGACAAGGGTCATGAATTGCATTATGCACTGTCAAGGAATTGCACGCTGGGTATTGCAAGTTCGCTGTCCAAGTCAAAGAGACAAGGAATTTACCCGAGTGGTGAAATGCAAGAGAGAGATGATAAAAATGAGTCTAAGAAAGAACACTGGCCAACCAATTTCACTCTACGTCGACGTGATCCAAGTTCTATTGGGCAGTGTCCGGTAATGGGCTCAATCAATCCAGTGTGAGAAAGTGGTTTCCACCAGCCCACGGCTCAATGCTCAATCGGGCAGAGGTTCCCGTGTTTGAGAGTAGACTGAACTGAACTTAAGGGTGCTGGCTCTTTTTATTTCCTCGAATATTGCTTGGGGCTCCGTTTCAGGCACTGGTGTTGGAGTATACATGCGGATTAGGGAAATGGTCTTGGGTCAGTAAAAGGTGGAAAACACAGCGTTAGCTTAATTAGATTTTGAGATTTAGACAGAGGGAACAGCTACCTACCCCAGGTGTTTTCCTTGGGGATACATAAAGGCCCAACCCTGAATAGGGTTGTGTTGGCCGATCCTAAAATGCTCCTCTCTCCACTACTGGTGGATCTACCTACACCCCTACTGTCTGGTATTTTCCCTAAGACTTTTATAAGTTAGCGATCCATGGCGTAAAACGTGTATTTTTTATATATATATATATATATATATATATATATATATATATATATATATATATATATATATATATATATATATATATACACATACATGCAGGGTGTTTCAAAATGCAGGGTGTTTCAAAATTAGAGGCCCTCCCCCTCTACAGCATAAACTAAAATTGGCATGGACAAAAACAAATGTAATTCAGAACAGGTATTTGTTTAAGTTTCTCTTTGAGTATTTAATATTTTGTGTGGCCTCCATCTGCCTGTACCACGGCCTGCATTCTTGAGGGGTATGATTTCAGCAAATTGCAAAAAAGCTGAGAGTCAAACTCCATTTCCTTGAGCACTTCGGTCACCTCTCTTTGCAGGTTGTCGAGGCTTGGTACACTATCATAGTTCACTGTGCGCGCTTCAACACGATCCTTTAAGATACTACCAATGTTTTCACACACATTAAGGTCAGGGGAGCTACCTGGAAATTCACTTGACGAGAAGAAATCGATACTACTGTTACTGTTTTGAAGCAGCTCCTGTGTCTGAAGAGCCTTGAAACATGGTGCCTTATCATGCAAAAATGTGATTTCTTCAACAGATAACACATTTTCAGGATCTTTGAGGAATGGAAATACTCCACCAGTAAGCACAGTTTCTCTGAAGTATTTGCCATTCCATGACTGTCCTTTTTCTTTGATGATCCACATTAACCATTTGGATGTGAAACAGAGAAAAATTCCCAAACATTCAGGAAATTTCACAACTTGGCGATAGCGCATGTCATCGCTGATATCATGCAACTTTGTAGCTGAAATGATGTCATTTGTATTTGTATAATTACGCTTCCTGACTGTGTAAATGAAGAATTCATCTGATGTGGCAACATGGAGGAAGTCAGCTTCATCCCAATCTTTAAGAAATGAACCATAAAACCGTGCACGGTGTTCTCTCTGTTGCTGAGTGATGTTGGGCTTGCTGATAACATGAAATGGTTTGATACCAGGTTTTTTCGACTTACAATATGCAGCACTATAAACAATATGTAGCACTATAACTTCTCTTCTTTCCCCTTTTTGTTTCTAGTTCAAGCGCCAATTTACGTAAAGACTTTCTTGGTCTACCCACTGCCTCAGCTATGATGTCTTTTGACTCCTGATAAAGGACTTCAGGCCTTCCAAGATTCTCACTCTTTTCGCAATGACAGTCATATGGATTTTTGTTCCAGTTTCTTTTAACAAAGGATTCATCTCTTTTAATGTATTTAGCTATCCATGAACGTGAAATGAAGGATGCGCCAGCATCCCTGGCCTCTCTGAAGGTTATAGCCTGGATTCGGTCAATCCATCTGATTTCCTCCAAGTCGTTAGCCATGGCTGTATCTAACTCCGTCACTCAGTCTGAAAATACAAGAAATGTAAAATGAAAAATAGCTTAATAAGAACTTAAAATAATGTACTTGGAGATAGGCTATAGCAGAAAACTTCATAACTTTCCATTTGTTCTGTGGAGGGGGGCCCTCTAATTTCGAAACACCTGGTATATATATATATATATATATATATATATATATATATATATATATATATATATATATATATATATATATATATATATATATATATATATTTTTGTTTATAGTCAGTACTTTTGTTTTTAACGTAATATTTCTTCACTCTCTCTTCAAAATTTTCTAATGATCAATATTTTGATCTTCCCTTTGTCGAGCTCCTGGATCTAAATGCATAAAGACAATGCCTTGTGAAGTGAAAGTCTCGACTAATTGGCGGAATGACTGGGTTAAATATCTAACTTCCAACAGGTGTGACATTAGCTTCCTGTATTCCCCTCCCCAGTCCCACTCCCCTTCCTCCTTTTTGTAGGTATGATGCCTCACACCTGTTCTCCATAGATGCTCGAAGGGTAGATTGTTTCCTCTAGGTCTTTGCACGATTCTAGCGAAGGTCCTGTTATTAAGGAATTTAATTGATTGGAGAGAGAGAGAGAGAGAGAGAGAGAGAGAGAGAGAGAGAGAGAGAGAGATTTTAAGTGTTAGTTTTTGGTTTTCTGTAAAAGAAAACTATCGAGGTGGGTTTGTCTGCCTGTCCGCACTTTTTCTGTCCTCCCTCAGATCTTAAAAACTACTGAGGCTAGAATGCTGCAAATTGGTATGTTGATCATCCACCCCCCAATCATCAAACATACCATATTGCAGTCCTTCAGCCTGAGTAGTTTTTATTTTATTTAAGGTTAAAGTTAACCATGGATCGTGCGTCCGGCACCACTAGAAGTTCCAGCAACACAGACTAAGTCGAACTCCGGAGGCTTCGCCGGCGCATCTTCACTTTACCGTATCTGGGGGGCAACTGAGCGCTGCCCGTCGTGGCTGAGAGCTTCATACTGCAGCACATCGAGAGGTTCGTAATGATGTCAATCGAAGACATTTGCAACAAGATCGTGACACTGCGGCTTGTCTAGATCCTCAAAGGTGCTTTCTTTCTAATTCGATTTGGTAGCTTTCTTTAATTTCGATTTGGTCAGCCTAGGAACGCGGGCCACCACCGGGCCTTGGCTGAAAGCTTCATGGGCTGCGGCTGAGAGTTTCATGGGCCGTGGCTGAGAGTTTCATACAGCATTATACGCTGTACAGAAAACTCGTTTGCGCCGAAGAAACTTTGGCGCATTCTGTACTTGTTTATTTTGATTTTGGAATGTATATTCTTGAGTGGACATTGCCGAGATGGCTGTAAGAGCAGCCTTTGTCAGAGCTCATAAAACGGTCAGTCATGCACTGCTAGATTTTTAGTCTTCAGAGGATTTTTGTGTCCTAGTCAGCAGTAAAAAGTAGAGACCTACTATTACTTTCTGCGAAATTGAGGGAGAGGAAGACCATTTTACTTAACACTGTCAGACAGACGAAAATTATATATTTTATTGTAAAATGTAGCATTCATCCCTTCTTGTTGCATGCGTTCAGAAATGAAAAAAATCACTGACTAATCGTCTTAGAGTAAAAATGAATGGACTTCCGGATTTCACAGTCTCGTAGCCTTAATATTATATCCATCTATCTATCTATATATATTATATATATATATATATATATATATATGTATATGTATATGTATATATATATATATATTATATATATATATATATATCTTATTTCAAGGGAGGCTAAGCCAAACAGTCTCATAGTAGGATGTATGGATAGGAAGAACAGTCAGCTCATCATTAACATATTTATTAATAGCTGCGCTTCGGGATCACCCACATCCCATTTTTCTGGTTACAAAGATACAAAAAGACTAATTAAAACTTACAACAGAGCTTACAGGATTAAAATGCTTTAAAGACTGAAAAATGACAATGACAAAACAAGAAATAGATTACCTTCAGTAGTAAAGTCCAGATTATGAAAGTTTAGTAAGAGTAAACAAGGTTAGGAAGTAAACAAGAATAGGGGAGGGGTACTAGGCTATGTATAAGGGGGTTGAAGTTAAATGATTATAGAGCGATGGAACAATTTTCTTGATAGTCAAGGATTCTAAAATATTAAGGTGTTCTTTCTGCGTCGTGGTCACTATTTCATTAATTTGTAAAAACCCAGTAGACTATAAAAACTTTGAAATAGTGACCACGACGCAGATATTTTAGAATCCTTGGTTATCAAGAAAATTGTTCCATCGCTCAATAATCATTTAACTTCAACCCCCTTATACATAGCCTAGTACCCCTCCCCTATTCTTGTTTAATTCCTAACCTTGTTTACTCTTATTAAACTTTCATCCTCTGGACTTTACTACCGAAGGTAATCTATTTCTTGTTTTGCCATTGTCATTTTTCAGTCTTTAAAGCATTTTAATTTTGTAAGCCCCGTTGTAAGTTTTAATTAGTGTTTTTGCATCTTTTCAGCCAGAAAAGATGGGATATGGGTGATCCCGAAGCGCAGCTCTTAATAAATATGTCAGTGATGAGCTGACTGTTCTTCCTATCCATTCATATATATATATATATATATATATATATATATATATATATATATATATATATATATATATGTGTGTGTGTGTGTGTGTGTGTGTGTGTGTGTGTGTGTGTGTGTGTGTGTGTGTGTATGTGTATGTGAGTGCAAGTGGAGCACGTGTGGCGTATTTATGATGTATGTATTCATGTTATACATATGTATAAAATATATAATTTTATATATACAGTATATGTGTGTGTCACAATATCACTTTTTGGGTATGGTGAAAAAGGGTTTTGTAAGTGATATGAATGTTCGTATGATCCCGTATGTGAGGTATGCCAAAGGCTGTTAGATTATCATTATATTGCTCGCACATTTATATTGGCCATCATATGATGCACAACGTAGAATTGTCTTTTGTCTGGAGAATACACATTGTATAAATTGCGTCTTTATAAGGTGTAGATGTATCACGATATTGGGGAAAGTAGGCTACATAATGCTGCTAATTATCTGAGGTGACCTTACATAATCATATATTTTTAATCTCTCGCAGCTTATGGCTTGCATAGAAGAAATTTATCTTCCTTTTGAAGTTCATAATTGTAAAACCACTCTTTTACTGGCTGTCATTTTGTTCGTTCCTTGCCACAAGCATTGTAACGTCATTTCGTTCTAGGTCTCCCCCTTCCCCCTCTCCCTCTCTCTCTCTCTCTCTCTCTCTCTCTCTCTCTCTCTCTCTCTCTCTCTCTCTCACTGGTTTAATTTCCACACTTGCATGTTGGTTTGTTTTATTTTTATTTTGCTTGTGCCGTTTTTTATCTGTTGTTAATTAATGATTTTTCATTTGTTTCAGGTAAGCGGTGTTATTTATTCAAGGGTTCTTCTGGCTTAGCATGTACGAGAGGCTATGGTATGTTTCGGTATTCCTGTTTTCATTGTGATTAAATAGTGTCTGGTGCGTGTATGTGTGTGTGTATAAAGATATATATATATATATATATATATATATATATATATATATATATATATATATATATATATATATATATATATATATATATATATATATATATATATATATATATATATATATATATATACATACACATACATACATACACATACATACATACATACATGCATACATGTATATACATATATATATATATATATATATATATATATATATATATATATATATACATATATATATATATATATATATATATATATATATATATATATATATATATATATATATATATATATATATATATATATATATATATATGAATAAAGGCAATGCCACGAAGGAAAGTGAAACAACGATGTGGTGCTAGGCTTTTCGACTTACTGTCCTTTACTCAGCAGACTGATAGAAATATAAAAACAAGTTTGAACTTGAACTCGCAGTGCTGGACACTGCTTTTATTTTTAATGTTAAATTATTCAAACCAGTAGAGGGCATGGCCATGGGTTCTCCTCTTGGCCCCACATTTGCTAATATCTTCATGCGCTCCCTGGAGGAGCACATGCTCGATAATTGCCCATTAAGGTTCTGCCCCCTTTTTTATTCCAGGTATGTTAACGATACGTTCGGCCTCTTTAAAAGTGAATATGAAACTGACCTCTTCGTAGAATATGCTAATACAATACACCCGAGCCTAAAGTTTATTGAGAAAGAGGTGAACGAACGTATACCATTCCTGGACGTTCTAGTTTTTAGACAACACGACAATTTTAATACCACGAATTTTTAGGAAGAAAACTTTTACTGGACTTAGTACCAACTTTTATAGCTCTTGTTTTGGTCATTTTAAATCCAACTCCTTTTCTACCCTTCTCCACAGAGCACTCGTCCTTGGTCGAACTGGAGCCTTTTCCATGATGATAATACATTTTTAATTGACTTTTTTAATAACAGTTTTCCTGCAAAGCTGGTGTATAAGAAATTTTGTCAACTACTTAACAAACATTTCATTACAAATACCAAAAGTTTTAACCGTCCCAGAGATGAAGTTTACGCAAGCCCATTACTCATGACCTCAAATTTCACAAAAAGTCCACGCAAATTATTCGGAACATTTTTATGCCATTGACGATAATTTAATTCCTAAAAACTCTTTCTCCATCGGTTCACTCTTTAAAACTAAAGAGCGATTATCACCTTATATGTTCTCTGGTGTTGTTTATAAGTATACCTGTCCGAATGTCAAACAGGGACCTATGTGAGATCCACCAGCAGACTCCTTAAGGTGCGTTTCGATTCAAATCGTGGCGTAAGTTTCCTTACTGGTAGCAGAATTTCAAATCCAGAACATTCCAATATTAGAAACCGCTCCAAAATTTGTAAAACACACATCGATGATAAATACTTCTGCATTGTAGGCCATACCACCAACCCTTAAGACCTTGTTATTCTGCAATCACTTTTTATTAAACAACTTGTTCCATCGTTAAACACAAATACGTCCTCCTCCCTCCTGTATTTGTCTTGTCTTTACGTTTAGTTTAGCGGTGTGACTCCTCTATGTCAGTCCTTAATTACTGAGATAGCCGTTGGATTGATGTATGGAACAAATTAACGGCTAGACAATTGCTTACACACACACACACACACACACACACACACACACACACACACACACACACACACACACAAAGCGAGAGAAGGAAATCTGTCTGCTGGTACGTTTTCAAGTGATTTTTTGTAATAAGAGAAAGCTATTGTTTTGCTTTGACCGTGGAATGGGAAAACTTTGGCTGAAAGGTTTCGTGCGGTGTATGATGACACGTCGCCTTCAGATGGATGGCGGCAATGAATCGCTTCAGAATGAGGTTGGTCTGGACAAAATCTATTATTTAATGAGCGCAGTGTGACCGAAATTCATTATTTAATGGTGATCATGAGCCCAAATCCATTTTGTAGACACAGTGGGGAATGTAGGTTCAGAAAGATTAAAAACCTGCAACATAGATAATATAAATAAAAGTTAAATATTTCGAATAAACCGGAAGTGAAAATATTTTAGGCTACTGTAAGAATGAATCCAAGTTTTATTTCTTTCTGAAAAAAAATTGGAAGACTAAATTCCCTCCAAAAAAAGTGAATAAAAAAAATGAAGAGCTGGTTATAACGGAACGTTGAACGGGGTTTGTAATTGGATGCATTAGTCTGAGTAGAGGGATGGAGTGAGCCAGGGGAGGGATGACGATGATTAGGGGGAAAGGAATGAAGGCCCGGGGTGTGGGGGGGGGTGGGGTTCTGGCGGAGGGGGTAGGTTAGGGTTCGAAAGATGAGGAGTGATGAATAGAGGAGGGGAGATGAGATATGTGAGTCTGTGCATGAGGCCCAGGATTACGCTTGGAATGATCGGCATGAGATGTTCTCTCTCTCTCTCTCTCTCTCTCTCTCTCTCTCTCTCTCTCTCTCTCCACGTCAACCATCTGTGCTTGTTACTGATGTTTGTGACTGTGTATGTTTGGGTGGGTGACGATTTCGTCATGTCTTAGGTCTTCTTGAAGCTCTTATTGCCAGTGAATGGACTCTTCTGACTCTCTCAGTATTGTTGGTTTCAACTTAATACGACGACGAGCACACGCAAACCCTACAAGGAAAATGGCCTACACAAAAAAATCATAATTTAAGAGAAACGACTTAAACAGTGAAATGTTGAAGCTATTTTCCTTTCCTTAGGAGGACAGCCCTTCCACTGGACAAGGCATGGCGCCTTGATGTCTGTTGACATTCATCTATTTCCAACCGAACTTCACTTTTTGTACTCAAAGATGAAAAGAGAGCTTCGTCTTTCTTTCTCTTTTATAATTTAAGATTAAGACGCTGTTGCGCACAATTACTGCCTTTGTTATATGCAGTTGAAGGGTACCATCTGGTGAGGATATTGAGACATGTATGCATTTTTCATGTTTTGTTAGAGCGTGGGCTTTCAACTTAGCAATATCGTTAACATTAAAGCAGTGGTGCTGAATTAATCCCACATCACATGTTTTTCCGTTTGTTGTTAGAAAAATATTTTATCGTTTTTTTTTTTTACATTTTTCCTCTGTCAAGTAAGTGAAAAGTTGTGTATGAAGTCAGCTGAAGTGTTAAGTGTCATTACCCTTGAAGGAAGGATGTTTTCGTTAGCTTGTTTTTCTTCAACAAGCGACGATTTTCTTCGTTAAACTTTCCAAAGTTTATTTTAATTGGTATAAAATCGGCAGATTTTTGTTTCACCTCGACAGAATATATTTTGTGTGCATTTAAAATAAACGAAATAGATTTATGATTGGTTAAAATTCAAGTTTTGTTTTCATGTTTAAAATAGGCAAAATAATTTTCTTGCTTAATTGAAAAATTTTTTAATCGTTTGGAGTCGACAAGTATAATATATACTGTTTAAATTCGATAGATCGTTTTGTTAGGTTGGATTTCAACAAAATGCACTTCTGTCAACTTAAATTTTACTTAGTAATTTTTATTTACTTTACTCCGGTGTTATTAGCTTTTTCTCAGTGACCATAATGTTAAGTTCTGATGTGTCCGTTAAGCGCATGCTCACAGAAAACGTGCACTTGTATATGAGCTTTTACAAGCATGCAATATGTAAATAAGTATCTGCGTTTATTTGTCATTTTTGACAGGGAAGTGTACCGTGAATACTCGTAGACTTTTATTCTTTTGCTTTTTCAGGAGACTAACGCTTACAAGAAAGTTGATTTTTGGTGATTTTGTCCTTTGTTTTTTTTTCATTTTTTTTTTTTTGTAACAAATATCGTTTTCCCTTTGAGGAGGTCTCAAGGCATTAGCCTTTCGTTTCTCAGTTAGGAATGCAGGATGGCGATGACTAGGCTTTCCCATGCCCTACCCCTAAAGATGTCTGGTGTTCATTTTTCCCAATGATTAGCATTCCTCGTCGTTCACCTGCCGGAGTGTGGATCAGACCCCACGTCGCTGAACGGAAGGCCGGATGTGTGTACGCCTTTATTACCGGAATTCTGTTTTCATATGTTTGTGCACTTTTTTTCTACACACACACATTATATATATATATATATATATATATATATATATAGATATATATATATATATATATATATATATATATATATATATATAGATATATATATATACACGTACATACATTCATACATAAATAGGCCTACACACTCACACACGCATACACTCACGTGTTTATTTTACGGGATACACCAAAGGTAAAACAATAAACGTTCTGCGCAAGAATTCCTTAATTGAGCGAAAGGGCTCGATTTTGCCAAAACTGAAATATAAAGTTACGCGACCACCGTGGAAGCAATGCATACTAGATGCGAAAATGAGAGCCTTCGGAATAATGTAGATCATTGAAGTGCCGCCATTATAAAGTTTAGCGGTGAATGCCCCTAGGCCCGAATTTCATTAAAAAAAATGTACTGTATATGAGATGTTTAATATATCCCTGACAGATTGGTTAACATTTCCATACTTAAAATAGAAAGGAGAATATTGCCAACACGGTCAAAAATGCAGTTTAAGGTTTACGGTAGTTGAAACCATTCATGGAATGCAGGAGATGATTGGCGAATCAAAAGTCAAGATCCGCTAAGACAGATCGAGTATGGAAATGGAGAAAATTGAACTCGGCGATGTCATATAGCCCAACATTGCAGACGGGTGGTAATGAATTTTCTACATTTGATAGGCATCAATAAAATGAGAGGAAATTTCCTTCCTGACTTGGTAAAACGATTTTTTGCTCATTCGATCAAGAGGGCTAAAATCAAATAGAACTGGATTCCTTTTGGCTAATGGGAAGAGGAAAAATGCACTCTAAAATCCAGTGCCACCTTGTGAATTGGTAACAGATGCAAAGTTCATCGGAAGTTTAATTTAGGAGGATTTGGTCCTTAGTGAGAGGCAAAAATTAGCGCAAGGTCATGTGACAGGTATTAGGCCACTAAATGGCAAGAGATCGAAGAGAACCTACCACGGAAAGAGAGATAACTTTATTGGAGTAAAAAATTTAGGCCAAAGGACATATGAGGTCATTCAGCGCAGGAAAGAATGTTGAAACACTTGTTAGTAGGGGGGGGGAAGTAAGATGGAAGAAAGAGAATATGAACGGAGGTACAGTAGAAGGAATGAAAGGGGTTAAGGCGAGGGGCCGAAAGAACGTTGCAGTGAGCCTTAAGTAATGCCTACAGTTCACCATGTGAGTTGCACTGACGGCACTACCCCACCACGGAGAGAGAGAGAGAGAGAGAGAGAGAGAGAGAGAGAGAGAGAGAGAGAGAGAGAGAGAGAGAGAGAGAAGGTATACCGTCTTGAAATGAATCCTTAAAGAGTGTGGATAGAGGTAGGCGTGAGAGTATGTCAGGGCGGAATTATTTACTTGTGGAGGTTGGAATAAACCGAGAGTGACCTGAGCAGTAGGACGCTTCTGTAACTGACTTAAGGCGGATGATGAATTTTCCATCACGTAACGCATTCATGACGTCTTAGATAAATTTTTAAAAAGAAGAACTTCATGTTGGATCGTTCTGCACGTAACTGGTGCAAGTCCTAATCAAAAGACAGGTTTGTTATTGATTAGCTCTGAAGACATGATCGGTGCCTGCTTACTATACTAGAACTTGTTCGTTCATATTCTAGATTATATATATATATATATATATATATATATATATATATATATATATTATATATATATATATATATATATATATATATATATATATATATATATATATATATATATATATATATATATATATATATATATATATATATATATATACATACATACACAGTATGTATATATATATATACACATACACAGTATGTGTGTGTGTGTGTGTGTGTGTAAGTAAAGACAAAATCTACGAAGGAAAGAGAAACGGTGGACACACTCCATTGTTTCTCTTTCCTTCGTGGATTTTGTCTTTATTTATTATATTCATCACGTTCCATATTTTCGTGATTCAGTTACACATATGCATATACAGTATATATATATATATATATATATATATATATATATATATATATATATATATATATATATATATGTATATGTGTGTGTGTGTGTGTGTGTGTGTGTGTGTGTGTGTATGTATAGTGTGCATGTGTGTGTTCTCCAAGGGCGTGCAATGCGTAAGGCCTTTCATTTGTTTTCCGTGCTTTCACTTCCACAAATCTCCACTCATCTGCAGCCTTCTGTCTCATAGCTATCATAGAAATATGTCCGGGTCTTCCAACTCTTCTGGTGCCCACAGGGTCGCAGCTGACGTTATCGTCTACTGTTCTTTCTGGGTTGTTGCAAAGGTCATGTCCAAGCAGTCTCACTTGCCCTTTCATTGTTTTCGCAGTTACTAACGGAACTTTCGTAGTTATCCTTGTAGTATAATTCGTCACTTCATTCTGCATGTACTGTACGTAGTTCCATTGTCATAACCTGATTCATGTACGTATTTCAGTACTCCCGATCGGAAGTCATTGCCGTGTGTGTTTTCCTGCTCACTATCGTCTTCAAACATGCTTTCACAGAAAGCTGTCCCACACGCCAGTTTACTTGACGTTGAAAATCGCTTTATCTTGTGATATAGATAAATGTTAATTTAGCTAGCGATTAAATAAGATTCATGCAATAATGAAAGATATAAAAAAATTATGTCGGCGAAGAAATTGAAACTTAATGAAGAGAAAACCGAGTGTATGCTAATTGGATCTGACAGTGCACTACGAAAATATGAACACTTCAAAAGAATAACTGTTGGTTCGTCAACAATAAATATTGTAGCAGCAGTGAGGAAGTTAGGAGTATTTATTGTTAATAAATTGCCGGTGAAGAACCATACATTGCATATTACAAAAACCTGTAACTATCATATTAGAAACATTGCATTTATTAGAAAATACCTAAACGAAGATACTCTGAAAACAGCAATTTGCAACCAAATACTTTCGAGGCTTGACTACTGCAGCGTTATATACTCGGTCTCATTAACTACCTACTAAGAAAATTGCAAAGAGTACAAAATAGAGCCGCCAGGTTAATAAAAGGACTACGTTCCCGCGATAGAATAACCCCAGAACTAATTGAGCTATATGCATTGGCTCCCAATAAAAGCTAGAATAGAATATAAAATACTACTTACAGTCTTTAAAGCACTAAAATATGATGAATCAACATATCTTAGAAACTGCTTAAGCTTCTTTAGACCCGAAATGAATATTGTAATCAGACATGCAAGTGAAGCATACAGGCTATTTGAACCTAAACGAATTGTAAGTCAGGCGAGAGAGAGAGCATTTGTACACTGCGCACCAAGACTATACAACAAAATACCGCCTGAAGTGAAGAGCATACAAGAAGAAAGCAAATTTAAAATAGAACGAAAGACTTATTCTGCAGGAGTTACGATACTGACGAGAAAACACTCAAAGACAATTATGAGAAGCACCTTATTTTGAAAACGTGCAAGGGCCCGCCAGAGAGGGAATTATCCCTGTGGAGGGCTGTACATAAAACCAAACAAAGTGAAACAAAGTGAAAGACAATCATTTTCAGCCCTCAAGTGGTTTTAACTCCCATCGAAGTGAAGTGAGTTAATAGCATGGGAGACTGTAACTTATTTTCTCATTTGATTGCCCAGTGCGTGAACATTCAAATCTGTGCTGTGGGGTGAAAAAGTTATTTACGGTGTTTACCACCCACAACATTTAGCCAACCACCAGGTACATAATCCACAAGGGAGGTCGGTAAGGTTACAATGGGGTTTTCAGGGAAAAGGCTTGAAGCGTTTGTACTGTGTATATACTGAACTGTACCTTTATATCCAACCGGTATATGGGCACGCATTAATTTTTGCGTTGGTAAATAATTGTATATACTTGATAAATGTATATTCAATTTCAGATTGTCTTCTCGGCCTTCAGGGCGAGGAGTCATTTGTTCATGTGGACTCTATCCCTTGGGCCACATTTGCTGCTTGACTGCGGAACATAATAGTTATTGTGTATAACTCTCAATGCCGAGAACGGAGTAACTTCATATAAGGTCCACAATAATATACCAGTGGTAGACTGAGAGACTTTATAAAAATGTATAAATTCCCACATCCTACCATTGATATATTATTGTGGACCTTATACAAATTAATAGTTATTATATAACAACTGATTGTTTCACTCGGGAATATCGGTAGGGGACCGTTGTTCGATTTCTTTCCTGTGTTCTCTCCTTTTATTGGGTAAAAACAGAATCTAGTTATGATTTTCGTTGCAATCGCAAACCGGTTTTCTAATGCGCAGCCTCTCGCCAGTTATGATAATACGGATAAATTCCCTTTATCCTTCATTGTGTACACAAGAAAAAAAAAGACAAGAATGAATGTTTATAAAATTTCAGATCTTCATTTCCTGAAGGAACGCGGATAATCGAAGTCGTCAGTTGCATAGCCTAGATCTTAACTAGATAGTGACCTCTACGGGTTTTAACCCGGTTTGCGGCGTGTTTAGTGCAAGCTCGTTGGGGATTACCGTAAAAACACGAAACAAAAGACTGTAAATATCATAAAGACAATGATCCCCAAGAAATATTAGTCCTAAATAACGACCCCCGAAAACCCCGTGTGGGGAGAGGGTCGCTATCTAGGAAAGATCCCAGAGCCCGAAGGTCGGTTACCTTAAGCACAGGCTGGCTTTTATGACTCTCTCTCTCTCTCTCTCTCTCTCTCTCTCTCTCTCTCTCTCTCTCTCTCTCTCTCTATATATATATATATATATATATATATATATATATATATATATATATATATATGTGTGTGTGTGTGTGTGTGTGTGTGTATGTATCTGTGTATGTATGTATGTATATATGTTTACAGTGTCTTGACGTATACATACGTATACCGGTGTTTGTTGTCTCCTTGACGAGCGTGAGGCGTCAGCAGTTAATGACACCGAGCTTTTCGCATTCCTCGAGATGGAAAGTCATTGAGTATAACGATATAAAAATATCCGAATGCGCAGGGAATAATGAGTATGTGAAACCGTAATGAAGAAAAACAAAATCCTCAATTTCTTATGAGGAAGAGGTTAGAAAGGAATTTACGAACAGAGTAGTCAGTGTTGATGATAATCGATAAACCTCTTATTGTAAGCTAACAGCCGTAATTTGTCACACACGAACTATATATCATTCTTTATGGCCCAAACCATTGCACATGTGTTTATTGTTAATCGAATTGGATATGATGGATAAACGTGTAGATCCACACTTTTATATTTATCAACAAGTGTTACATCTATTCAGTTTCCATCGTTTGTATTTTCTAATCATTATGTGTTTCAATATATGGTTTTATGTAGTTCTCGAAGCTAAATTGAGTTCAGTACCAATGTATTTATCACTTATTAATTTGATTATCCCGACAAGAACATATACGAATTGGTGTTCATATGCGAACACGCGCTGGCGCCTACATACATCGACCAGTTTATAATTGATTGCTACTGCAGCGGTTGTCAGCGGTACTACCTGGACATAGCTGTTTCGGGAAGAGTCATTGGCTTGGGGTATTATTTGTGAACCTTTTGTAGGGATTCAACTCTCCTAAATGGCATACGGCATTGTTCCCTTGTCGCCAGTTTTAATTAGTGGTGTTGTAGAAATCTGTGAAAATGCCAGGGCATTGTGTTTGCAGAGTCATACCCTGCACTCCTGTTGTAAAAATTCATAGAAAAACTATACATGCATACATATACGCAAATATATATATATATATATATATATATATATATATATATATATATATATATATATATATATATATATATATATATATATATATATATATATATATATATATATATATATATATATATATATATATATATATATATATATATATATATATATATATATATATATATATATATATATATATATATATATTCCATATTGTACATGTACAGTTTTATATATATATATATATGGTTGCCAGCGCCGCTGGTACCCTATTAAAAATATATGATAATAAGAAATTGTCTTACATGCATATATAGTAATTGTGAATTCAGGTTGACTTCAGTTGTCAGGATAAGGTGGCTTTGGACCAGTCCTGGCTCTTGCTTGTTTCTTGATGTTAAAAAGTGTGTCAGATGGATTGCTTGGTCTGGTTTCAGTTTTCGACTTGGGGGAGGGGATGTTTAACTTTTGCAAGATTTTCACAAATTCTGCTTTGATGACACGTTTCAGATTTCACGTATACCGAGAAGGGTTTGATTCACTCTCTTAATTCTTGGAAAAGTGTTTCAAAATATTTGTTAGAACTTTCTGATCACTTCAGCTTTATGCAAAAAAAAAAAAAAACAGTTATAGTTTATAGTAACGATTCTGGCTTCTGTGACTAATGTTGCTGTGGTGTAAGTTCATGTTGAAAATCAATCCATTAAATCAACAGACAGAGAGGCCAGCCTTCATCATCATTCATACGAACAGCAGAAGGTTTATGGAACGCGGCACGACACTACGCAGCAGTGTATAGATTTGTGGCTATCCTTTTTATTCCGATATTCATAATTCTTTGTATACGGCCCCTACTTATCGGTTGATTGAAGTGCCAATAGCGCTGACGTATTGAACCCCGTAACAAAGGCGCTTATCTCCTACGCTTAGGAAGACGGATTCCGAGAGGCGCAGCTTTTTTGTTCACTTGGATTCTCGTCTTCATTTTGTTAATGTAGTTTTTTCGGTGTATTTGTAATTGCCCGTCGTAGTGTTTTAAATCTCGCTGTACTCGATTCCTCGCTGTTTTTATCTTTTCACAAACAAACTGTTCACTTTTAGTTAGTTCCAAATAAATGCGAGAACATTTTTATAACAACAACAACACCAGTAGAGATTATAAAATTGCTGCTTATGACGAGGTATCTGTAAACACGAAGGGTTACACTCATTTTTAAATGAGTTTTGTTCATATTTAGTAATGACATTTTATAAGTACTAATGATTATGGCTGAGAAAGTGTATATGCAGTACGGATGATGTAATTAGTACTCGCAAATTATTTGTATAGTCGTATGTGGCAAGAAGAAACGTCCTTTTATGACTTATTGCTTTAGGCGCTTCGCAGTAATTTGTTATCAGGGAGTTTTTCTTTGACATTACTATTTCCTGGAAGTATGACTCACTGACTGGAGGTTGAAGGATTACTAGCCATTTCTTAGTCTCATATTGATGGCTTTTTATATATATATATATATATATATATATATATATATATATATATATATATATATATATATATATATAATATAATATATATGCCATGAAAGAAAGGTGGTCTGTGGATAGATTATTTAATACTCTTTCCTTACCTGTTTTTATTCTGTGGTGAAATATTGCCGCCGTGAATGATTGTTCACTGTATGTTTCTGATACTGATAATGTAACGCTTGTGCAAATGTGTCTTATATCTGACTTTTGTGAAATATTTCTTTGACTCAAAGTTTTTGTTTTATCTGTGATGAATTGAAGGGTATTATGGTAGTATATAACTAAACGACATCTTCATGTTCAAGTTAAGTTAACTTCTATTTGAAATTTCGACTCATGTACCCAGACAGCCTTGTTTTTTTTTCATTCAGTTCTTAATCCCATTTACGGCTATTTTTAAGCAAGAAAATGTGTACAGAAAGACTTGAGACACAGTGAATAGTAAGAACATAAAACAAACAAAGTAGCGTTCCTTCCTCCATATGAATCCCCTGATCTGTTTGCTATTTCCTTACAAAACTTATGTGGCGCTCACACCCATTTTTGCCATCGGATATTCTGATCGTGGCGTTCGTAGTTTCTTTGAATACACATCGTCTTCGGAATAAGTAATGTGGAAAACTCTCCATATTTTTCTTTTCTTTCGCGTTTTGTAAAGGACAAAATGAAACATGGATGACACGATGAGGGAGGTTGCGCCTCGTGAATACTCACGCTATTTGAAGTATAGGGAATTGTGTCTGCCTGTCTCATTTTGGTTACTTGATGGAGAATTTCAACATCGGTTGCTGTAATTCATTTACAATGTTGTTTATTTCAGAAATGTATGGATATCTTTGGGATGGACGTTCATAAATATGCCTGAAATTACAGATTTTGGTAAATCTGCAACACTTGACATTTGAGAATGTTATTTGTACTGTAATGTATCGGTGCCATGCTTCGTGACTTGTAATTAGAACGTTTTTATTTCCATTAAATTTTTGAAAGCTTGCATATTCAGTTTATTTACGCACTAATTTTTTTTAATAAATTGATAATGTATAAAAATTGTTTCTAAAATTTCCTTAGCTCCAGATAAATTATTATTCACACTGATCGTGAGAAGCTAATTGTAATTGGAACAAAAACAAAATATTTGTCAGTGTTCCTTTTAAGTGTAGACTTTTATCTAGAATATGATATAGACTAGTAAGGGATAGAGCAAAGCGCTGGAAGGGCCTTCTTTTAAAACTATGGTAGTGTGTTTCCTGGTCACAAAGATAAATGGAATGCCCGTTCTTCCTCTGTGTGCTGTGCTGAATTTTGTCTTTTCTTGCTTCATTCTAAGCTGTCTTCATACTGACCCATTCTGCTCCGCTCAAATGGATTAATTTCGTTTCGTAATTAATAGAACTATTGGTATTAGTGTTGAAATATTGATGTTTTTCTCTCTTTGTGCTTGTTGTGCCACCAGATTTCTAAGAACATCCATTATTGTGGATAAATTGCAGGATTTATATAAGGGGAGACATTTTATTACCCTCTCAGTATCTTGCAAATTATTTTTGGGCTTACAAACATGGCAGTAACTGCGCCAGTTTGTGATACCTGATCAGTCGGTCTGCCAGCCCCAAGTCTAAGCTCATTAACTTTTTTTTTTTTTTTCTTTTTTTTTTTTTTTTTTTACGTCGCTCGCCTTGTGTTTACGTTGCGTCGGGATGAAAGCGTTTTATTTGATCTTGCTCAAAATGGCACCATTGCAGCAGCGTGGGAGGATTCTTGGTCCTTTATTGGAAACACCGGGGTCGTGGTTGATCGTGAGTGCCCACAACATTTACACCATGAATTATCCAGGAGGCGGGGATCGGGGAGGGGACCCTGCGTGGTGAAATTGGGGCCCATTAGAAATGTGAATATAACGGAAGAGAGAAGAATCTAGCGGTTTTAGTACTCTGTAACAGCGAGGAAGGTGGTAGGGAGGAAGAAACCGAAACAGTACGAAATGAATCTAAATTAGTTGTAGGTTGAATTGAGATGAAAAATGGAGTGGAAAATTCAGAGGTTCAGTGGTACAATGAGGTAGGCAGGAAATTTTGATGAAAGAAAATAGTGGTGTGTTGCAAGAAACCTGTTGTTTTTACGCAGAAATAACGGAGAATCCAGTGATACAAAGTCGGTATGTTGTGTGTGTGTGTGAGAGAGAGAGAGAGAGAGAGAGAGAGAGAGAGAGAGAGAGAGGAGGGGAGAATTTACGGTGGCTGGATATGGCTGTAAGATTCGTAGTTGTGTTTGGTGTTCTTTTCATGCCTGGCAGCGTTTCTCTGTACTTCGTGATATTCAGTTTCCTTAAAATCCTGTTGTCTCCCCTCTTATTTCACGGAATTTCGTGGAAGACCAGTTGTGTACTGTTTGAGTTTTGTCCCTTAAGAATTTTTTAGTAAAGTTCTCTGAAATTTGGTTTCGAGTTGGGCTCATCCTCACGTCATGTTTGTTTGAGGTTATTTCTATCCATCTTTTCCGAACGATCTTCCTCATGTCTTCCCCATAGGTGGCTAGTGCCGTCAGTACACTTCAAGTGGTGCACTGTGGTAGGCACTGCTAATGGGTATTTGGTTATTTGTGGCGTCCTTTCGTCCCGTAAGTGCCCTACTTTTTAGACTTTTACTCTGCCTACAGTTCAGCTTCCTATCTTTAATCTTGCTGTCCAACCTCTCTAACTATTACTTCTCAGTGCAGCTGTATGGTTTTCTCACAGTTTCCCCTCTAAATTTCAGTACTTCATCCCTTTTGTTTTTTGGATCTCTTCATCTTGTTGTCCAGCTATTCTAATTCCGTCTCTCTTTATCTTGTTGTCCAACTGTTCCAACTCCGTCTCTCGTTATCTTGTTGTCCAGCTATTCTAATTCAGTCTCTCTTTATCTTGTTGTCCAACTGTTCCAACTCCGTCTCTCGTTATCTTGTTGTCCAGCTATTCTAATTCAGTCTCTCTTTATCTTGTTGTCCAACTGTTCCAACTCCGTCTCTCGTTATCTTGTTGTCCAGCTATTCTAATTCCGTCTCTCTTTATCTTGTTGTCCAACTGTTCCAACTCCGTCTCTCGTTATCTTGTTGTCCAGCTATTCCAACTCGCTCTCTCTTTATCTTGTCCAGCTATTCCAACTCCCTCTCTCTTTAACTTGTTGTCCAGCTATTGCAACTCCCTCTCTCTTTATTTTGTTGTCCAGCTATTCCAAATCCCCCTCTCTCTTTATCTTGATGTTGAGCTATTCCAACTCCCTCTCTCTTTCTCTTGTTGTCCAGCTATCCCAACTCCCTCTCTCTTTATCTTGTTGTCCAGCTGTTCCAACTCCCTCTCTCTTCATCTTGTTGTCCAGCTATTCCAACCCCCTCTCTCTCTTTATCTTGATGTCCAGCTATTCCAACTCCCTCTCTCTTTCTCTTGTTGTCCAGCTATTCCAACTCCTTCTCTCTTTATCTTGTTGTCCAGCTATTCCAACTCCCTCTCTCTTTCTCTTGTTGTCCAGCTATCCCAACTCCCTCTCTCTTTATCTTGTTGTCCAGCTATTCCAACTCCCTCTCTCTTCATCTTGTTGTCCAGCTATTCCAACCCCCTCTCTCTTTATCTTGATGTCCAGCTATTCCAACTCCCTCTCTCTTTCTCTTGTTGTCCAGCTATTCCAACTCCTTCTCTCTTTATCTTGTTGTCCAGCTATTCCAACTCCCTCTCTCTTCATCTTGTTGTCCAGCTATTCCAACTCCCTCTCTCTTTATCTTGTTGTCCAGCTATTCCAACTCCCTCTCTCTTTCTCTTGTTGTCCAGCTATTCCAACTCCCTCTCTCTTTATCTTGTTGTCCAGCTATTCCAACTCCCTCTCTCTCTTTATCTTGTTGTCCAACTATTCCAACTCCCTCTCTCTTTATCTTGTTGTCCAGCTATTCCAACTCCCTCTCTCTTTATCTTGTTGCCCAGCTATTCCAACTCCCTCTCTCTCTTTATCTTGTTGTCCAACTGTTCCAATCCCCTCTCTCTCTTTATCTTGTTGTCCAGCTGTTCCAACTCCCTCTCTCTTTATCTTGTTGTCCAACTGTTACAACTCCCTCTCTCTTTATCTTGTTGTCCAGCTGTTCCAACTCCCTCTCTCTTTATCTTGTTGTCCAGCTATTCCAACTCCCTCTCTCTTTATCTTGTTGTCCAGCTGTTCCAGCTCCCTCTCTCTTTATCTTGTTGTCCAGCTATTCCAACTCCCTCTCTCTTTCTCTTGTTGTCCAGCTATTCCAACTCCCTCTCTCTCTTTATCTTGTTGTCCAACTGTTCCAACTCCCTCTCTCTTTCTCTTGTCCAACTGTTCCAACTCCCTCTCTCTCTATCTTGTTGTCCAACTGTTCCAACTCCCTCTCTCTTTATCTTGTTGTCCAACTGTCCCAACTCCGACTCTCTTTAACTTGTTGTCCAACTGTTCCAACTCCCTCTCTCTCTTTATCTTGTTGTCCAACTATTCCAACTCCCTCTCTCTTTATCTATCTTGTTGTCCAACTATTCGAACTCCCCCTTTTCACCGTCTTGGCTGGTGAATGGCCGAAATTGCTTCAGAGCTTGGCTTGACAGCCTAAAATTCATAAATCATTCCTCGTGTCTTGGAAATAGATTGTGGCGGTAATAGTGTTGCTGACTTATTTTATTAAACATATCACTTTAGCAAAGGATTTTCTTTGTGCAGATTCTCTTTTATCAAGCTGTCGTTTGTGCTTAGTAAAAAATACTATGAATTATTGTTAATGTTGGCGGTTGCAGTAAACATATTTGGAATTCGTCTCATTTTGCGCAAGCATGAATGTCAACTATTGTTAGTACAGTATGTTCAGTTTTATTTTTTAACTTCTAAGCAGGCTGTTGTACTAATCATTGAAATACTTGTGGGAATGCATAGTTACGTTTCAAGTGTCTTATTGTGATATATTGCTTTTGCGCACGGTACTGAAGAGGGGAGTTGTGATGTGGCATGATACAAATTTAGAATTATTCTCTGCTGATAGATTTTATTTCTTCCAATAAAATCCTTTTCACAATCATGGTACTCTTATTTCTCTATATATAATATCTTTGCAATTACATCGGGTTTGTGCATTTGTTCTGTTATTTTTCCTAAACGTTTTATTTTTAAAAATAAGTAATTAAGGTTGATCCAATCTAATTACATGCTTTTATTTCATTTGACTTCTGCGTCTGTTTATCTATCTCTGTTTGGGTCAAAAGTTGTAACTCAATTTGCGACCTCTTCCCTTTGTTGGATGGACTTGAAATTTTGCATGGTTACTCAATCCCTGTGACAATACAACCTTACATGATCAGTAGGTCAGCAATGACCTCTAGTGACCCTACAGTGACCTCTCCCAGTATCTCAGGATTTGTGTGAAACTTCGGATTTTTCATACCTTCTTTGGCTTGGTAGAATAAGTTAATAACTCTACCGATTTTTCAAGCCTTCTTTAGCCCGACAGGATATCACGTTCCATTTTTTTTTGTGACAATCATAAATCGGTTACAATTTCTGTCAAAACTAAAGTATAAAATAAGAAATATAAAAAAATTTTAAAACACGCTTTTATTAAAATGCACTAAAAAGTACAAAATAATTTTTTGAGACACACCAGGATTTTCTTACAATTAATCATGTCAACAGAAATAACAGCATGGGCGTCAAACATGGAAGGAAATGCTACAAGAAAAAAAAAAAAAAAAAAAAAAAAAAAAAAAAAATATATATATATATATATATATATATATATATATATATATATATATATATATATATATATATATATATATATATATATATATATATATATATATATATATATATATATATATATATATATATATATATATATATTTCTTTTCTTGTAGCATTTCCTTCCATGTTTGGCGCCCACGCCTTTACTTCTGTAGACGAGTAATTGTAAGAAAATCCTGGTGCCTCAAAAAATTATTGTGTACTTTTCAGTGCGTATTGATAAAAGCATGTTTTAATTTTTTTTTTATTTTTTATTCTCAGTTGTGTTCTTGCTGTGGTACCTAGGGCCCTGTTTTTTTTTTTTTTTTTTTTTTTTTTTGAGTTTGCAAGGTTTTCTCTTGATTGATTTTCCGATATTTGAAGGAAAATAATGTGAAGTATAATCGAGTTGTCATCAGGCAGTTTTGTGTTATCACATGCGACTAAATTTTGTATACAGTAATCTGCTATTTATTAATTCATATGGAAGAACCAAATGATTCTTGTATTCAGTTTAGACGACTACTGATGGTATAATATTGGAGAGAGAGAGAGAGAGAGAGAGAGAGAGAGAGAGAGAGAGAGAGAGAGAGAGAGAGAGAGAGAGAGAGAGAGAGAGAGAGAGGGAGGGGGCGGGGTGGGGATTGACGCTAATAGGATTACGTTTGCAACTAAACTTCCGTCAAATAAATTGTATTTTATATGAGATACCTTTGGCATTTTGGCGGAGTTATTCATTGGAGGTTACCAAACGTAGCTTTATTTATTGCGCATTGAAACTTTGACGGCAGATTTTACCTGGTCGACAGTATATATATATATATATATATATATATATATATATATATATATATATATATATATATATATATATATATATATATATATATATATATATATATATATATATATGTGTGTGTGTGTGTGTGTGTGTGTGTCTATGTATATTGTGTATATATATAATATATATATATATATGTATGTATGTATGTATGTATGTATGTGTGTGTGGTTAAACTAATCAGATTATTATTTATCAGAAGTGAGTTTTACGGTAAGCTAAGTCAGTTCGGAATGTCGGAAACAAAGGCGAAGTCCTACAAGTTGCAAAGAATCGGCTTAATTTTTTTTTATCTCCAAATAGCTTACACCAACGATACAAAGAGCATTAGTCTTTGGGACTGACGAATCTTGCAGTTGTTTTACCAAACAAAAATTATTATTATTACATTATTCAAACTGTGAACACTTCTAATGGAAGGAGCGAAGAGGCGTAAATTCCTTAAGTAAGCAAGAATGTGCTCAGTCGGCGTAAGAAGCAATGATAATAATGACTGGAAAGTAAAAGCAGTGGACAAAAGACGAGTACAACACTGAGGAAAGTCTCGGGGAGTGCGGATGGAGAGTTATCCTGCACTGACTAGCAGACTGCCAGTCAGACTGACTGACGTTCTTGAGACTGGTAAGTTGAATGAACTGGTAAATGAGTCACGCGGGGAATGTGAACAGCTGAGAAAGGAAGCAGGAGAAAGGGCCCGTCTGAAGTACAGATGGAAGGTGCAGTTCTTTGGAGGCGACCGAATGCAAAGGGACACAGGCAGGCGCTCGCCGGAGGGAACAGAGTTGGCAGGGGAGGGCTAAGGGCGCTCCTCTGGTGATGGTTGATGCTTACTCTGAATGTGATGTACAGGGCTGGGACATGGGCGGTGGAAACCGTATTTTACACCCTCACACACACACACTATATATCTAATATATAAATATGTGTGCGTATATATGTAATGTGTGTCAGTGTATGTATGTATCTGTATGTATAAATACATAATAATAATAATAATAATAATAATAATAATAATAATAATAATAATAATAATAATAATAATTGTTAGCTGTGTCCCGTAATAGCAAGTGGCTTCAGAAAAGAAACAGGCAGTAGTGACTGCCGCATTCAGCTATGAAGAACAGCTGAATTACGGATGTACCTCCGGTGCAGAATTATTTTCACGACATTATTCTCTTCATATACCTGCACAGAAGGCTCATCAACAGCGCGTCGAATTTCTAGTGCAAACTGCGCCATTACTATTACTATTATATTGCTCTCATGCTTTTGCAAGTTAGGTACTAAGACCGTGACAGGCGTGAATGCAGTATAAATGTGTTGTTAATTGATGGATTTACATAACTGGCACCAGTGGTTTTGACAAACGAGGATAATAATGAAATGCGTCTCCTTGGTAAAATTCAAAGAACCAGAAAAGAAAGACACGATACTGGAAAGAATATGACAGTAATGATTTATTGGCGAGCGCCTGAATTTCTCGGGAGTTACTGAAGATATACTTTTTTGAAATAGGATGTTCTTTGACTCATGCTTATTCCTGGAAGTACGTCTTTGACAAGGACATGGCGTGTTGCTGGTAATTGGTATTCAAATGCGTTATTTTCCGCGTTGTGCTTTCAGAATATTTTTGTCTTGCAGACGAAAGTTTTACATGTTGAAAATCGGCTCATGTGACAAGCCCTTATTGAGTGATTATAGGGCATATTAGTAAACATTTGTTTCCCCTACAACTTTCGTTGTTGTGAAACACGTGAATCGTGCATTCGGTTACCTCGTGTTTGTATGCGCTTGTGTAACTGATTCCTTACAAGTGAAGAGAAGCCGAATGAAGACAACAAAAAGTTTTTTTATGGAGAAAACAGGTCTTGTCATGCATGCTTTTGTGTTTGTGTGCGTGAGTGAGAAAGAGAGACGGGGACCTGCTTTGTCGCTGTTACCGACAAAGGTCTCAAATCTTGGAAAATATTCTTTCTTGTTTTCCTTGTTGCTTTGCCTCTGAGGTATGGCTTCCTTGGTTTCATTGATCACGTGGTTACTGTAGTCAGTATGCTTCTAAAAGTTTTGCTTCTCACATCATTCGTCATTTGTCTTCAATTTCAGTGACGGAAGAGACGATGTTTTCCTTTCGGGAATCGTTTGAACACTAACGGTGTTGTACGACTGTTATGTTGATCCCTCAGGAAGAGAGAGCGAGAGAGATTATTTATGGGAATTTCTGATATTGGGTTCTTATTAGCAGTTTGGTTTAATTTTTCTGTATTGGAATGCTCCATGATAAAGAGGATATATATCATTTTAGTTGCCGACGTAAGTTAAGATTCATGAAAGATCCAAACTTGAAGTCGGCTGAGCTAAAGGGTTAACGTAAAAAAAAGTAAAGATAGAATTATTTGAGACTTGACTGGCGCTCTGGATTTCAGCATGACTATTGGTTGAATTTTTCGGCCAAGTGTAAAGAATTCATGTTGATAATATTGTATAGGAGGATCAAATATGAAATTGTTATAGATAAAAGTCCTTGGAATCAATTTTTAAGATGAGTGAGTTTAGTTCAGAATCAGAGGAACCCACTGTTTTATTTATCTGTTGTTATTGTGTTAACTAATGCACTCTGTTGGAATGTATCATGTCATTAAGCAGAGGGGGTGCCTGAACTCAGCCAGCAGTCTATACCTTGGTCTATGCTGTTGGTGTTTAAAAAGGCATTGCATTGCTGCACAGAAACCTAGATCGTAAGATTTCAAGTGAAATTAGGGATTTTCTCAGGGATCGGAGCTAATATTTCGAGCCTTACTGTGCGCTTTTGTCACTTTTAGGCGTTGTTATGTCCTGTATGTGCTGTAGGATGCTTTGATTTTGTTGTAATTTAAAAGTTCTTCAGGAAAGTAAGGTAACTCTATCGTTCAGAAAATCCAGCAACTGAATATGATTCACTAAAAGTGGAGCAAGAGAAAATACTGAGAGCCTTAGAGATTCGTATACTGTGTAGACTTGCTCATCGTCTTTGCTCTTGTCTCCTTTGTGGATGTTTTCTATAACGAGTTGAAATAGCCGCTTTGTAAAAGGCAGCCGCCACTTACACATCCAGGGAACTTGGCTCCAACCAGCTAAATTACCTCCGGCAAATTTCTGAGAGTTTTTCGCGGAAAGTCACGAGAAGTTTACTTAACCAGTTTTCTTGCCTTTTATTTCTCTGTTTTTTTTTTTTTTAGACTGTCTGAGGGCATTTAAAAACGTTTAGTTAACAGCGTAATACGTTAATAATGTGTAGAAATGTGGCTTTCTAGCACCTGGTTGTAGAAGCTTGTAGACTTAGTGTAGCTTAAACATCACATTTCACACGACCCGTCTCAGTTGATACTATTGCTAGGTTATTCATTAAGGAGAGGAATGGCTTTCTTGTCTCCAGTGCGTAGGCTCAGGCCTTAAATGCTTGTATTCAACTTTCGTGTTTGCGTTTATAAAGTAGAGTTGCGAAAGGATGTATTTATATATAAATTTAATTAGATAGTTTTCTTTTCTTGTTGCGTTGGATGTTATATTTCTTATGAAAGATGTAAACAGATGTTTGATGTTGGCCCTTTTCTGTATTTTGTGCTTGAATTAAGTGGCCGCCTTCTCTATATATATACTGTGCATAAACGTATACACATATGTACATAATGCTTACACACACACACACACGCACATACATACGGTCATAACCCACACGCGTATTATTGCATCCACCCTCAACCCTGTCAAAAATAACGCTAAGATATATACTGTCATTGTGGGATGATGATCTACGGATAGTAAACTCCAAATGTAGATATGCCTAACCAAGGGTCTCCATCCTGCATACTTTATAGACAGGCTGGACCCGTTTCGCATTACTCATAGGCTGTCGTCCCAATCTGGTAGGGTGGTGGTTTCGATGAATTTTATGACAAAAATATATATATTTACACTAATAATCATATATATATATATATATATATATATATATATATATATATATATATATATATATATATATATATATATATCGATGGATGTTACATATCTACACCTAAATATTCCACCGTCTGCCACTATGTATTAGTTCTCTTGGAAAACTCAAAACAAAACCAGTCAGGATGTGTACCTTGACCATGCCCTGACCTTCATTTCCATCTGTGGTATATCTGCATATACATCAAGTGTTCGGTGACTTTGAACATTATATATATATATATATATATATATATATATATATATATATATATATATATATATATATATAAAACACCGTGATCTCTATACATTCACGAAGCTACAAATGTCGCTTAATATCCAATTCACGCTACTTCGGGAATATCCCCAATGGGGAATTATCACCGAAGGGGAATTTTTTTTTAAGTGATAAATGGATCGGTACCGAAGTAGCGTGAATTGGATATTATTATATATATATATATATATATATATATATATATATATATATATATATATATATATATATATATATATATATATATATATATATATATATATATATACATATACATATACATACTTATATGTGTATATATATACATATATATATATATATATATATATATATATATATATATATATATATATATATATATATATATATATATATATATATATATATATATATAAAATGTTCAAAGTCACTGAACACTTGATGTATATGCAGATATACCACAGATGGAAATGAAGCTCAGGGCACACATCCTGACTGGTTTTATTTTGAGTTTTCTAAGAGAACTATATATAGTGGCAGACGGTGGAATGATTGAATCAGTACATTCCTAATCCAAGGACTATACAAATTTGTTCTCTGTACTTCAGAAGAAATGTGCAGAATGTATAGATTTGAAGGTAAGTAGTTTAGTTTGGCTCAGTAGCAAAGGTGTGAGCCCACCTACTGTGTATGGAACAGCAAGGTTTGCTGTTGAACGCTTACTTCTCACAAATCAGGTGACTCCTCAGCCTTTTTCCTGTCAGGTGCGAATATTTTCTGGATGATCTACAAGTCTTTTGTACTGTCACCCTAGCACATATAATAATGTATATTTCTTCACAAAGAATCAGCTCTCTACAAGTGTCTTAAAAAAATTAACGACGACACAGGTCAGGAGTTAGTCTTGTGTTCCATGTGACCCTGTGGTATATATGCCTACACATACGTCACTATCAACAACCTTACGAAAGCATTATCTATACCAATAAAAAATGTGTCGCAGTGTCCAATACCAACAAGTTTGAATGTGTTATCTTCCTATGGCATCCTACCGGTCATCAATGTAACCGATTTCCTGTATAGAATACAATCACCGACCTTGTAAATTATCAAAACGGCTATAGCATTCTTTGAATCTGCAATAAAACTATAATTGACGGTTCTTCTTATTGATGCCTGTACATTAGATAACCGTTTCCTCATGTGTATCTTTATGGTAAAGAAATCAAACTCGCTCATAACCTGTAATTGTCATGGAACGTAATGAAACCTTGACTCGTTGGCCGCGGTTATAGGGAAAAACGAAAGTATGATGAGTTGCAATGGGAATCGTAACTTTTTCCATCATTTGACTTCTCTAACATGTGTTGAACGTGGTAAAAAATAATTTTTCCAAAACGAGAGTTAAAGAAAGAAAAAAGAAGAAAAAAAAGGTGATAAGGAAAAGCAGCCAAACTGGAAACTTGGTTGTGATGAGAATTGTAGATACCAAATTCTTATATTTATTTTCACGTTAAGATTTACAACATTTTCATTATAGCTGGTATTGGGTGCAGAATGGTATCTTCAAACCATCCGGACAAATGTGGGGCCCTTTTGTCCCAACAGAATGTGAGAAATCAACAATTATATATTGCTGTTTTTTGTACTTAAAGGTCAGCTGTATAACATCACTCGTTGCACTTAGGGCGTTTTCCCCACTCGAGGCAGAGGAAGGGAAATGGTGAAATGTCATTTTTATCTCCGGTGGAAAGGATGTAATTCTTCTTTAAGAGCTTTCAAGATTCTGACCCGAAAGATGCGCGTGTTAGTTGTGCATTTATGGTGCTGTAAACATGCTCATGGCGGATGCGAGGTGCCGCTTGGCTGATGGATAAGAAAGCTGGTGTTGTGTTTATGGTTTTAGGACTGTCGTTTTTCAAGCTTGGCTTCAGATATGAGATGCAGTGGAACTTGAAGGTCCCGATGCTCTCTGGCTTTAGATGATCCACTTTGTCGGTTTTTTTTCTGCAGTTTGTGTGTTTATGCGTTAGGTACTAATCGAAATAGACGGTGTCGTTTTCTGTGGCTTGGAAAGTTAATTTATGGCACTTCATGATTTTTAAAAAATTCCTATGTAGTCAAGCTTTTGGAGATTTTATCAGAGCATTTGTCCTCACTGAGAGAGCTAGGGAAGGAAAGTAATGTCCTATGAGGTTTCTATATTCAAACTCCTCCATTGCTTTCCTTCTATAATTGCGTTCTGTTAGAATGTAGGGCAAGGAGTGATTTTGTAATCAGGCTGTTCCTTGCCTTCAGGTTCCAATAAATCAATCGATCGAAGTTCATATTAGTTGGGCCTTCTGTACTCTCTCTCTCTCTCTCTCTCTCTCTCTCTCTCTCTCTCTCTCTCTCTCTCTCTCTCTCTCTCTCTCTCGAATTAAGCACCCAGTAACCTCTATATTTTAATAAACAATATCATGTTGTTGTAGCACATACACAATATGGATAGCCTATATAGATATGTACGTATGTGTGTATGTTTATATATATATATATATATATATATATATATATATATATATATATATATATATATATTTATTTATATATATTTATATAGTATATTTTATATGTGTTTATGTTGTATGGCTTGCATGCATGCATACACTCACAAATATTCAGCCACACGTATGTTTTAATTTCGAATTCACTATATTGGGAATAACTTTAAAAATTCCATTATAATTCATAAGTACATCTACCTCGGCCAGGATTCGAACCTCGATATGTGGTTTAGATCGAATGATAGACTTGCGGTGTAAGCAGAATGGGCAAATTTGACTTTTTATATTTAATTAAAACTTGTAAATGTGTATTTATGTATGTATGTATGTATGTATGTATATATATATATATATATATATATATATATATATATATATATATATATATATATATATATATACGGGGGGACAAAGTAACCGGAATTGTGTCATAGAATTTTATTCAGTTATTGTTACATGTTTACAGTCTTATCACCTTCAAAGTATTCTCCATTTGAAGCAATGCATATCCAGACGTGTTTTCCACGGTTGAAAGCAATTCTGGAACTCTTGTGAAGTTATGGCTTTTAATGACTCCGTCGTTTTCTTCTGAACCTCTTCAACGTCTGCAAAACGGTTTCCTTTGAGGCTTTCTTCATTCGGGGAACAAAAAGAAGTCACGGGGAGCAAGATCAGGTGAATAGGGAGGGTGGGTCAAAGTGTGGTCATGCCATTCTTGGTCAGAAACTGTCTCACACTCAAGGCAGTGTGCGCTGGTGCATTGTCGTGATGAAGCCACCACCCTCCACTTTGCCCTGTGGCAAAGTGGAGGGTGGTGGCTTCATCACGACAATGCACCAGCGCACACTGCCTTGAGTGTGAGACAGTTTCTGACCAAGAATGGCATGACCACACCTACCCACCCTCCCTATTCACCCGATCTTGCTCCCTGTGACTTCTTTTGTTCCCCTGAATGAAGAAAGCCCTCAAAGGAAACCGTTTTGCAGACGTTGAAGAGGTTCAGAAGAAAACGACGGATAAAAGCCATAACTTCACAAGAGTTCCAGAATTGCTTTCAACAGTGGAAAACACGTCTATAAGTGCATTGCTTCAAATGGAGAATACTTTGAAGGTGATAAGACTGTAAACATGTAACAATAACTGAATAAAATTCTATGACATATTTTTGGTCCCCTCATATATATATATATTATTCGATCTAAACCACGAATCCTGGCTGGGGTAGATGTACTTGTGAATTATAATGCAATTTTTTTAAGTTATTCCCAATATAGTGAATTCGAAATTAAGAGATTAGTGTTGCTTAATTTTTGTGAGTGTATGCATGCATCCCAGCATACATACATAAACACTCAAATAAAATATACTGTATAAATGTGTATATATATATAATATATATATATATACACATATACAATATATGTATATATATGCGTGTGTATGGATGTATGTATATGTATGCATGTATGTACTGTACGTATGATGTGTATGTATTTGATTCTTTTTCAAGTTAGCAATGATCTCAGGATGTTCTGGACGAAGACAGAAGGCATATAATGATATCATAAATGGGCTACATGGTAAAAAGTGATAATGGTTCTCACACTGCCACGGGTAAAAATTACCTGAAATGCATGAGAGTTCTATTTTCAAAGTTGTGGTGTTTGACAAGTGCTGTGTCGATTTGTTTACCGTAAAATAAAGGGAGTATAAAGTTTTGTATTTTTCCACCAATTGCCAACCATTCCCTTTTATTTTTTCAATGGAAAACCGTTAGATGGATAGCCTGATGTACTTATGTAGCCCAGGCATTAAATAAAAATGGCTGGAACTGTAAAATTGGTCTCTATCCCTTATAATCATGTTGCCCAGCACTGTTCTCTGAGTTTGGTTTTTAGTGTTTTTGTCTGCAGCGTGTATATAGAAATATGTTGATCATATTATATATCAGTGCCAAGATATGCAATGTATATCCTGTTAACACCACATAACATATCCCAGACATCACGATTTGCCGTCATTTGGTGAAGCAGTGTATGTATATACGTGAATCATCCACACTTAATTGAACTCATGAGACTACTTCATGATAGCTGGACATCCTTCTTAAATAGTTCGAACGTCAGAGAGGAAAAAGAATGGTGGTTCTCGAAGGTGATGGGATGGCCATTGGTAGAACGGTGTACGTTAATATCGTATAAGATAAATCACCTGAGTTATGACAGCTACCTTTCATTTCCAAGTTGTTTATTCAAGCCGTCTTGAATGAAACAAGTAGTTAATTATTGTAATATTACATTTTAATTTATTTGCCTGCCATTGCTGATATGTGAATGTTGATGAAAAAGATAAGCAAAGGATTCTTGCTGTTTATGAAGGTGGCCTGCTGTTCCTCAAAATAGTTTTGAGTGATGAGCTTGATGTAAGTGTCTAGTATAGTAATCATAATAAAGAGCGGTTAATTTAGGGCGTGGTTGCAATGGATACATTGAGTACGCTTTTGACGTTCTTGTGTTCAGGTTGTTTGTTTCGTTTTTAATTCAGTACACTTCTTCCGGTATGTGGGTCTCTTTGCTTGTATGCGCACACGCACCCTCGTTGTTAGAGTCGTGGGCTCACATTTGCAAGGGCCTGTGTTCTATCTTGGGCTCACCATTCGAGCTAGTTGTTAATGGAACAAGTGTTATCTGCGGCGAAGAAAAATATTGGGGCTAGTAATCGTATCCCCAGATACTTGCTAAGAACTATGAGGCTCTACCCACACAGTATATATATATATATATATATATATATATATATATATATATATATATATAATATATATATATATATATATATATATATATATATATATATATATATATATATATATATATATATATATATATATATATATATATATATATATATATATATATATATATATATATATATATATATATATATATATATATATATATATATATATATATGAACATTAAGCCACTTCCCTGACATGGGGTGGGTCCAGAGAAAACCTGCGCATCGGTTACTGTCATGCTGATATTTGAATGGCTGAATTGCGGATGAATCTACTGGACAGAAATTTTCCACAACCATGGCCGCTTCATACACATACACCGAAGGCTCGTCGAAGTATGTTACACCCCTCAACACTGCTCCTCTCACCTCAATTTCGCATACAGTCTTCGACCTCTTTGATAGTGTGGCCTTTGCTTTCCAGTACCTCTTGCGGCCTATCTGTCCAGCAGTTTCTAAGTTTTCCTCTCCCTCTCCTTTCTAGTAATTCCGGATTATAAACTCGTAACAAGCCAGTCGACTTCCATTTTGTCCACATGATGAAACCGTCTCATCGCACTGATCCACATTTTCACCTACGATAATCTTTATACCATATCTACGCATCTCGACGTGTCTCACCCTGTCAGTTATTCTAAAGCCACCTAAACTCCAGACGAGGCCACCGAAGTCCTGCTTTTGGGCAGGGACGGAGGGATGTGCTTGCTTACCTCAAAAATCTTTCTGCTTCTTTTGACTGAAGCAGTGAATTAACTACCAGAGAATCAAACGACTGTTATGGCCACAAGAAGAGTTAGAAAGGGACCTGTGCCTGGCAATCTCATCTCAAAAGGCTTCCTACTACATTTTCATGCCATTCGCTCTAAAGGAAAGACGAGTATAGTGATTATATATATATATATATATATATATATATATATATATATATATATATATATATATATACAATCATATACAATATATATATAATATAAATTACGCTAATCATGATCTCCGTTGGAGAAATGTCGCCGAAGGGGAATTTATATAAGTGATAAATGGTTGGAATCGTGGGGACACTGAACCCGCGAATAGCCTATTCAGCGACTCCAGTTGACGTAAACCATTGATGTTCGTGTCCCCACGATTCCAATTCATTTATCACTTATATTAATTCCCCTTCGGCGACAATTCTCCAACGGAGATATACCGAGGTAGCGTGAATTTCGATATTAAGCGACATTTGTAGCTTCATGATTGTATATAAATCACGGTGTGATAAAATTTCATATATATATATATATATATATATATATATATATATATATATATATATATATATATATATATATATATATATATATATCACATGTATATTATTTTGGTGTGTGTGTGGTTTGGTTGGCGTATATTTTATGTTTTACTACTGTACAGTTCTCTTCACTGAGTAAAGAACCTTTGTTTTCATTGACTGAACTGTTTATAATAATGCTATGGACAGTTTTTTCGCAGTTTGTTAATGGGTCTAGTAAAATAATCTTTTCATTATATATATTGGTCTTTCCCCCGTGCTTCAAAATGTACTTTTGTCTTTTTAATGTGCACGTAAGCTGCTGTTCCTTGAAGTAAGGAGCGGTGTATTTATAGCCACTCTTTGAATTGATGATCTCCTGTCGTAACATTTATCCAATTTACGTGTAGACAACGTAAATATTTTGTGTCGCCGTCTCCTTTCTCAATAAAAAGTTATCGGGTAAGATTCATTCCGTGAAGGCAGTGTTCAGAAGTGAAGATACAATATCAGCACAGTGTAAAAAAGTCGGATGTCCATAATAATTAAACAATAGAGAGAATGAAGTGGCATTTCCGCTCCTCCACTTAATCATCAGACTAATAATAAAAGCCAGAGTTCGTTCGTTGTCTGGAGTCTTGGCCCGACGAGTACCATGGAGAGCTCTCGCAATATCAATCCATGTCGTTTTGTTTAATTTTTTCTTTAAAGAACAGTATCTTATTTTTTAATGACTCAGACGGGTAATTTCAAACTATCCGTATTGAAACTGAATTTTCTTTTTCACGATTCGTATATTTTCACTTGTTGGAACTCGTAATTAGTATCATATGACCTCTCTCTCTCTCTCTCTCTTACGGCGCGCGTTGCTTGAATGCGTGAAATGTTTGACAGTTCCCATTTCGATTTTTGCAATATCCCAGTCTGTCATCAGGATATAGAGGTATGGCATTAGTGAATTCACTTGCAATATTTAGGTGCTCGATAGCATTTGTAATATTCAAAGTTGTACATGATCGGTCGAGTGTAATGCGTTTGCTGTAAATTAGTATGCATTATAAAATGCACTTTGACTTCGAAAAAACATTAATATTCATGTAAACGGTTGTACTTTGACTCAAGTTAATCATATAAGTCTGTAACATGCTATCAAGGAAAGGGTTAACATAGCCAAAAAAGGGGCCCCGCCCACATATTAGATGATATATGTACACGGATTATATATATATATATATATATATATATATATATATATATATATATATATATATATATATATATATATATACAAATATACATATACATACACTTACACATACATGCACACACACACTTGCGTACTTTACTGTCGAAAATGACAGCAGTGTAAGAGAGTTTGAGATTTGAAGGCTGGACTGCGCTTACTATACGTGGAGGGTATTACCAGTAAGCTGTCGTTGCTGCATGTAGAAAAATTGTATACAGAACATTTGATGTACATTTGCTGATGTTCCACATGGGAAAAATGAAA
>NC_089750.1:45149026-45174026 GCF_040412425.1 Macrobrachium rosenbergii | reverse complement strand
CAAAGATAATCACTGCTGTTTCGTGAAACGTCAACACCCAATTCCATTCAGTGGTTGGTCTTAATGATTTGACTATGTTTCTTGTTCTTTTAACGGTCAACAATTTTTTGGCATTCTCTCTAACCATGTTTGAGTGTTTTAGTGACTGTAGAGGGTGTGGGTCTGTATATGTAAGTGAGTTTTTAGTTAAAGTTTTTTTATGGTATTAACTACGTAAATTTATTAAGGGAATATTTAAGACCTTTTGTATATGGTATTTTTTTTATTAGATTGAATATAAAATCTTGAGGTGAGTCAGGTCAGTACTTGGATTAGTGACCCGTAATGTCTGACGCATTGCACAAGTATGCTTGCAACCACATCCCAAAAGAGAATAGACGGTGTGTGTGTTTGTTTGTATGTTTGTGTATAGACAGACATATAGATATATATAATGTTACGATGTAATGAATAGTGGGAATTTTATTCTAATGCATTATTTCTCTACCATACTCGTGAAGGAAAAGTGCTCAGAGTTTTTATATGTTTCCTCATTCTCATGGAAGGAGAAAATCGATAGACCGCCTTGATTGCTTTACCTTCGTTGATCCCCTCATGAAAATAATGGAGGAGGAGGAGGAGGAGGAGAATGAAAAACGCAATCCTTTGCGAGATTACAAGGTCTTTATAACCCGTTTTTCATTACTTTCATCTATTTTTAGTTGCTTGGGTGAGGTAAGGAACCTATGAGTAAAGACAAGGTTGCATTATTAGGTAGACTTTTAATAATGTTCGTAGTGACGGCATGCATCTTTATTAAAAGGAATGATGTGTGTGCGATCAGGGATAGGCTGTGACGTCACTCCAAACGGCAAAGACTCTGAGTGATTGATGTGTGATTCTCTCTCTCTCTCTCTCTCTCTCTCTCTCTCTCTCTCTTAAAAGAAAATGTGAAAAGTTAAGTGGTCAGTAGAAAAATAATTAATGTCTTCGCCTTTTAATGTAGATAATGCAAAAAAGATGAAGAAAAAATAAGAAATGAGAGAATAGTGGCAAAGTAGGAATCCATATACTGCTGCTGCGTGGCTACAAAGGAATAACAATCGACTTCCAAGGCTGCACCTCTGTCCCTCCCTTGACCCTAGATGGTAGGGATAGTCGCCAGCCAGACCTAGCTAGATCATAATAAATGTACCTGATTTGGAAATAGGCCTTTTGCTGCAAGAGGGAACGTCTCTCTCTCTCTCTCTCTCTCTCTCTCTCAATCCAGCACTTCATTTTTATTTAGGCTGATGAAAATTTGCTTTGTAGAATGGCCAACACGGCTTGTTAGTTATATTCTATTTTATTTCTCCCCTCTCTCTCTCTCTCTCTCTCTCTCTCTCTCTCTCTCTCTCTCCCTTTGGGCTGTAGTCAGCAGCAGTTCCCTTATTACAGCGTCGGTATTTAGGAGTGAATGTGTCAGGTCTGACCTAGACGTAATGAGAAGGGAGAGCTATGCAATTTCCCCCTTCCTCCCAAATAAGCGACACCGCTAATGCAGGCGAACTATTATTCAAACATGCCATGGAGAGAAAGAGGTTTGGGGGAGCTGTAATAAGGAGCGGAATAAACCCAGAAAGTACTTGTGAACAAAACGCAGTATACAAAGTAAAGGAGTAGATTTGAAAATGGACAAGAATAATTAAAAGGGAACTGTTAAATTTTGAGAAGCAACACGAAAAAAAAAAGAGTTGAGAGGCATGGGAGTAATGGACTCATGCGGGGGAAGAATGGAAGTGAACTTCCGGGAATTAATGCTAAAGGAAAACGACCCATTGGACAGAGGCTCGGGGAAAGGCGAGTCGGATAATAATTACGAATAATTGTTGAAATACAAATGCTGGAGTTACACAGCACGCACTCTATCGAAACGTGAAGGTCATAAAAGCATATTTTTTTCTCCTGAATTACCGTTCGAGAAAAGTAAAATCAGCAAAGAAAAGAAATAATGCATCCAGAGTATGAAGTGGGAACAGGGGAATCGGAGCCTATAATGGTCTTATTTTTCAACCCTAACCATAGAGAGAATAAAGATCTTTAAGCAATGTCCCATGATGAAGAAATCTTTATTGAAACTAAAATACTAGATGTGAGATTTGGTCTTTTTCTCCAGTTATGACCCTGCACTTCCATAAAGTTGGAAGCGCTCTCTCTCTCTCTCTCTCTCTCTCTCTCTCTCTCTCTCTCTCTCTCTCTCTCTCTCTCATATTTGTATTTTACCAGCCACATAGTAATTGAGTCACAAAATATTTTTGTGGTTAAACCTACTTTGTTGTTACTTTAATCGCATTATCAGCATAATGGTAACAATGACCAGAGTGACCTACAGGATACTAGCACTTTAGTCTAAGACGGTGCGAGACCCAAATCTACAGACTCCCTGGGCGTTCCATGGCTTCCTACCCGGAACTTTTCTCACAGACTAGAAGAAGAAGAAGAAGAAGAAGAAGAAGAAGAAGAAGAAGCGTGGGAATGAAGCGGCTCTCTGGGGAAAATTTTGTTCTTGGGAGCCAGAAAATGCCGGAAATTACGAAGGCAGCATTTCCATTAACTCATAATTACAAGAATTTGCTCTTTTTGTTTTACACTTAATTACCTACTCGAGCTAAATGTATTCTAATGGCACTTGCCATTTTTTAATGAGGCTGACTTTCATCCGCTTAATTTGAATCTTAGTATGAATTAACATCAGTGAGTCAGTTTAGAAGTGTTTCCCAGACATTTGGTATGCATTAAAGGAGTGTCCATGTGTAGCTTAGAACGTTCGGTAGTTTTAGTTTTATATTTAACATGAAAAATATTAGCTCGTGAATTTTCAGAGTAATTGGCCTCTTCATTTTTTCTTTTTCTTCGTTCCCCAGTTTTGATGCAGGTGATAGTATCAATTTATCCTGTCAGGAAATGCGCCAGTATCTTTTAGCTCTGATATGAAGAAAATTGCGTGAAATATGAATTATGATGTTAGTTCCTTGGTTTGTTTGATTCCGGACACTTCAGCACTCGGTCTTTGGGTCATAACTGAAATTGAGGAGACCCTCGCGCCTCATTTCATCTGTAGTTTTTCATGCAAATGTTGGACGGTCAGATCAGCTTGTCTCTAACTCTGGTGTACAGTTTTGATAACCACAACTAATGAGGACTGTTATGAAAAATTTATGGTATTTTCGAAATCCAGTCAAGTTTAATCTTGCTGCTGAATTCCACTGATAATGGGTCATTATCGATCACTTGCTCTCCCAAGGTTCGTTGTAGGTTTTTAATAATTGAATATTGAAGTGAGAATACTTGCAGCAAGTTCACGAAGTGATGAAGAATCATGGGAACTATAAATGTTAAGTCTCCTCGAAGGCTTTCCATCTAGAAATAGACCGGTTGGTTTCTAGTCGTCTAAAAATGTCAGAATTTTCGTTTACTGTCTCCGAAGTACGGGCACATATTGGCAACGTTGTACTGTACTGTCCTTGTGGATAGTTTGTGCTGTGGCTTATCAGCCCCTTGTCTGAGCGTCTGGACTTGGCTGGCCTCTTGATTCTTATCGTTATCAAAGTTTAATTGTTTTTTGAACTTATCATGTTTGCATTTGATGAAAGGCAACGTTTATGAAGGAAAGTTAAACTCTCTCTCTCTCTCTCTCTCTCTCTCTCTCTCTCTCTCTCTCTCTCTCTCTCTCTCTCTCTCTCTCTGTTACTAAGAGTGAAAAGAGCAGACTGTTGTTGTGTTGCTCAATGAATTTCTCCCGCACTTTTTATCTAAATGGTTTACTTAATTTTGTGAGAACACGAATTTATATTACTATTATGACCCGTTACACAGACGGGAAAACTGACACTGACTTGCTTGCAGACATTGCATATATATATATATATATATATATATATATATATATATATATATATATATATATATATATATATATATATATATATACCCACACACACGTACATACATATTTTAAGCAGAACGTCAGAAATAACTAATTCACATGGAATTAATTTTACTTTGAGAATACCTAGCCCCGAATGGATTTATTTGCAGTACTCTGAAAACTACACCTACCCTGAACGGCTTCCGACCTTAGGTTGTGCCCTTTTGAGATTACATATGGATGGCAATGGTTATGATGCACTGAGCCGTCAATAGATGTAGGAACTGATTTTAACTCTGTTGTAAATATTCCGGTTGAATTCAAGTTCTGTACCTAGAATCGGAATCAACCTACGAGTATCTCCACCAAGATGGTGAATACTATTTTGTAAAATGTGTACGAAAGTTACGAAAGTTCACCGTAGATTTTACATATGTCGTTTTCGTTCATTTAGATATTAAGCCACAAATAACATAATGTCGAATACTGCAGACTTTGGAAATAACTTGAAACCATTGCCGTTTTGATATAGCAAATGGGTGGCAGTAGACTTAATGCACTCAACAATCGGAGAGAGAGAGAGAGAGAGAGAGAGAGAGAGAGAGAGAGAGAGAGAGAGAGAGAGAGAGGGTGGCGGTGGGGGAGGTATTGACTTTGACTTGGTTGCACATAGTCTCGTCGAGCTCAGGTTCTGTATACAGCCATGAAATCTACCCATGTCCACCAGTCTTATTTTACCAGTGTGTGGGGTTTCGCCACAGTTCTCACTATTTCAGCCTATTTTTCTCGCTTATATGGCTAGAATTCTTTATTCCAACATTCACAATTGACAGTTGACATGAACAGTCCATTTATCCAACTAACTTGTGCTTTGTTACTATTCTCCTCTTCAGAATATTTTGTGTGGTCGTTCTACCTTCCTTCCTTTACTTAATGTGCGGCTCACCTTTTTCATCATCCTACTTTTGCTTGATATGTGATTCACCTTTCTCATTGTCCTACCTTGTGCTTAATATGTGATTCTCGATTCTCACCATTCTACCTTCTGCTTAATATGTGGTTCGCCTTTTTCATCATCCTACCTTCATTCTTCAACGAAAGTTATTCTTCTATCTACACTAACATTAATTGCTGACTCTCCCTGGCTTCCGTTTGCGCTCAGTACCTTACTCTTACTATCCATTTTTCTTAGCCTACAAGATTCACCTATATCCGCATTTTACCAAATTTCTATGCTCACTCCATTCAAAAGAAAATGTTAATTATGCATGAAAACAACAAATCCAGTGTTTTTTTTTTAACCCCTTTCACACCAAACTTATCACTCTCGCAACAAAATGTTTCACTGCTTTGATTGTAAAAGCTACGAGTTGCAACAAATCAACTTCCAACTGAAACTTGTGTAACACCTTCCACAACACAGATCGGTCAGTTCTGTTATAAGCTTTTTGTAGGATCAGTCTTACCTCATTCAGCTTATTCCCTCTATTTTCACACCACCCACACAGTTGCTTTGTAAGAAAAACTTATCATAACATCCTCTCCCTTCTAAGCTGTAGCAAACATCTGATGGCGTTAAAAGAGGACATAAGGAAAACAGTTATTTCCATGCATTGTTACCAGTTGAAATATTATTTTTCTTTTTATTATGAGAAATATTTAATCAGAATTGGTTGGACCTTATGTACTCGTTTCCAGGGAAAACTTTGCTTTTCCCTGACAAAAATAACATCCAGTTACACTGGATATTAAACACTGTAAACTCGGTTAACCCCACGCCCCTCTATTGGGATTAACTATTATGTTTACTGCTGTGTTAGTGCTGTATTAATATCTGTGGTGTTTATCAGGTAATTAGTCCAGCGGCTTTTCTTTAGACAATTGAAAGCTAAGTTAGCTCTGATAAATGAAGAGCTAGGTGGGCTGGCAGCATTTTTGGGACTTTTCAAGAAGGTGATTGCTCTAGTTACAAAAGTGGGAGTACTGTAGTTGCGTTAAGCAGTGGTTTATCAGTGGAACAAGCAAACGTACCTAGACTACGCATGCTGGGAAAATACTACGTGGAAAATGATAGTGGTGCCTATTATTATTATTATTATTATTATTATTATTATTATTATTATTATTATTGTTGTTGTTGTTGTTGTTGTTGTTGTTGTTGTTTGTGGGCCGCTCAAGATTGGTCTGTTTCAGCTCTAAATCTCTTCTTGGCCTTTTCCCTGCAGGTTCTTGGCCGTTACAAAGTACTCACGTTTAGTTAGGTGCCGGCCCATGTTGATATCAGGGTAACGAAAATACAGATGCAGAATCCAACTATGCAACTCATTTTTATAGTGTTGACTATCTCTCAGTACCTTATACCGATATAACATGGCTTACCGGGTCTCATATGAATTGGAAAAAAATAATTGGCTTTTTTTTCATAGTAAATCCTTCCATCGATTGACTTACGGCCATCATCATACCAGAGAAATCGGGGACCTGAGACCAGGCTGAGTAGGCCGAAGGTGGATCGTACTTATGTAACCCACAAGCTCATCTTGGAGGGTAAGGACCATTAGTGTGGGATCTTTGTGATGTTCCGCTTACTGTGGAGCTCAATTGTGTACTGTCTCGAGTACGTAGAGGAGAGAAGGCAACATCATATTTCGGGTTCCATAGAAGAGGTCTCAGATAATGATGATGATAATGTTATGAACTTTTTAAAAGATATTAACATTTCTTATGATGATCAAGTAAGACTAACTTTTTAAAAGTCAAATCAAAACCAAAATCAGTGTTTCCGTCTCCTAGCTGCTTAACTTTCGGTCTTTTACTTTCCGCCATTTCCCCTTGGTCCCTTCCGGCATAGTTGCTCAACTTCTTTAACTTTACCTTGGCCCAGTACTATAATAATAATATATAATAAACATCTTTACCTATTACTGGTCTGCAAACTCTCTCCAATGTTGTATTTGTTGCAGATACACCAACAGCAATAATAGCAATACCTGAACTTTTTTTCAGTTAACCTTTGCCGGGAATTAGAATGAAAATTTTTCGTCGCGTTCCCATGAATGTTCCATAATTAAAACTCGCTCTTTTTTATGCATTTCCTTTTTTTCAACTTTTCCAACTCCATTTCCGCACAGTCACATTAATAACTGGTGAGAGGCGAGCAAATATTTGATGTCAAACTCTATGTAAGCAAGTAATCATGACCGAATTCTTTGCCCTAACCCCCCCCCCCTCTTTTCTCTCTCTCTCTCTCTCTCTCTCTCTCTCGCTTCTTAACTTTGGTGTGTATGTTACCGAATATTATTGTTTTCATTCAGCTGAGAAAGAGATCATCCTTTTTTTCGCGTGTACACTTTTCATTGGAACCCCAGTCAGATTAATATCGTGTGTGTGTGTGTGCGCGTTTGAGATGAATTGAGTACCTCTCGTGTGTGCATGAGTGAAACAACTAGGAACTTATTTTTTTTTTTTTGTTTTTATCTATCGTGTTCAGATATATACTACGATATCAGGAACAAGGACGCAAATGGATGCCAGGGCTCATCCCTTATAATGGCGTCATAGCACTTGAAATCGAAAACATGCCAAGAGTTTTTCCTTCCTAACAGAGGATATGTTACTCGACACCATGGTACGCCAGCCAACTGGTGCAAAAACCCATCAGCTCTTGTTTTGTCGTAAGTATATAGCTGTGCATAATTCATTTTATGGTTTATATTCTGATGTTTCCAGGGACCGAGGTGAATATATAAAATATATATATATATATATATATATATATATATATATATATATATATATATATATATATATATATATATATATATATATATATATATATATATACATATATATATATATATATATATATATATATATATATATATATATATATATATATATATATATATATATATATGTGTGTGTGGAAAGTTTTCAGTTTACTGAGTCTGCTGTAGCTAGTGTGTATCCAGTTTTTATGTGGATGTATTTGTTTTCGTTATTTGTTTTTATAAGGCTTTCTTTTTATTTTTTGATGATGAACACATCCGTGTTGGTTTTTTTAATTTAGTACTCATGTCGCGAGAGAGATGGGCATGTAAAGATGCGGGATATTGGGGGCCGTGTCACGAAATTCGATAGTATAGGCTAGGCATCGACTATTGGGCTGGCTCATAAGGTAGGCCATAAATAGAAGGCAGGTAGGAGAAGGTAATATTGCCCTGCCCTTTTTTGGCTGTGCTTATTTAGACAGCAAGCATTGCACTACAGCATTTACGTGATGATGTTTATCCAAGTATATAAAGGTTTGCGGTCTGCCGTCGATTGAAACTTGTTTTTACGTTTTCTGATAACTTTTCTCATAGTAGATTTGCCATAATAAGGAAAAACTATTTCAAGGATGCGATGTCACTTTGTAGTTGCGCATTGACTCAGTATACAGGTATCGGCTTTCTAACATGATTGCTAGCTACGTTTTCATTTTCTTAATGTCGTGCACATCTGCTGCACAGAAAATGTTTTAATCTTCCTATTAGAAAATAGGCGTGGTTGAGTCATTTCTTTTCGGGGGCAGTATCATAAACTTTACATTATTATTAAGGAATTTTTAGTATGAGATCTTGTTTTCTTCTGGATTTCAGTTTATTTTAAGGTTTTACTCCATTTTTTTTTATGTTAAAATCTATAGAACACATCTTTTTTGTAGGGGCTATGGATGCCATGCTATCTTTTATGGAAGGTCGAATTTATTAATATTTCTATTAGAATCTATTTTAAATTTTCGGGACAAATTTCTTCTAGATATTGACACCGGTGAGTTCTGAGATTCATTTTTTTAGCTTTTTATTCAAAATTTATCCTTAGTTGAACAGTTTAATAAAGCAACGACGTAAAATGAGTTTTCAGTACTCCGTGTTCTCTCTCTCTCTCTCTCTCTCTCTCTCTCTCTCTCTCTCTCTCTCTCTCTCTCTCTCTCTCTCTCTCTCTCTCTCTTGTTTATTTATTATATTCTCATAAGAGTTTCATCGGTTCCCCCTTGCGTTTCGTCTCGTCATCCTCTGGAAATGAGATGTAATATATTGGTTATTCGTTGCCCCTTCCTCCTGTTTATTTGAAATTTAATTTTTTTCCTTAGGGAATTTTGAAGTGAAATGCCATATCAACATCATAGTGTATTTAATCCTTATACATATGACGTATAGCATTTTATTGAGAATTTTACGTCTTCAGAATGCTCTGTTGCTCTACTGGGAAGAAACCGTGTTTCATCTTGTTCTAATTCCTTATATATAAATACAGTAACTGAACAAGAAATGTCCTCCAAACTAAGCGTATTGGAGGACATTTCTTGTTGAGCTACTGTATTTATATATAAGGAATTAGAACAAGATGAAACACGGGTTCTTCCCAGTGGTGTTTGATATAAAAAATCACGCGTAAGAATGAGTATAACCGTGAATATAAGAATGAGCCTTTATAATTGAATTCTGACAACAAAATATGCATGTATTTAAGTTTGCGTGTCCTGTCAGTGAGCATCCAACTTTATCTCATCCAAAGCACCCGTCATTCAGTTTTTTCTATCTGTTCATTGAACTCGCACATTTAAAACCCAAATAGTAATATGTTCCTTTTCTTTTGGTTTCTCAGCAGTTAATAGGATGCAAACCCCCCATGGATGCCTTTTTGCTTGTTAAATGATGAGTCCTTCCCTCTGTATAGGTGCTGTTGCTTCCCTTTGGGGGTTCAGGTGGTTCATAACCCTCTACTGGGGGTTTTTATTTGGAACGTAACTCATATAGCCTATATATATATATATATATATATATATATATATATATATATATATATATATATATATATATATATATATATATATATATATGTGTGTGTGTGTGTGTGTGTGTCTGTGTGTATATAGGTGTGTTTTATTCAGACAGTGTGCATATAGGACAAAGGAATCACATTTAAGAAAATACACTTAAAAAATTGCACTACATATTTCACAAGTTACCCAGCATCTCGCCTCAAGTAATCTCCAAATAAAGGATGAATATGGAGAGGTGACGTGTGAAGAGAATGCAGTCTAGTGTAGATGGAATGAGCGTTTTGTAGATTATTAAATGTGGGCTTTTGAAAAAAAAAAAAAAGCGAAGTGATAAAAAAAAGTAAGGCGCTATTGTAAGTTTGTAAATTCATCTGAAAGTGATTGCCTACGACGGAAGAAGGCCGATGGAGAGGTTGTAAAAATAATAAGATGTGAGTGACATTGCAAGTAAGGTACTGCGTTGACCATGGTTGGTGTATGGCAGAAATTGATAGGGTTAGACAGGTAACGTAGGGATTGACAGGGGATGGAAGCAAGGGGGAGGGTAGGAGGATTAATCTTTCATTGTGAAACAGCTACGTGGGATGTTTGAGCCTGAAGGGAAAAGCTGTATGTGGCATACATGGACCTGAAAATGCATATTGTAAATTGATAGAGATGCAGGGTAGAGGGTGTTAGAGGATTTATAATACCGAAGATAAATGATCGAGAGGCGTGAGAGGTTTTTATCGTGGAACCAAAGTATACTCTTAGAATAGGTAGAAGGGAGGGAAAGTGACCTTTTTAATGGTGGCCTGAGCGAAGAGAGTCTTATGTCCCCATTGCTGTTGAATATCTTGATGAATGGAGCGTTGCAGAACTCAGGTAAAGAATGTTTGACTGACGGGGTTTGGTAAGTGTTTGCAACACTGAGAGTTGAGAGACGCTGTAAGCAAGAGTGGAAAAATGAGGGAAATAGGAACGCAGGTAGACGGGGTTATGGAAGCCGATGATATCAAAGAAATTTTAGTTGAAAAGGTTGCGAAAATAGCTACTTTCAGCTGTAACAAGATCTCGTTTAGTGAGCTATGTGGCAGTTTGTTTGAATATTTATTAAATAATGTCACAATTTATTCGTATTTGCTTCATTGTTCTTTTAAGATCATGCTAATAAGGGGAAATATAACACCAATAAGGCAAAGTTGCCATGAAGGTAAAATGCTGTTGAGAGGCAGACAGATTTCCATTCCACCATTCACGCGTACTGAATCTTAACGACCTCATAGAGCGAATCCTTCCTTTCAAAACACACCTCGGTAAGTAGCTGCCTTGGAAAAATCGACATTGCAGTCTGTCATGATTGTGCCAGCTCACAGCTCCCCACCTTCATTTTTACGTCTTCCGGAAATATGGAACTAGGTTTATCACAGTTTACCACTTGAATGTATATAAGTTTTATTGTAAAATATGCTCGAGACCTCATTCCTCATCAAAAATATTTTTAAGAGGACATAATATATTTAGAAAACCACAAGAGCTAACGGCACGGTATGACGCCACTCTGCCTTTCACTTTTCGATAAGCATGTCAGCCAATAAAATGAAAGTAGCCGAGCTGGAGCATCATTCTGCCCTTCGATCTTGGGTGATGTTGGATGATGGGGAGTATAAGTAGTTGATGCATGTAGTTTTTCCGAGTGAATGCGATGAAGGGTGGTAGGATGACATAAGAGGTTAGTTCCAGAATACTTGAAGCAAGAAATGTAGCAGTGTGTCTATAAGTGCGTATGTGTGTGCGTACTGTAGTCGTAATCAGACTCTTTTTCTCTTGTTTCTGACTCAGAGGGTGGAAGATGTAATTAGTTCGAGCCAGATTTCATTATATTTTATTACCTCGAGTAATTATTTCTTGAGATAATACTTTGCCTACCAAGAGTTCATTTATATTGCACAGAGATTTGTTGAGTCCTGTGTTGAAAATGTGTTTGCTGTTGGCTATTCAAAGACCGAAGTTTTCACATGATAACCAGTTTTACTGAATGCGACTTTTTAGATTAAAACAAAAAATTCTCGTAACCAGTTTTTTTTTTACCCTTCTAATATTCTTGATAGCTAATTTATTTTTTTGTGTTGCATCCTTTTTTAAACGAGTACACAGCTGTTCCTCATTGGTAAAGTAATGTAAGTTAGGTAAAGAAAAGGTGTATACAATAATCATCCTTGTAATGGAAAGCTACGCATTAGATTAGCTTCTTCGCTGTGGTGATGCTAAGCTTTTACCACTAGTGTTGTTCATAGATGAACAGTCATACATCTTACTTGTCGCTACAAGCATTACAAAATTTTTAGAATTTTCCACTATACGGCATATCTTTGTGAACATGTACCCCGTGCATAATGAAAACGACAACCAGAAGTGTGACCTTGGTTTTGATATGCGTGCAAATCCTTCACACCAAGTTTTCTTCCATTGTTATATGCAAAACAAAGTGTTTTTGTTTGTCGTAACATACATACGCACACACACACACACACACACACACACATATATATATATATATATATATATATATATATATATATATATATATATATATATATATATATATACTGTGTGTATATATATATATATATATATATATATATATATATATATATATATATATATATATATATATATATATATATATATATGTGTGTCTACCTCTTCGGTTTGTCAACATTTTAATGATGTCTGTGGCGTTCCAATTTATACGTTTATCAACATTTTAATGATGTCTGTGGCGTTCCAATTTATACTGTAACATATAGCTGGAAATAATATTAACTACAAAACAGATATGGCTTTAGGTTGTCCTTTTCATGTTCCTTTTAGTTTTTAAATTAGCCTGTTTATAATAATTATAAACAGGCCATCTTAAGAGCTTAAGCAACATGAAAATGATGACTTAAGTTTTTTTCATAATTATTATGGAAAATATATTTCAATTTCAAGTTGATTTTTGCTTGCTAACTCTGATAATACTAAAATAACTGGTAAAATTACTATAGTACGTGGCTCATAACACAGTTTTGCAGAGTATGTGATCAGAGGAAAACATTGGGATAGGATAGGTTATTGCTCAAGTTGCACAGGTTGCACTGTGCATGAATCACTTCTCGTTTTTTATTAATGTATACAGTCGTGCATGCATGCATATACTTACTTTATATCTGCATTTTTCCCCATCGCTAGTTCTGTGTCAGGCAGGCTTTTGATAACAGTTTCATGTTTTATTCGTTATTTTTTTTTACACTGGCAGCTTTATACAGGGAGAATATTATTTATACTAAAATATTATTTATACCAAAAGATGCTGAGACCGCTGATGTACCCAATTATTGTTAGAAAAAATATTTGAAGCAACGGAGTCTCTTATTGGTAATTTACTCAAGAATGAACATAGCATAGACGATCAGAGGTTTGGTTTTGAGACAGACACACACACACACAGAGAGAGAGAGAGAGAGAGAGAGAGAGAGAGAGAGAGAGAGAGAGAGAGAGAGAGAGATTTCATGAGTACTTTCGCCCCGAATGAAATAGGATCTCGTTAGTTTTATGTCTCTCGTTACTTCTCTCTTTCCTTTAAAACTGCTACGCACAACTGTCTGATAACCGCCAGGTGCATAGTTCAAGCTGTAATTATGCGACAAAGTTATACTGGCCTTTTAAGGAAACGCGCCGATGCCGTTCATTTCCGTTCCCGGTTTTGGGAACCGATTCCAGGGTATAAACTGAACGCGCCAGCACGAGGCTGGAGAGTGAAAGAGAAAGAGATCCTAATGTAGATGTTATTCTGTCACGAAGACACGATGTCCTTGCGCCCTTTACACATTGCTGTTGCACTCGACTTTACATGTCTTGCCCTTCGTCAGGGCCTGAAGGTGACATCATCTCGTAATACGAGATTCTTTATGACTGGTTTGTTGGAAAGGGGATTGCAAGGGCCTCTGGTAATGCAGAGCTTGATATCATACAATCCAGTAGGGAGTGAGGACTGGCTGTAATTGCGCTTCGTGAGAATTCACATGAAGAAATGAGAGAGAGAGAGAGAGAGAGAGAGAGAGAGTTAGATTCATTAAAGTAAAGTGGTTGGCATGAAAGTGTCGTGATGCCGAGCCACACAGGTGTAAATATTTGGCTCCATTTTAATGGGTTTACCCAATTTTCTCCAAGCCATATAAATATGTGGGAGAAGCAGCTATAGTGCGTGAAAGCGTTTGGAATTTTTAATCGATTTTGATCTCGCAGAAGCCAAGTAGCATATATTTGTTATGTTATTTTTTTATTTTATTTTTTTTTTTTTGTCTGTTTGGATATAATAATTATTGGTGTCTTCCATAACGGTTTTTCGTCACCTATACATTTATGAATGTAGCAGCAGTAATAGTAGTAGTCGTAGCCGTCAGTAGAAGGGGTGATCGTGGTAGAAAAACGGATGCACATCGTCCGTATGAAAGAATGTTATTGGTTGTCGGATATCTCGTCACATGCAATAGGCCTTGACAGAAAGCGAATACGTGTTTGCTCTGGCACCGTTCGCATTTCATACACGTCGAGCTGAAAAAGAAGAGAAAAAGTATCGTTATTTTCATCGACTGGTCTACTGTACATGTTGAATGATTGCAGTTCGAAGTTTGTGTTGTTGCACTTTAGATGCCGAGAATATTTGATGCATGTCGGATTGAAAATGCATTGCCCTCATGTGAGAGATAGTAAACACTCAAAAATTTTAATGTGTAGTTATTTGTTATTACGCTTTAGGAACAGTTCTATGTACGCGTTTTCCTTCTTAAATACTTCAGTAATTTATTCTTTTATACGGTAGTATGTTTAAATGTATGCAAATGTTTGTTAAAGCCCTCCTGGGCCTCTGTAGGCTCATAGGGCAGGCGCTGATCTCCTGTTTCTTAGGCCGACAGCCAGTGGGGACAGGTCCCTATGTCTATGACACGTGGCCAGCGTGTCTCTAGGCCCACATGTTTGTCAGTAATAATATAAAAAAAAAAGTTTTATAACAGTATTCAAGTGGATGCAATATAGAACACAGAAAAGTATATTTCTATGATCGTGATCTAGGAGAAGTTGTAATTTTGCAAAACCGAATCTAGGTCAGTATACAACAGCTTGTACTGTTACGTTCACCCAAAACTTCCCACAACGCCTTCCGTTTCAAATACTCATACTGGAGGTCCACGGAAACCTGGGGATTGGTTTCTGTCACACTCTTCTATCTTGAACTTATTTTCGCACTTCCAGATTCCAATCTCTTCCATCCCATCCAGCAAGCGTTTTGTCTGTTTCCCCTTTTCCCCCAAAAAAACTGGAGTGTACACACTTGGTCTTTTACACTGTTAAATTCTTATATATATATATATATATATATATATATATATATATATATATATATATATATATATATATATATATATATATATATATATATATACACACATATACATACATACATACATACATACACACACATTAAATATAGTGCAACGGGTGGCATGCCCAAGTTTCGAGTTAGATAACCCAGATTTGAATCCCAGGAGAGAACGGACTTTCATGGGCACGTTCCATCAAAACGCATAGTTTTGCTGTCGATGTACGTAGTGAATTAGGTATACTTGGTACTCAGTGGAGCGTAACAGCCAACGTGAACTGGAAGGGCAACGATTTCGGGAGCAACTTTCCAAGTGAAAAAGGTGAATTTATAAGGCAGATGCGTTCATATTGTTGGTATGCTCTTTTTAATTGGTAAGAAGTATTTATTGCCTCAGTAGAACTGAGATATATACAATATATGATCTCTTTATGCTATTTATATACCATAGACATTTCCTTCTATATGTGATCAGTCTTTGCCTGGGACACGAAATCAGGGATAGATTTATGGGATAATGCGCCTTCCAGCTTGTGGTTGGGAGGGAGCTGGTGGGGGATGGGGACGGGGCCCTTTCCCGGTTGGTTGGGATTGATTTTAGTGAGGGAAGGAGCAGCGAGGATCTGTATTTAGCCGTCTATGGGGAGGCTGACTAATGGTTGTGGCGGCAGGAACACTAAATGATTCTCACGCAACGAAATATAAAAGTATACCTTCCCAGGAACAGGATAATAGAAGCTGTCTTGTTATATAAGATCCGAGGGGTAGGGAAGGGTACACACATAAATCTCCAGCAAAGGACCTTCCCTCTTTTGGGGGGTGGGGGAGGAGGAAATTAGGATTTGTAGTGGTGGCTTCTTGCTTTCAAGTTGCTGTACTTTAGTCTGGTACATTTTGTTTGTTTGCTGAGTAGCCTATATGCCGTCAGTAGTTTTCAAAGGATATTTCTATAGATTTCTCCTTGGCTTTAGTGGTGCTGTATAAATTTCAAGCGACATTCGTTGGTTTTGTTTGATATTTAATAAGATAGTGTCTCTTTTAATTATAAAGAGAATGGTTGCGGTGTATTCTAGCTAGGAATTGTATACTCATGAATAATCAGTTATTTGCTGTTGTGTAACTGTCAAGTTCAAATCGATGAAAAACAGCATTGTTCAAACTCTCTCTCTCTCTCTCTCTCTCTCTCTCTCTCTCTCTCTCTCTCTCTCTCTCTCTCTCTCTCTCTCTCGGGAAATCTGCCTGCACAACCTGCTGCGTGAGGTATGAGTATGACGCGTATTACATGCACATCTTAACACTGGTTAATCAGAGTTGCGGTTTGGTTTCGTTTCTAGGGTTTCCTCGTAGGTGGGACTGAATGCTGTCTTTTTTTCTTTTCTTTTTTTTTCTGCGGCGGTTGTATTTGTTTGGTTGCTTATCCCCCCCTCCTCTTCCTCCACTTCAACTATAGCCTAGCTTTGTTGGAAGGAAAATCGAAACTTCTTTTTCTTGTGCCAGAACTAAGGCCTTGGGAGATCTCAAAACCACTTTTAGTTAGTAAGTATTGTTTATCTGTGATACTGGATTGGATGTTTTATTTAATTTCGGAGCGACGTTTACAAGCACGCGCGCACACGCACACACACGTGTGTGTGTGTGTGTGTGTTTTATATGGTAAGCTTAAGTTTCACTGATGACTATCTTTTCTCATATAAATATATCAGTTTGACGTTAAAAGCTGATGCTGTGTTAGTTCTGACCACGAATATTTTTCTTTGGATGAAAAACAAGAAATCTTATTGCCGGATTTTTTATTTTATTTTATTTTTTTTTTTGAGACGAAAGTTAGTTTACTAGCTTTCGTCTCATTTTATGCGTTAGTCAGATTCTGCTTCTCTGTTATATGATAGCAAAATTTGTTTTGGACAAGCAGAATGGTGTTAAATGAGGTTAGTGAAGTGTAAACCTATATTATTATTATTATTATTATTATTATTATTTATTATTATTATTATTATTATTATTATTTAACGATAGTAATTATTCTTGTGGCTCGTGAAGTTTTAATGAACTGTTTTAATGTAACAAGCTAAAGGCTTGCAGTCAGGTTAAGATATGCAGTTTTGAGACTTTTTTTGTCGTTTTTTTCTTGATTAAAAATTGTAAGTGCATTCAATTAGTTATTGTATAGTAGTAAAAGTTTGATTGTGAATGATTGAAGTGTATAACTTTCATAATATTCTTAGATCAACTTAATTAAAATGAATAAATCTGTTGTTTTCTATTGTAATATTATTGGTTCTGTCCTCGTCACGAGTAGTTAGATGGCAATTTTCATGAATGATTATATTTGATTATATTGAAAATCCAATTATCCTTTTATTTACTGTTCCGATCATAATGACACAGGGTAGAATTTATCGTATTAGCGTTTGGAAAAGTTAATTAGCAGGTTCGTAGCCGTTTACTTTTGTAAGCATTTTCTCTCTCTCTCTCTCTCTCTCTCTCTCTCTCTCTCTCTCTCTCTCTCTCTCTCTCTCTCTCTCTCTCATGCAACCAAGAATAGATATTAACTTTTCAGCCTCATCAGCTAAGAGAATTCCGGCGCAGGATAGCAGTAGTAGCTCCGTGCCCTTGAAAAAATGTTTGTTTGAACCCCCAGGGGTGCACTGCACGCCCTTTTCTGTAAGAGGAGATCATAATTGATTTCCGCAGGTGTTCAGCAGTACCCAAGCGTGGGGTCCGCATGCTTCTTGCATGATATATATTAGGTGTACTGAGTTTTAGATGTGTTTGTATGCGGAAACATTCCTGTATGATAACGCTAAGTCAAGACTGTATGAGTCCGATTCATATCCGATAAGAAATCCTTAATACAAGTTGATCGACTGCATTTTAGACTTCAATTTTTATGTTTCGTGTGTGTTATGTGAAATGGATCTGGGAGCGTGTGGGCTTGAATTTTCTTTCACCTGTCTGCGATAGCTAATATCGTTCATTCAAGTGTGCTCATATTTATATTTATACGTTTTGACTTTGTAAGACATGTTGGTGCGAGGGAAGTGATGCTGTCCTTGCTGTGTATGAGCAAGTACCCTGTTGAGGGAGCATAAGTCTTCCCCGTTCGATTTGGATGAGGAAGGACAAAGATCTTGTTAGACTCATGACAAGGTTATGGAGTTCCTTCTGCCAGAAACCTGGCAGCAACAAAGAAAACAATGTTTGTTTGAAGTTTCAGAGGCTTCGCTAGTGTCACCTTTTCCCTCCGGGAAATTCAATAAAATTCATTCCTGACAATTGTCTGTCAAGGGCGACGGCTTTTTGAGTCTGGTTTGATCTATCAAGAGAAACCCAGGTGTCGAAAAAGATATATCTTTTGATGTTCACCTGATATTGAATGCATTTTTTCTTTCTTTGTGTAATATCCGATGGGATGGTAATTGAAGAGGCGGCTGTCAGTGTGGTCTGAATCTGTAAGCGTGACCTATATTATGTATGGAACCTGGAATGTCGTAGGAATAAGGGAATGCAACATTGGAAAGAAAATGTTAAAGGGAGAGGAAAAGAAGGTGACTTGATCTGAGGGATTCGGGATTACTGATCGCTGTTTCAGTTTCGGATATCATGCTTTGCAGCCTGCATGCATGTCACCCAAAACAGTATATTCTTGCCACCAGGCGGAAAAAGGCTGCATGATGCTTTGATTTTGCACATGGCGATGAAATTAAAACCTTTTTGCATTTCTTTTAATTACTTATGACTTTATTCAATGATGTTATTTGGTTTTATTATGTTAATAAGGATTTTTTCTTGCGCTTTGCTCTTATGTACAATTAACTTTTTTGTTACGGTCCCTTTTAACTTAGCATGCTGTGAGACCCCGTAAGTGGATCGTGAGATGCGCCCTTGATGCCTTTCACAGTTTTAAAACTATATGAAGGAAGCGTATTTAAAGGAGGTTTATCGCATTACGGCCTTGCTGAGGGAGGGAGAGAAGAGAGGCACTCCCAGGAGATTAGAACGCTTTGTGAATAACTAACTGGGAGATTTTGTTCCTCGGCTTTTATTTATTCCGGATATCTCTGCATATATTTGAATCTCTCTCTCTCTCTCTCTCTCTCTCTCTCTCTCTCTCTCTCTCTCTCTCTCTCTCTCTCTGTGAGCGTATATTTGATTAATTTCCAAATTCTTGGTGTGTATATGTGGCAAACATCACGAATATTAAAAGATGTTAATTTCGATTTCTAGTAAATATTATGCTTGTCGTATTTCTTTGTCATGGTTGTTTAGCTTCTTGAATTGTATTGTTCGTTTGCTTTTCCGCATGCAGGGATAGGAAATGTTCAGAATACCAACTAGCTGTTCCACATATTAGGCGAACTCTTCGTTCCACCTCTGCGGCTGATGTTCCAGCTCTGCGGCTGATGGTGTAGTGACATTCTTCTTCAGTATTAGTTGTCTGTAAAACAAAACCATTGAGGTGGCTTTGTCTGTCTGTCCGCACTTTCTCTGTCCTTAAATAAAATAAAAACTACTGCGGCTAGAGGGCTGCAAATTGGTATCTTGATCATCCACCCTCCAGTCATCAAACATACCAAATTGCAGCCTTCTAGCCTCAGTAGTCTTTATTTTATTTAAGGTTAAAGTTGGCTATGATCGTGCAGTCTGGCACCGCAACAACACAGACCACCACGGCTGGCTGAGAGTTTCATGGGCCGTGGCTGATAGTTTCATACAGCATTATATGCTGTACAGAAAACTCGGTTGCGTCGAAGAAACTTAGGCGCATTTTTCACTTGTTATGGTTTGTGTTTACTTGCATGTCATGTTCTCTTATTTCTCAGATGAAAAAAAACGAAGTCGTTTATAGTTACTAAAGGAAGTATTTTCTCCCAGTATTGTGTCTCGGCTGTTTATAGTTTCTGAAGGAAGTATTTTCTCCCAGTATTGTGTCTCGGCTGTTTATAGTTTCTGAAGGAAGTATTTTCTCCCAGTATTGTGTCTCGGCTGTTAGTAGTTTCTAAAGGAAGTATTTTCTCCCAGTGTTGTGTCTCGGCTGTTTATAGTTTCTAAAGGAAGTATTTTCTCCCAGTATTGTGTCTCGGCTGTTTATAGTTACTAAAGGAAGTATTTTCTCCCAGTATTGTGTCTCGGCTGTTTATAGCTACTAAAGTATTTTCTCCCAGTATTGTGTCTCGGCTGTTTATAGCTACTAAAGGAAGTATTTTCTCCCAGTATTGTATCTCGGCTGTTTATAGTTACTAAAGGAAGTATTTTCTCCCAGTATTGTGTCTCGGCTGTTTATAGCTACTAAAGGAAGTATTTTCTCCCAGTATTGTGTCTCGGCTGTTTATAGCTACTAAAGGAAGTATTTTCTCCCAGTATTGTGTCTCGGCTGTTTATAGTTACTAAAGGAAGTATTTTCTCCCAGTATTGTGTCTCGGCTGTTTATAGCTACTAAAGGAAGTATTTTCTCCCAGTATTGTGTCTCGGCTGTTTATAGTTTCTAAAGGAAGTATTTTCTCCCAGTATTGTGTCTCGGCTGTTTATAGTTACTAAAGGAAGTATTTTCTCCCAGTGTTGTGTCTCGGCTGTTTATAGCTACTAAAGGAAGTATTTTCTCCCAGTATTGTGTCTCGGATGTTTATAGCTACTAGGAAGTATTTTCTCCCAGTATTGTGTCTCGGCTGTTTATAGCTACTAAAGGAAGTATTTTCTCCCAGTATTGTGTCTCGGCTGTTTATAGCTACTAAAGGAAGTATTTTCTCCCAGTATTGTGTCTCGGCTGTTTATAGCTACTAAAGGAAGTATTTTCTCCCAGTATTGTGTCTCGGCTGTTTATAGCTAATAAAAGGAAGTATTTTCTCCCAGTATTGTATCTCGGCTGTTTATAGTTACTAAAGGAAGTATTTTCTCCCAGTATTGTGTCTCGGCTGTTTATAGCTACTAAAGGAAGTATTTTCTCCCAGTATTGTGTCTCGGCTGTTTATAGCTACTAAAGGAAGTATTTTCTCCCAGTATTGTGTCTCGGCTGTTTATAGTTACTCTAAAGTATTTTCTCCCAGTATTGTGTCTCGGCTGTTTATAGCTACTAAAGGAAGTATTTTCTCCCAGTATTGTGTCTCGGCTGTTTATAGTTTCTAAAGGAAGTATTTTCTCCCAGTATTGTGTCTCGGCTGTTTATAGTTACTAAAAAGTATTTTCTCCCAGTGTTGTGTCTCGGCTGTTTATAGCTACTAAAGGAAGTATTTTCTCCCAGTATTGTGTCTCGGCTGTTTATAGCTACTAAAGGAAGTATTTTCTCCCAGTATTGTATCTCGGCTGTTTATAGTTACTAAAGGAAGTATTTTCTCCCAGTATTGTGTCTCGGCTGTTTATAGCTACTAAAGGAAGTATTTTCTCCCAGTATTGTGTCTCGGCTGTTTATAGCTACTAAAGGAAGTATTTTCTCCCAGTATTGTGTCTCGGCTGTTTATAGCTACTAAAGGAAGTATTTTCTCCCAGTATTGTGTCTCGGCTGTTTATAGCTACTAAAGTATTTTCTCCCAGTATTGTATCTCGGCTGTTTATAGTTACTAAAGTATTTTCTCCCAGTATTGTGTCTCGGCTGTTTATAGCTACTAAAGGAAGTATTTTCTCCCAGTATTGTGTCTCGGCTGTTTATAGCTACTAAAGGAAGTATTTTTCCCAGTATTGTGTCTCGGCTGTTTATAGCTACTAAAGGAAGTATTTTCTCCCAGTATTGTGTCTCGGCTGTTTATAGTTACTAAAGGAAGTATTTTCTCCCAGTATTGTGTCTCGGCTGTTTATAGCTACTAAAGGAAGTATTTTCTCCCAGTATTGTGTCTCGGCTGTTTATAGTTTCTAAAGGAAGTATTTTCTCCCAGTATTGTGTCTCGGCTGTTTATAGTTACTAAAGGAGGAAGTATTTTCTCCCAGTGTTGTGTCTCGGCTGTTTATAGCTACTAAAGGAAGTATTTTCTCCCAGTATTGTGTCTCGGCTGTTTATAGCTACTAAAGGAAGTATTTTCTCCCAGTATTGTATCTCGGCTGTTTATAGTTACTAAAGTATTTTCTCCCAGTATTGTGTCTCGGCTGTTTATAGCTACTAAAGGAAGTATTTTCTCCCAGTATTGTGTCTCGGCTGTTTATATTACTAAAAAGTATTTTCTCCCAGTATTGTGTCTCGGCTGTTTATAGCTACTAAAGGAAGTATTTTCTCCCAGTATTGTGTCTCGGCTGTTTATAGCTACTAAAGGAAGTATTTTCTCCCAGTATTGTGTCTCGGCTGTTTATAGTTACTAAAGGAAGTATTTCCTCCTAGTATTGTGTCTCAGCTGCCGTGCAGATTGCTCTTGCCAAAATATGGAGCGCGTTCATTATAAGGATTCAAGTTTCAACTTGATTTTCATACTACCTGGAACGGCCAAAATTCTCTGTTTTTGGTCAGTTTTTACGTTTGTAGTTTATTAATTTTCATTCTTTTATGGTATTTGAAGCTCGAGTTAATAAATGTTTAAGGAAGTGGTAGTATTTTATGACAAATTTGTTACTATAAGTGATGCTGTAAGAGATTTTGTGCGGATTTGACATGTACTGTATATTTGTTGTGGCCTCCTTCAACTTCTCGCCTTCATTATTATTATTATTATTATTATTATTATTATTATTATTATTATTATTATTATTATTATTATCTAAAACCTATAACCCACTTTTATTCATTAACCTTAGCAAGTTTTTTTGGCGAGGCAGTGTATTAGATGTTAATGATCTATCAGGCAGCTCAAGTTCTGTATTATTGAAGTTGATTTTTATCAGCACATTTAATGGGTAAGAAACCGACCTATAACCCGTTCCTCATAATAAAGAAGATATGCTGAAATCGAATAAGGGAGTATGATTATCGTATCATGGCAGTAGCAAAGAAAGCATCATCATCATCATCGCTTCTGCCGCCCAGTGACGCCAAGGGCCTCCGTGAAATTCCACCACTCACGTTTTTCCTGTGCTTATTTCCCTCAAATCTCCATTCACTTCCAGCCTCCCCTCCTCTAGTTCTTATCCAAGCAGGTGCGGATTTTCCTACTCTCCTGGTGCCCACAGGAGCTCAGCTGACACTGTCGCGTACTATTCTTCCCGGGGTTTTGTGAAGGACGTGTCCCATCCATCTCCATCTCCCTTTCATCATTACCTCTTCATACGGATCTTTTGTAATTTCCGGACTGTCGTACCATCTGACCCCTAACACTCTCCGTAATTTAGTTTTTTTTTATTTTTCAGATCGACAAAATCCGAATGGGCACTAGACTTTTTCGTTTGCAATTTCTGCGTTTGATTTCCAAATCATATTCATTGTTTGATCTGCTTATTTCTGCCGTTCTCTGAATTCCAACTCAAGTGAACTTGTACAGGATATTATTGTTCCTGAATATTTGAATATTGATCCTTTCTCCATCTAATGTCATTTCATGAAGAGCGAAGGAAGCTCATTAACCAATGTCTCATCATTGTCTGAACGACTAAAATCCATATATTATGGAATATTTATTTTCTTTTTAAGAAAGTTTGATGGTCTGATGTTTTTCGTGTGTCATATTAATTTTACCTCATAATAATGTAAAGGAATCATATACGTTCATCATCACAATACTTTGTCCATATGTGGGAACAACGCTGGATACGAATTGCGGAGCTCATATGCTGCAGCCAGTGCAGAAGTTCTGTAAGTGCTGTTTAATGTTTCGGGGGAACCAGGTGGTATATGGATTTCTCTCTCTCTCTCTCTCTCTCTCTCTCTCTCTCTCTCTCTCTCTCTCTCTCTCTCTCTCTCCACATACAAGTGTCTCATGCAAGAACATTGCTTAGTTTACAGGTTCAATGATGTTAATATAAAGTTGATCTCTGTTAGAATTCTTTTAATTCTGTACTGGAAGGAAGTTCACTATTTTCCCTTACGTAATCTGGGAGAGAACTGTACACGTACAGATACCTTTGGGTTAATTTGATTTTTTTTTCTATATGTTTAGCGTCCCAAAAGTTCTGTCGTCTTTAGAAATAAAACTGGGGGTTTCCTTTTTCAAGGTATCCTGGTTTTTGGTCCAAATACTTGTCAGTAATTCGAGACAATGGGTGATTCTCTCTCTCTCTCTCTCTCTCTCTCTCTCTCTCTCTCTCTCTCTCTCTCTCTCTCTCTCTCTCTCTCTCTCTCTCTCTCTGTTACACGGAAGGGAGAGGGCTATACTCCATTGTAGTTAGGCCTTGTAAAGGAGCTGGTTCCAGTGTGTTTGGAATATTAAGTGGAGGGATTCGTTGCGTAGAGATGTAAGACATACCCCAAACTTGCAAGTTGCGGTTATGTTCTGAGCACTTGAACTTGAGAAAAGATTTTTACCTCTTGTATTTTTACCAAAGAGGAGAGTCTTAGAGTTCCAATTTTTTAGGATTCCTTAAATTGCTTTACTTTAGTCGTTTTGTTTTCTTAGGTGATTTTTGAGATTTCGATGATTGTTTTTAAAGACTTTAACTTGTTTAGCAAACGTTCAAGATTTTTCGTATTATGTATTTTTGATATCAAACTGACGAAAGCCGAATTTAGTTTTAAAATGCACACCTTATCCTTGCTAGTACCCAACTTTACGTATTCTTATTATTGTTCTTGGCATTTATAGTGTATCTGAGATATGGGCCACTGGCCAAAACGAATAATTTCATGATACGTCCACTGACTTTCTGTGTATCTGTATAGCAGTTAAAGCTACATTTCAGTTCAGTAATATCATGAGCCATCTCTGTGACACGGCCAATGTAAATCCTGGTACCCAGGACTGGATAAAGTACAAAAGTATAGTAATACAGTATTAACTGTAAGGAGCTCAGGTTTCTGTGAGGTGCTTGAATAGAG
>NC_089750.1:45139026-45144026 GCF_040412425.1 Macrobrachium rosenbergii | reverse complement strand
TCGTTAGTATTTTTGCTGAAGATTTATTATGACAATGCATTTTATTGTAATTTTATTGATTCTCATCCTTGTCTGTTTTTTCAGCCTGATGATGAGGTTTTATACCTCGAAAGCTTGTAATAAAGAATGTTCTTCCTGGTCTTGGCAATATTATTTATCATTAAGCTATATATATATATATATATATATATATATATATATATATATATATATATATATATATATATATATACACATATATATATATAATATATTTACACACATATGCATATATATATATATATGTGTGTATGTGTATATATATATATATGTATGTATGTATGTATGTACACATACATACTATTTAAGTATTTGAAAGTAGTAGTATTGGTTGAAATTCATGCACTTCAAAAGATAATATAAATACACTATATACTTTAGAAAAAAATTACAGAGGACAAATTTGTTTGCAAGTTGGTATATTTAATAGTGTGAAGAGCAGTGGCTGGAAGTATATCAGTTTATTAAGTGACTGAAGCGAAACTGGAAATTCAGTTGGAGAGGATGGGTTTACAGTATGTCTATAAATGTAGTTGAGTTACATGAGTTTGAAAAAGTTAAAATGATAAAAGTTGAAATATTACGCGAAGAGCTTATAAAATTCATAGATAATCACACAGAGTCGGCAAGAAGTATTATTGACTGTAAAGGGACATGAAGAAATAAAATCGTTATGTGGCAGGAGGGTATAATTTAAAGCTTAGTGACAGAACATGGGAGAATGTTTGAAGGACAGTTGAAATTGAGGGTGAATCATCTAATTGAATATCAAGTCAGGCCTATGTGAGTGATAACAGAGAAGAAGGTGTCAGTGTGAATGAGACTGTTTGTGGAAGTGGCTGCTGAGAAAGTAACGAAGGCAATTAAGAGATTGTAGGTTTGCATTGCACAAGGAACCGATGAGGTAACAAATGAGTTGGTGAGGTGTGATGCTGGAAGAGTAATTGAATGGCCGACCAGTGCATGAGGGAAATGCAGAAGGTTTAGGGTCTCGACATGGGTGATTGCACCAGGGAAGGTTTCTGACAGGATTTTGACCGAGAACGTCAGACAAATAATAAAAGAAATGGAAGAAGGGTATTGCGGCTTGAAACAGGGAATAGATTATTCAGAAGAAATAATTTTATGAGAGCGTTGTGAGCGAAAGCTGATGAGAGCATTGTGAGAGAAGGCTGAGAGTATAAGAAAAATGCTGTGTTTATTTTGAATTCATGGACCTAAAAAAGGCTTTTATTATCCAATAATTAGTATGTACGGTGTAGAAGGTAATTTGTTACTAGGATCAAAAGTCTTCAATACGGAAGCAAAGTGTGTTACAATATGTTGATGGGGAGCTAATGGCTGGGTGTAAAAGTAAGTCTGATATGAAGGTGTGCCACGTCTTCATGGCTAGTTAATATTTTTACGGATGGGGTGATGTGAGAAATAAGAGAAGGTATCGGAAGTGGGTACGAAGTTGTTGAGTAAGTGAATGAATCATAAGTAGAGTGCGGATTGTTTCATACTGGCTTGTGATAACTACTTGACTTGGGAAAGTGAAGAAAAACTTCTGAGGATAATGAAATGATTTGACACATGGTGAGAAGGGAAGATTATAAGTAACTGTGACGATGCGTAAGGTTTAGGGGCAAAAAGAAAAAAATGGGCATGAATGTTCATTTTGAAAGTAGAAGTGTTTGATTCCTATAAATCTTCAGTGGGTAAATGTAACAGTAATGATGGGATGAGAGAAGAGGGGAATCACAGAAAAGACGAAGCAGGGGTGATTGCAGGACGTATTCAACTAATCTGAAAGAATGAGTGTATAAGAGAGCAATTATTTGGAATGTATGAAAGGATTAAAGATGCAACTCTCCTTTATGAAAGTGAAGTTTATATTTGAATGTAGAAGGAAGACAAAAGGTTGAAGCAGCTAAGATAAATCTTGTATATAGTGTACGGCATAAGAAGGATTCAGAAAGTCAGGAGTGTACCGATAGAAAGAACTGACAGGTTAGCACAGGAGAAAATTTGATTGGGTGAATTTGAGATGTTGGGTCATGTGGTTAGAATTAAGGAAGTTTTGTTAGTGAATTGCTTTTCATTCAGAGAGAGAGAGAGAGAGAGAGAGAGAGAGAGAGAGAGAGAGAGAGAGAGAGAGAGAGAGAGAGAGCTGGAATGGAATCGTTACGGGAACAGAAGGAACCAAATATCCATACTTCTTAGAAGCATGCTGTTTACGTATATGAAGCAGATAATGTAGTGGAATTTTTTTTTATATATATATATATATATATATATATATATATATATATATATATATATATATATATATATATATATATATATATATATATATATATATATATATATATATATATATATATATATATATATATATATATATATGTATATATATATATATATATATATATATATATATATATATATATATATATATATATATATATATATATATATATATATATATATATATATATATATATATATATATATATATATATATATATATATATATATATATATATATATATATACACATACACAGCATAACCTGTGGTGATGTTTTTTGATAAAAGAATCACGTGTTAAAGTGATTAATATTGTGGGTGTGCGTGCGTGGAGAGAGAGAGAGAGAGAGAGAGAGAGAAAGGGGGGGGACTAGCTACAGAACCTGAATATGTAAACGAGCTTTGGCGAACGAGATAGTGAATGACTCATAAAAGAGGACGCCACCATTGTATTCAATTACAACTCCCCTCCCCCCATTCTCTTCTCTTCACATCCTCATACTCCTTTTGGTTGAGATTGCTGAGGAAGAAGTTTTATGTGTTTGGTTGACGGAACTCGGGAAGCCCTTCTCCATTTCCTCCTCCTCCTCTTCTCCCCTCTCCCCTCTCCCCCCCTGGAAGAGGTGTCTTGCCGTTAATGACGGTGGTTGAAGCACTATACTTTGTTTTCAGGAGATTGCGATTGAAAGCACAGTTTGTCAATCGCACAGCAATCACACGACGAGGGTCGAATGCAATGGGGTCTTTTGCAGTGATAAGAGTTTAGCATAGTTTTAATCCATTTCATCATTTATTGTTTGTAAAGTTCTCTGAATGCCAGGGAGAGGAGACTCATTCTTAGAAATTTGTAAGCTTACTGCTGTACAACACTTTTTTCTGATTTTAGTTTTCACCGAGAATAAAAAAAATAGTAGAAAGCTATAGTCTTTGCATCGAAACGCTGTCTTAAAAAAATTTAAATATATCTTAGGCACCTGTATGGCTGAACAGTTTGTTCCGGATTTTGATTCAGGTCCCCCTCAAGCTTCAGTGAACTGGCCTTTACCTTAGAAGGAAAGCCGTCCATGTATTAACTATCTTTTCGTGTAAAATTCGAATCACTTCGGAACTGTTATAATATTATATTGATTTTATAGAAAGTACATTGAAAACTTCAAAAATTTGTGCACCTGAAACTTTTTCCAGGATTAAGGAAAATTTGTAGAAGTTTAAGGATATTGCGTTCAATTTAGTGACGTTGTGTAATTTTAATCACAGTTTATGGAAGTATTACGAGCATTGTTACATTTTTGAAGAGAAGACGCGTGATTTAGAGTTATTGTAAAAGATAAATAATTGTGCGACGTGAATGACATGCGTGAGCGTTGAGTGAAAAATTGTTCATGTGCGGATGCGGGTCTCACACACACACACACACACACACACACACACGTAACGCTAGGCTGGTCTGGTCTTGGCGAATTCCAAAAAAAAAAAAAAAAAAAAAAACTGTAAATTTGGATTTTTAAGGTTTCAGGTAAACATAAAATACATAAAAATGCAGATAAGAAGTGCTAGTAAGGGTACAAGTAAACATTGTCATAAATATAGTTCATATAAAATATTTGCAGGTGTTTACCCTGGTGGTCTTACTGAGGTGTATTTTGTACCAGTCACATGGAACACGTGTAGTCAGTAGTCATGGCTGTGAAATTTGTCCTCATATCTTTCGGACTTGTTCGTAGTGTTTTGGGTTAACAGAGTTTTTTTGGGTCACGTGATTTTTCCTACTTCTCAGAACTCGTAAGTAGGCCACGTAACAAAGTTTATATTTATATATATATATATATATATATATATATATATATATATATATATATATATATATATATATATATATATATATATATATATATATATATATATATTTCAGTTGCCAAGACAATTAGCTTAGGTTTTATAGAATTTAGTATTTGGAAATTGCTTGGAAAAGTTTGGTTGATTTTTTTCTTTGATAGTTGTGGAAGTAATCTTGTGTGCGTTATTTTTTTAAATTTTGTAGTCAGAGAAAACATGATTTTTTCATGTTTTATTTTTCGTGATATTTCTTGGTCGGAATTACGTCCTCAGTGATGAATATCTTACAAGAATATAATTATGTGTTTCAAGTCATGTGGATTACGTTCATGATCGTTTACTCTTTCTGAGATTAACGGTGAATGTTCTTTGGTACAATAGATTGTGCCATATGTTGCTCTTAGAAATGTGGGACAGTAATTGATTTAATTTATTTGTATGCAATCCGCCGACTCATCAAAGTGAAAGGATAGACTGTAAGAATCGCCAGGTGAGCAGTAAAAGTGAACGTCCCAAGTAATTAAGGAATGAGGAAGTGATTATCTTGTCATGTATTTGGGAAGGGAAGTACACTCCCTCCTTGTGGTGTGTGGCGGCTTCTTTTATTCTAGAACTTCGTTCAAAAGAAAGATATTGCCATTGTCGTTCTACTTTTATATTATAATTGCTTGTTTGATTATATATATATATATATATATATATATATATATATATATATATATATATATATATATATATTATATATATATGTTCGCATATATAAATATGTATATATATATATGTATATGTATATGTGTATGTATGTATGTATGTATGTATGTATGTATGTATGTA
>NC_089750.1:45124026-45136526 GCF_040412425.1 Macrobrachium rosenbergii | reverse complement strand
TTTGGTTCTCCCGTTAATCTTTTGGTAATGGTCTGGGAGGTATGGGAATATGTGACCGATTCAGCCACCAAAATGTGTTGCAGGGGTTGGTGAACTAACTAATTTACCGTGAACAAATGTAAAAATGGGTTTATTTAGAATATTGTAAATTTTGAGGAACTGATGTATGCTTGCACAATCAGTTTTTCTTTTCGTCATGCGTTAATCGTTGATTCACAAGTTAGAGGATTATTGACAAAAAAATATTCCGTCTGGTTGCCTCTGAAGCCACTTGTTGTAGATGAAACTGAATATGATTTATTTATATACGTGAACTGGTGCACTATTCCGAGTTGGTGGGAAATTCAAGGATTTGGTTTTCTTGAAGCCTGTCTTTCTCACATTGCCGGAACGACTTTGCGTTCGTTTATTTGTTATTGTTTTGAGCTGCATTTTTCTTCTGGTCATTTTTTCCAGAGACGATTTATGAGCTCGGTTTTGGTGTTGTGCATTCTGCAGGAAGGTTGGCTCACATAAGTCGAATGATGGCTTCCAGTAATAGAATCATTCAATTAAGATTATCACTCTAACGGTTTTTAATCTCTTCGGAACATCCGGATCCGAACAACGCCCGTTTGTTATTGATTAATTACTTGAGGACTGACTTCTCTCGAAAACTGCTTGGGATACGAAGCCAACTCGTTTTTTACCGATAACTTGAGCCCAGACACAGAAGCTTTAGGTGGTGTCATGAGACTTGCCTATCCAGTTTCACAAACCAGATCAGCATTGTTACCTCATTTCAGTGCGGAAAATAACAGTTGCTTTTGCCTGAAACTCTTCAAGTCACATGAATCGTACAACCTGTTTGGCCTGAGACTTGCAGAGTTTGGCCACTGTGCTGACAGTGATGCACAGTCAAACTAGTCAGTCACTGTTCGTGTGACTTGTTGTCTTGAGAGCTTTGCACCATGAAACTTCATATAGGCAGGGATGTTTTGATTTTGGACCTAATGCCGCCGTTGTGATACTGAGAAAATAGAATCTGCCTATTCTTAGAATATATGGTAACCGGAAAGTTTAGGGCAATTAATGTACAAAAAAAAAAAAACTTGTGGGTGCTGTTTTTAATTTGAGGAACAAATAAAATAAGTGAGCAGCAGTGAACGTGCTTATAAGAGTCAAAGATTCTCTCTCTCTCTCTCTCTCTCTCTCTCTCTCTCTCTCTCTCTCTCTCTCTCTCTCTCTCTACTTTTGTAATCAATATTGGTAGTGGCAGCGTCGTTGTCATGTCACATTTATGGATGAACGGGCTCCAAGGGGGCAGTTTATTCATTTATTCCTCTGGCTGTAGAGGATTGTATCGACAGGCGTGTTGTGGGAGCGGTCAGCCAGTGAAAGTAATGGGCCCGTTTCATAACGGCTCTCCTTTATCTGATTATTACTGATGTACTGACAGCAGTAACGCTTGACAAGTATTCGCCCATGTTAAATATGGCCGGCGGATAATCCTTATAATAGTGATGCATATTGTGTGGGGTTCCGTAATGTGTGATTTTTTTTTCTTTAGAGTTTATTGTGATGTTTATGTAGCTAATATATTTTGTTGGGTTTATTATTGTTCGTGGAAGCGCCGGAAAAGTGAGAGAAAAACTGAGTGAGAGGGACCAGGGATTGAATAAAGGTTAGCATGTCCGGAGGCGTTTTACATTGATTAATAATTTCCACGCGGGATAAACAAACACTTATTGGGTATATGCATCTCTTTATTAATTAAAGGTCTCGTACTGTTTGATAATTTTTAGATTAAAGAAAAGTTACATTGTTATGCATTCCAAATGAGCAGCTGGGCCTTAATAATATCAAGAAGTATTTTTTCCATATTTTAGACTAATTCATTATATAGCACTGGAATACCAGTAGAAGTATGGTTGATTTTTTGTCTGATTTAAAGTAATTTCAATCGTTTTCCGAATTAGAAACTTGTCTTATTTTACTATCATAAAGAAAGTCCGTAGCGAACCTCTCTTAGGTGTGTGTTTGTGTAATATTCTCAGTCTACTTCGAAATAAAGTAGGTCACAGTATGATTACCCCATGCTTATAGTGTACTGGCAGATTAGTCTCTTTCAATCAAGCAGATATATTTGATTGTAATAGAACAGTCCATGTAAAGGAATGACCAGCAAGAAAAATCCAATAGTCGGTTTAGAGATGAGATAATCTTAAAAAAAAAATGCATATAACAACGTAATCGCAGAATTAATGTTAACCTATGCTCTCTACCAAAGCCTCTACGCAGCTCCTGGCTGTCAGTATTATGGCAACGAAGACACGGTTCCTGAGATCTGTTCGGTCGGGACTACCTGTCCTGGGCTTTTTGAGTCAAACTTTGTCAGTAGCATTTATACTTAGCTTAAATTTCTTGATTAAACGGAAGGCTGGCAGACACCTTTCAGTTTCTTCGTGTTTCAATTTGTTACTTTTCTTAAAATATAACGGTGTTTTTTAACCTCTTATTTTTAGGTGTCGTTACCTTTTTGGGAAAAGTACTGCTGAAATGAGTGAGACGACCAAATGAAAGAGATGAAGGTGAAAGCGTAACGTAAAATCATAGGCACCCACACTGGGGAAAAGGATGCCATCAACAACAACCGCATTGATAGTAATATTGATAAATGGTAAGGCGTAAATCCATGTAGTTTAACAAAGAAGAAAAAACAAGATAAAAAAACTTTGATTGAATCATTGAATTCTAAATTGACTTTAGTGACAAAGGAGTGAAAGCAAGGCCATGCAATTTGTAATCATCCATTACATCGGTATATTATTTTTAAGAAGTGAATGACATATAAAGGAAGGTCGAAGATAGAGACGTATATGAAATTTTCAGCCTTTATACACTAGGATTATTCTCTCTCTCTCTCTCTCTCTCTCTCTCTCTCTCTCTCTCTCTCTCTCTCTCTCTCTCTCTCTCCATGAAAGATTGATCCTTTAGTTTTACAGCACGTGCTGATTATTTTTTTTTTCACTTTCTTCAGACAGAGAAATGAGTCACGCGCGTTGTCAATCAGTATGCGTCATTGCAGAGCAGTGCAAGAACAAACGAATCAGAATCATTTCCAGGTTTTTAGTGCATTGTTCTTGGAGGAGGTTAGCTATTGCCATTGTTAGTGGAGTTTACGCTTATCATAATCATTGTAAACCGAGTAAATATTCATTTTTCGGTACTGGGGCGTGAGCAGTCGAGCGAATAAATAATAGCACGTGAATGATTTCCTAGAATCATAAATAGGGAGAGGAGTAGCGCACCTGTTACTACTACTAATAGTAGTGGTAATAGAGACCGCCAAATATTTTCGAAACAAGTCACCCTTAGACTCACTCTCGTAATTAGTAAATAAGCGAACTGACAGATGATTGATTCGCGTGTTAATGATGTAAAATAAAGGTAACCTACAGCTGATTTTACTTTGCAAAACAGTGTTTGTTTTCATGATATAGGAGCAAGTGAACAAAAATAGTAGAGACTAGCAAATCACTGTACTAGCATTATAGTAACAAGCTCTTGGATTGGCTTTGTGTTTTGTAAAGAAGGTTTTGGAACACCGTTTTTTAATTACTCTTATTTTAACCTAATTATTTTGTGCTGTCTAGCATTTCCATGCATCTTATGAACAAAGCGTTCAATGTTTGATCTTGGTACAAAATAAAAATAGCTTTCTCTGCATAAACCCGTTTAAAAGATTGAAAATCCTTCTCATATAACGGTGTTATATGAACTTTAATGTCTCCATAATGACTTCCTTAATCAAGAGAGAGAGAGAGAGAGAGAGAGAGAGAGAGAGAGAAAAGTCTAACTAAAATGAATAATTTCCTTTGTGTATAAACAATACATTTTTTGTGGGAGTGTCTATGATAAGGTATTTTTTTTTAGTTTATACCACCATGCCTATTCCGCTCATGCGCTTATTCGTTCAAGACTAAAGATGCCAAACGCCCATATATAACTCTTCTTGTGTATTCCGAATGGAGGTCATTTATTCATTAGAGCAGTTGGCTCCCGTGAAGCAGCTTGTTCCTTCATTGATAAGACACTCGTGTACGGTCATTGATTCGTGTCAATAATAAATCAGATGCACAATCTATACTTATCTTTCCTTGTCTGAATGGACAGGTAAATCTCATTATGGCCCTAATATGCTGGACTCTAGAGCTACATTCGTGGAATGGTACGTGTTCAGGAATTCCGGTTTTGCACGACATCTCTCTCTCTCCCACTCTCGCACTCTGACGTACAACACTCGCAGACACACATACTATTATATACATACAATCGTTCACACACAATCAGTGTATATATATATATATATATATATATATATATATATATATATATATATATATATATATATATATATATATATATATATATATTATATACTTATATTTTATATATATATATATATATATATATATATATATATATATATATATATATATATATATATACATACATACAGTATATATATACTGCGTGTGTTGTCATTGTACATATCAGCAGGTTAGGTTTTTCGACATTGATGTCCCCCCCCCTCTCTCTCTCTCTCTCTCTCTCTCTCTCTCTCTCTCTCTCTCTCTCTCTCTCTCTCTCTCTTTGAGCCCATGCTAGGTCCTTTTTATTAGTGATATTTTAGCGTAAAAATAATTTCCCTTAATATTTCTGTGGTGTTACTAATGTTTGGTTCAATTGTTTGATCTGATACAAATCAGCAAATGATTTTTTTTATAAAAAAATATGATGAATTTGGCGACAGTCTGGCGATTCTTGCGGTTAGCGTGTAAGCTGTTCTCAGCATGATTACAGGTAGCCGTCAGCTAAGCTTGGAAAGCGAGTGAGAGCGAAAGAAAATTGATTTGTAATTTTTCGATGTCGAATAATTTTTGGTTGTGCTTTCATGCTCTTGTAAAGAAACCTCGTCAGTGCTCTCTCTCTCTCTCTCTCTCTCTCTCTCTCTCTCTCTCTCTCTCTCTCTCTCTCTCTGTGTGTGTGTGTGTGTGTGAAAAGTGACAAGGTCGTTGGGTTCATGTCAATACAAGATTGGCTTGATTTAAATGTCTACTGGTTCCCTATGTGATATTTGCGAGCTCTCTTCCTTTCTGAGCTTTCTTGTTAATGGAATGAAGTGAATAGAACCTTCTCTCCCCCCCCAACTTTGCGATTTTTCACCCAGACCCTGCGCCATCGTTGCTGAATGAAGTATTATAACTTTATATTTGTGGCATTTTTATTGTTATGCTCTCATGCTTTGATTTTTTATTGGAATTACACTTTGAATAACGTTTGAAATGGTACGAGCAATAAAGCAGGGAAAAGCGAACGAAACTTCTAGATTGCCACGGAGGTCGATTCTAATCCCGCCACGCTCCAGAAAAAGTAATCACGTTCGACAAACAGCACTGAACTGTTTGCCTCCAAATGTTTCGTCGTTACACGCCGAGTTGAGTCGCATTACACAAGTCAAAAGATCTCATCTTTCCAGAAGTGTACTTACATAGTGCACTTATACAGCAAGAATGGTTACAATAAAAGGGAAGTTCCAGACGGTAAGTCCCCGAACTTACGACGTTACGTGCCTTCTTTCTGCCTGTTTTGCGAGACAGGTGGCCGCGGGCTGGATGACAGCAAGTCTAAACGGTCATTGGATTACCCATAAGCCATCGTTGGCCCAAATACTTAATAAATTTTGTCTTCCAAAAATTTAGCTTTAGAACTGAATTAGGACGCCAGGTCCTTCAAAGTTTCCTAGATGCCTGGATTCGACTCCTGCCAAAGAAAGTGGAAGTTTCCTCGTGTTTCCCATTCAAGATATAGGCTTGTATTGATACAAGTATTGAAAAATGTGTGAGGAAGTCGATAAGTTAAATACATATAGGCTTGTATTGATACAAGTATTGAAAAATGTGTGAGGAAGTCGATAAGTTAAATACATATAGGCTTGTATTGATACAAGTATTGAAAAATGTGTGAGGAAGTCGATAAGTTAAATACATATATTAATATCTGGTAACCGTGACCTCTCTCTCTCTCTCTCTCTCTCTCTCTCTCTCTCTCTCTCTCTCTCTCTCTCTCTCTCTATATATATATATATATATATATATATATATATATATATATATATATATATATATATATATATACATACATATATTATATACATATATATATGTATGTATGTTTGCATGTACTGTATATGTATATATATATATATATATATATATATATATATATATATATATATATATATATATATATATATATATGTGTGTGTGTGTGTGCGTGTGTGGTTGTTTTTGGTGTTTAATATTTGAAAGAAAGAAAAATGTAATATGTTAAAATAACAAACTACCATGCTTAAATCACCTGTATCAAATCTGGCACCCAGGTATCATGGTGGAGATAGGTTGATTTCAATTTTAAGTACAGCATATAAATTCAAGACGGATATGTAAAGCTGAGTCGAAAATAACATATATATCTTGATGGCTGAATGGTTTTGGCCAATGTTGCTCTACTTCCAGCTCCAAAAGACAGAGCTTCGAGTCTTGTTCAGGTTAGAACATCATAATTATATGATTCCCTCTGGATGTAAGGTATCCCCAGGGCAAAGTTATTTCGACATTGATATAGCATTATGTGGCTTAATGTTTGAAAGTTAAAAAATTACATAAAACTAATAAAAAAATATATATATATATATATATATATATATATATATATATATATATATATATATATATATATATATATATATATATATATATATATATATATATCTGCGTGTGTTAAAATCTGCGATATCAACGGTTATATGTCCATAAGAATTTCTGGTGTTCAGTTTAATGGAAAACGGGTCAATGGACATATTTGCAAACCAAACCCCGTTTGCACGCAGTTCACCTCATTAGAGTGCATGTTTGCCCACCGATAAGTTTGATACTTAGGCCTTCAGTGGTGACGACATTTTGCAGGATTTTGTATTCTTAGTCGTACTGCCGATTGCTTTGTTTCGTACAGTTCACGACTGGGAGTCTGCCTGAATCTCACTGAATATTTCAACTTGCATATTCGGGTCAAATTTGATATTTTTAAGGTCGGCCATTGAAGTATTGTGCATGGTGGACTAGCTCTGTCTGATGCACTGGTATTTGTAGGATAATTTCTCTCTCTCTCTCTCTCTCTCTCTCTCTCTCTCTCTCTCTCTCTCTCATTTGGATTTGCATTTTCCAAGGCTCTTTGGGGTTTGGTGGAGAGTTAAGCCGGATGCTGGCCTTTGATAACACTCACGTTAAGATGGGTTTGGTCAACATAAGATGCATTCCAGACCAGTATTTACGCAATGTGAATTGCTCGTTACTGATTTACTAAGAATGCCAGTGGTGATCGCTAATTTTTAAAGAGAGGAGGATTAAATGAATGATTTTATATATATATATATATATATATATATATATATATATATATATATATATATATATATATATATATATATATATATATATATATATATATATGATTAGTATCACTTTTGTATGTGATTCATTTATCACACATTACCACAGGTGGAAAATAAGAGACGGGTGTAGGTCTGACTAGTTTCGACTTTATTTCCAAGCCATTGACGGAGGAAATACAGTCGAAACCGGTCAGGACTCTTCACCCCGTCTCTTATTTTTTCACCTGTGGTAATGTATATGATTATATATATATATATATATATATATATATATATATATATATATATATATATATATATATATATATATATATATATATATATTATTACGTGTGAGAGTCTTGGTTGATCATGTATTATTCAATTTACGTAAATTTTACGGCCCTGCAAACCAAGATTACACGTAACCTGTCACTTGAAGCCAAAAGTTAACCTCAAAGACAGACGTTAATTAGCCAAAGGTCGCCAGTTAAGGGTTATTAACCTTAACAAAGAATATTTGAGATGAATTTGATTTTAAAGCAACGGTTCTCCCAAACATTCGGTATTTGAGGCATACAAAAAAGCATCGAGATTTAACCTGATTTTGCTTACCCTAAATCCTAGGTATTTTACTGGAATAATGGGGTTGAAGCTAACAATAAAATAATTTGACTTAATCTAGACTTCGTGAACACATATACCGTAAGTGGTGGCTGAAGGGGGAACAAAGGAAATTTGAAATACAGAAAACAAAGGATAAAAGAATGGGCGAAGTTTTGAACAAAAAGTGACTTTACCTTAGGACGAACGTTGTGCGCATCAACGACCGACGTGGAGTTCTTGCAATTGTTTCTTCACTTCACTAATAGAATAATAGACAAAGAAAGGGGGAAGAGGTCCAACTGGACGTGTTATCTCTCCGAAAGCTTGGTTCTCTCTCTGAAGTTCTCTGACCGAGCCTAGGTCAGAACAGTCCCACCAGGTGTCCACGTTCTTGTTTTCAAAACATTCGCCATGAGACAGGTAGAAAGGAAAAAGGGCCTTAGGACCACCTATTTTTAAGGCTGATATGGGAATTTTCCTATAGGGAAAATGGCTAAATGCTACCTATCCTTCTCCAACGGACGGTAAGGTTTTGAACTGAAGACGCACCTATATAGACAATGTCTTTTCCCGGTCTCAGTCAGGCTGATATTTTTACAATCAAAAGTTATAACAGCAGTAATATTTGTAAAAATATATATATATAGAGAGAGAGAGAGAGAGAGAGAGAGAGAGAGAGAGAGAGAGAGAGAGAGAGAGAGAGAGAGAATGTGTATAATATATTTAATGTGCATATTTGTATATATAAACATATACTTACATATAATACGTTTATTTATATATATAATTATATATATACATGTATGTATATATATTTATACATGCATACATATACATACATACACGTTTATATACCAGGAGCATCTTTATCATAAATATTTTCGTGATGAAAATCGAAAATGCTAACGCCCTTCGGAGCAGCATTACATAAGAGATGGAGGCGAATCCCACAAGGCACGGGCCAGAGCTCGTTCATTTATTTGCCATTTACTATTAGAGGCGATCAGTGGAAAGTCTGTTCGAAAATTGGTGGGAAGTTGAGAAGTTAAAAGGTCAATGTAGTTAATACAGATACATAGTTTTGGTGACTGCGACGAGTAGATAGATTATTCATATTTCAACACCTGAAGTGTAAACCGCTTTGCAATACTTTACTGTGGCGAGGATGGTTTTATTTGAGCTTAAGTAAAAGTATCTGAACTTTCCTTATGTGTTTGTATGCATAAAAATGAATTCTTATCTTTCTTCTTAGTGTAATGGGTTAGTCATAGCTTCATTCTCACATTCGGATTTGAGTCTTTCAGTTGAAAGCATATTTAAAATGTAGAGGGAAATTGAGATTTGACGAGTCTGTTATAATTGTTGAACATTAATAATCTGGTACATGTGACCAATGTGATTTAAATACACACACACTTACATACACAGACGTCCCATCGCGCATACCGCAACAATGTAATCCTCATCAGAGCTGAATTATTGCAAGCCACAGGGGAAGTGGTGTATGCCCTCGTACTAAAGTGAAATCTAAAGTTATGTACTACATATTTTTAATGTCTGTGGAAACCAAATAATCGCCATGGGCGAATCCGGCATCTTTTATGGAGAAACCCCCGTAGAGCGACGAGATACGCAGCCAGTATACTTAAAGAATAATAGAGCGACGGTAGCTCTTGCTTGAACAGACTTGAAGCCTCTCCAGCCATTAAAGCGCATAATCTTTCTTGGATGCCCTTTATCCTTTAGATTAGTATTTATCCACAGGCAGAGAATCTGTGTCCTAGCAATTCAGTTATTAGATCGAGAAAATTATAAACATAGAATTACATGAAAAGCAGCATATCTCGGGAAACCAAAACAGTAGTGTGTGGCGATATCAGATGAGTGTTGCTGTATCTGTTATAATGCACCAAGACTGTTCAACTGGTTTCACAATAAAGAGTGAAAGTTTTTGGTGCTGGGTAGTGAGGCATAGTCTAAAAATGGGCCAATGGATATCTTGCGGTGATGCAAAAGTCATGATTGGCATTATTGGAAGTGAAGGTAAATATCGCTATTTTGTCTAAAATATAAAGAGTCTGGTAGGCCGTTGACATCTAGTAGTGGCAGAACAAAATATTTGTAGCCTTTGGTATTAATGTCAAATCTGTAATTTTAGTGAGCCTTTTGAACGATATCAGTTCCCTCGCGGTATTGAAAGCTATAGTTTAAGTGGTTTTGGCAGAGCAACCCTGGACTGTTAAGTAATGAAAAATGTATCATTCAGCACAACACGGCCCGTGATTGGCTTATCAATAAATTATGGTATATTAATGAAGTCAGACTCCACTAATTATGGTTTATGAGTGCCGTCATATCCTACTAATTATGGCTTATCAGTAGTTATACTCCACTAATTATGCCTTATCAGTGAAGTCGTACCCCACTAATTAAGGTTTATCAGTAAAGTCATGTGGGACTGGGGGAAGAAGATGCTAGGAATAGAAATAGATGGGGAAAGTTGATTCGAGCGGCCGACCCTCCCTGCTATACAGTGGGACTAATAAGGTCGAAAGAAGAAGAAGAATAGTAAAGTCATGCGCCACTAACTACATGATTTTACGGTTCATCCTTACCACTTTCAAGATTAGGGTAAATCTAATTCATTAGTACAATATTATGCAAAATCGAACATGCGTTGTAAGAATAGCCTCATCGAAATACTGTACTATTTAATTTTCTAAACTAAAAACCACAGAAGTCACAGAGCTATTCCCTGTGTAACGTCGGAGCATATAGGCCTAGGGTCACAGAAAACGCCACCCACAGCATCTGTCTACTGCCGATCACCTGAAGATCTAAATGAGGATCACACCTGTTCCTGTAGGCATGCTGGCTCTCCGGAAACAACTTTGTGGATTCAAGGCACTTATTTATGGGCTTAATGAGCCTTTACAACAACGTTAGAGAGCACTGGAAGGATGAAGTTCTTCCTGTAATTATTGTAACCATGACTTTCACAGTCACTGAGAACAGGCACCATAAAGCATAATTTCCACTCTTTAGGCAAAACTAAGCGAAAACAAAGCAAGTGAAAATGTGCTAGGACTCGGTGAAAGGATGTGAGATTTTTTTTTCTTTTAGTTGGGAAATCCATATCTTGGTTATCACCTCCCTAAAGGCTGAGGTCTTTTGATCCCTATAAAACAGTGGTGAGAAATTCCTTAGGTTAATCAGTCGATGCTGGTTCAGCCTCATATGCTGTTTGAAAGGGGTGTTGTGAAAAAATATGGAGCAGTGAGTACTGCCATTTGTGTTTTTACATGCTTTTATTTATCTTGACTTTTGCGTCCGTCTGTTTGGGTCAAAACTTGCAACTCAATTTTCGACCTGTTTACTTTGTCCAGTGGACTTGAAATTTTGCATGGTTACTCAGTCCAAGTGGCAATACAACCTAACATCAGCAGTGACCTCTAGTGACCTATAGTGACTTCTCCCAGTATCTCAGGATTTTTATGAAAATCTTCGGATTTTTTAAACCTTCTTTGACTCGGTAGAATAAGTTAATAACTCTACGGATTTTTCAAACCTTCTTTGGCTCGACAGGATATCACGTTCAATTTCGTTAACTACAATAAAAAATCAGTTACAATTTCTGTCAAAACTAAAAAGTATAAAATAAAAAAAAATGTAAACGCGCTTTTATTAAAATGCAGTAAAAAGTAGAAAATAATTTTTTGAGACACCAAGATTTTCTTGCCATTGATCATGTCTATCTACAAAAATAAAAGCGTGGGCGTCAAACGTGGCAGGAAATGAAATAACAAAATATGTTACTCTTCTTGTAGCATTTCCTTCCATGCTTGGCGCCCACGCTTTTATTTTTTGTAGACATGGTTAATTGTAAGAAAATCTTGGTGTGTCCATAAGTTATTTATTACTTTTTAGTACGTTTTAATAAAATTATGTTTAAACAGTTTTTTTATAATTTTTCATTTACGTCTGTGTTTAGGAATAATGCGTGTGTGATAAACTTATTCAGTTTCATAGCCACAAGCTACATTAACCAATGGCTACATATTCGTCCAAGCCTTAACAACGTATACTACTTCATCCTTGTCCTTGTCTCATATTTATGTGAAATCATTATGAGAGTACTTCTAGAGCTTAGAATGTGCAATGCAAAGGCTCATTACAATTTCAGGTCACAGTTTCATGTTTGGCAATGTGTGTTGGCAAACCAAACAAAATATTGTGACACTTGGATATTTTTCTTTTACTGTTTTTCATATTCTCCGATGCCAAGTTTTGAATGTTTTATATTTTCATACTCGTGGAATTTGTGATCTTGGTTTTAGTTTAAATTCTTTCTACAGGTAGTTTCAAAACACAGAAGGGTAACATCAATTGAATAGAACTGGTCAGGTGTTAAATTGTGTTT